>NW_026610783.1:315000-630000 GCF_029499605.1 Hyla sarda
CACAGAAAGTTTTGAGCAGATATCTCCTTCCATTCTGCCGGAATTGCAAGAAGTTTGTGCATCTTCTATGTACGTCGCGGTCAATGGCAAAAGGCGCTTATCTTCAATCTAGGTGTTTCTGCGTGCTGCGCCGGCCCAAAGAGTGCCCGGCGGAAAACGACAATGCAGGCATGTCGGGTGCCACTGTCTGCACCTGCACAGAAAGTTTTGAGCAGATTTCTTCTTTCGTTCGGCCGGAATTGCAAGACGTTTGTGCATCTTCAATATTGGTCGCGGTCAATGTCAAAAAGCCCTTATCTGCAATCTAGGTGTTTCTGCGTGCTGCGCCGGCCCAAAGAGTGCCCGGCTGAAAACGACAACGCAGGCATGTCGGGTGCCACTGTCTGCACCTGCACAGAAAGGTTTGAGCAGATATCTCCTTCCGTTCGGCCGGAATTGAAAGAAGATTGTGCATCTTCTATGTTCGTCGCGGTCAATGGCAAAAGGCGCTTATCTTCAATCTAGGTGTTTCTGCGTGCTGCGCCGGCCCAAAGAGTGCCCGGCGGAAAACGACAACGCAGGCATGTCGGGTGCCACTGTCTACACCTGCACAGAAAGTTTTGAGCAGATATCTCCTTCCATTCGGCCGGAATTGCAAGACGTTTGTGCATCTTCAATGATGGTCGCGGTCAATGACAAAAAGGCGCTTATCTTCAATCTAGGTGTTTCTACGTGCTGCGCCGGCCCAAAGAGTGCCCGGCTGAAAACGACAACGCAGGCATGTCGGGTGCCACTGTCTGCACTTGCACAGAAAGTTTTGAGCAGATATCTTCTTTCGTTCGGCCGGAATTGCAAGACGTTTGTGCATCTTCAATATTGGTCGCGGTCAATGTCAAAAAGCCCTTATCTGCAATCTAGGTGTTTCTGCGTGCTGCGCCGGCCCAAAGAGTGCCTGGCTGAAAACGACAACGCAGGCATGTCGGGTGCCACTGTCTGCACCAGCACAGAAAGATTTGAGCAGATATCTCCTTCCATTCGGCCGGAATTGCAAGAAGTTTGTGCATCTTCTATGTTCGTCGCGGTCAATGGCAAAAGGCGCTTATCTTCAATCTAGGTGTTTCTGCGTGCTGCTCCAGCCCAAAGAGTGCCCGGCGGAAAACGACAACGCAGGCATGTCGGGTGCCACTGTCTACACCTGCACAGAAAGTTTTGAGCAGATATCTCCTTCCATTCGGCCGGAATTGCAAGACGTTTGTTTATCTTCTATGTTCGTCGCGGTCAATGGCAAAAGGCGCTTATCTTCAATCTAGGTGTTTCTGCGTGCTGCGCCGGCCCAAAGAGTGCCCGGCGGAAAACGACAACGCAGGCATGTCGGGTGCCACTGTCTGCACCTGCACAGAAAGGTTTGAGCAGATATCTCCTTCCGTTCGGCCGGAATTGAAAGAAGTTTGTGCATCTTCAATAATGGTCGCGGTCAATGACAAAAAGGCGCTTATCTTCAATCTAGGTGTTTCTGCGTGCTGCGCCGGCCCAAAGAGTGCCCGGCTGAAAACGACAACGCAGGCATGTCGGGTGCCACTGTCTGCACCTGCACAGAAAGGTTTGAGCAGATATCTCCTTCCATTCGGCCGGAATTGCAAGAAGTTTGTGCATCTTCTATGTTCGTCGCGGTCAATGGCAAAAGGCGCTTATCTTCAATCTAGGTGTTTCTGCGTGCTGCGCCGGCCCAAAGAGTGTTCGGCGGAAAACGACAACGCAGGCATGTCGGGTGCCACTGTCTGCACCTGCACAGCAAGTTTTGAGCAGATATCTCCTTCCGTTCGGCCGGAATTGAAAGAAGATTGTGCATCTTCAATGTAGGTCGCGGTCAATGACAAAAAGGCGGTTATCTTCAATCTAGGTGTTTCTGCGTGCTGCTCCGGCCCAAAGAGTGCCCGGCGGAAAACGACAACGCAGGCATGTCGGGTGCCACTGTCTACACCTGCACAGAAAGTTATGAGCAGATATCTCCTTCCATTAGGCCGGAATTGCAAGACGTTTGTGCATCTTCTATGTTCGTCGCGGTCAATGGCAAAAGGCGCTTATCTTCAATCTAGGTGTTTCTGCGTGCTGCTCCGGCCCAAAGAGTGCCCGGCGGAAAACGACAACGCAGGCATGTCGGGTGCCACTGTCTGCACCTGCACAGAAAGTTTTGAGCAGATATCTTCTTTCGTTCGGCCGGAATTGCAAGACGTTTGTGCATCTTCAATATTGGTCGCGGTCAATGTCAAAAAGCCCTTATCTGCAATCTAGGTGTTTCTGCGTGCTGCGCCGGCCCAAAGAGTGCCCGGCTGAAAACGACAACGCAGGCATGTCGGGTGCCACTGTCTGCACCTGCACAGAAAGTTTTGAGCAGATATCTCCTTCCATTCGGCCGGAAATGCAAGAAGTTTGTGCATCTTCTATGTTCATCGCGGTCAATGGCAAAAGGCGCTTATCTTCAATCTAGGTGTTTCTGCGTGCTGCGCCGGCCCAAAGAGTGCCCGGCGGAAAACGACAACGCAGGCATGTCGGGTGCCACTGTCTGCACCTGCACAGAAAGGTTTGAGCAGATATCTTCTTTCGTTCGGCCGGAATTGAAAGAAGATTGTGCATCTTCAATATTGGTCGCGGTCAATGAGAAAAAGCACTTATCTGCAATCTAGGTGTTTCTGCGTGCTGCGCCGGCCCAAAGAGTGCCCGGCTGAAAACGACAACGCAGGCATGTCGGGTGCCACTGTCTGCACCTGCACAGAAAGTTTTGAGCAGATATCTCCTTCCGTTCGGCCGGAATTGAAAGAAGATTGTGCATCTTCAATGTAGGTCGCGGTCAATGACAAAAAGGCGCTTATCTTCAATCTAGGTGTTTCTGCGTGCTGCTCCGGCCCAAAGAGTGCCCGGCGGAAAACGACAACGCAGGCATGTCGGGTGCCACTGTCTACACCTGCACAGAAAGTTTTGAGCAGATATCTCCTTCCATTCGGCCGGAATTGCAAGACGTTTGTGCATCTTCTATGTTCGTCGCGGTCAATGGCAAAAGGCGCTTATCTTCAATCTAGGTGTTTCTGCGTGCTGCTCCGGCCCAAAGAGTGCCCGGCGGAAAACGACAACGCAGGCATGTCGGGTGCCACTGTCTACACCTGCACAGAAAGTTTTGAGCAGATATCTCCTTCCATTCGGCCGGAATTGCAAGACGTTTGTGCATCTTCTATGTTCGTCGCGGTCAATGGCAAAAGGCGCTTATCTTCAATCAAGGTGTTTCTGCGTGCTGCGCCAGCCCAAAGAGTGCCAGGCGGAAAACGACAACGCAGGCATGTCGGGTGCCACTGTCTGCACCTGCACAGAAAGTATTGAGCAGATATCTCCTTCCGTTCTGCCGGAATTGAAAGAAGATTGTGCATCTTCTATGTTCGTCGCGGTCAATGGCAAAAGGCGCTTATCTTCAATCTAGGTGTTTCTGCGTGCTGCGCCGGCCCAAAGAGTGCTCGGCGGAAAACGACAACGCAGGCATGTCGGGTGCCACTGTCTGCACCTGCACAGAAAGTTTTGAGCAGATATCTCCTTCCATTCGGCCGGAATTGCAAGAAGTTTGTGCATCTTCTATGTTCGTCGCGGTCAATGGCAAAAGGCGCTTATCTTCAATCTAGGTGTTTATGCGTGCTGCTCCGGCCCAAAGAGTGCCCGGCGGAAAACGACAACGCAGGCATGTCGGGTGCCACTGTCTGCACCTGCACAGAAAGTTTTGAGCAGATATCTTCTTTCGTTCGGCCGGAATTGCAAGACGTTTGTGCATCTTCAATATTGGTCGCGGTCAATGTCAAAAAGCCCTTATCTGCAATCTAGGTGTTTCCGCGTGCTGCGCCGGCCCAAAGAGTGCCCGGCTGAAAACGACAACGCAGGCATGTCGGGTTCCACTGTCTGCACCTGCACAGAAAGTTTTGAGCAGATATCTCCTTCCATTCGGCCGGAATTGCAAGAAGTTTGTGCATCTTCTATGTTCGTCGCGGTCAATGGCAAAAGGCGCTTATCTTCAATCTAGGTGTTTCTGCGTGCTGCTCCGGCCCAAAGAGTGCCCGGCGGAAAACGACAACGCAGGCATGTTGGGTGCCACTGTCTGCAACTGCACAGAAAGTTTTGAGCAGATATCTTCTTTCGTTCGGCCGGAATTGCAAGACGTTTGTGCATCTTCAATATTGGTCGCGGTCAATGTCAAAAAGCCCTTATCTGCAATCTAGGTGTTTCTGCGTGCTGCGCCGGCCCAAAGAGTGCCCGGCTGAAAACGACAACGCAGGCATGTCGGGTGCCACTGTCTGCACCTGCACAGAAAGGTTTGAGCAGATATCTCCTTCCGTTCGGCCGGAATTGAAAGAAGATTGTGCATCTTCTATGTTCGTCGCGGTCAATGGCAAAAGGCCCTTATCTTCAATCTAGGTGTTTCTGCGTGCTGCTCCGGCCCAAAGAGTGCCCGGCGGAAAACGACAACGCAGGCATGTCGGGTGCCACTGTCTACACCTGCACAGAAAGTTTTGAGCAGATATCTCCTTCCATTCGGCCGGAATTGCAAGACGTTTGTGCATCTTCAATGATGGTCGCGGTCAATGACAAAAAGGCGCTTATCTTCAATCTACGTGTTTCTACGTGCTGCGCCGGCCCAAAGAGTGCCCGGCTGAAAACGACAACGCAGGCATGTCGGGTGCCACTGTCTGCACTTGCACAGAAAGTTTTGAGCAGATATCTTCTTTCGTTCGGCCGGAATTGCAAGACGTTTGTGCATCTTCAATATTGGTCGCGGTCAATGTCAAAAAGCCCTTATCTGTAATCTAGGTGTTTCTGCGTGCTGCGCCGGCCCAAAGAGTGCCTGGCTGAAAACGACAACGCAGGCATGTCGGGTGCCACTGTCTGCACCAGCACAGAAAGATTTGAGCAGATATCTCCTTCCATTCGGCCGGAATTGCAAGAAGTTTGTGCATCTTCTATGTTCGTCGCGGTCAATGGCAAAAGGCGCTTATCTTCCATCTAGGTGTTTCTGCGTGCTGCGCTGGCCCAAAGAGTGCCCGGCGGAAAACGACAACGCAGGCATGTCGGGTGCCACTGTCTGCACCTGCACAGAAAGGTTTGAGCAGATATCTCCTTTCGTTCGGCCGCAATTGAAAGAAGTTTGTGCATCTTCAATGATGGTCGCGGTCAATGACAAAAAGGCCCTTATCTTCAATCTAGGTGTTTCTGCGTGCTGCGCTGGCCCAAAGAGTGCCCGGCTGAAAACGACAACGCAGGCATGTCGGGTGCCACTGTCTGCACCTGCACAGAAAGTTTTGAGCAGATATCTTCTTTCGTTCGGCCGGAATTGCAAGACGTTTGTGCATCTTCAATATTGGTCGCGGTCAATGTCAAAAAGCCCTTATCTGCAATCTAGGTGTTTCTGCGTGCTGCGCCGGCCCAAAGAGTGCCCGGCTGAAAACGACAACGCAGGCATGTCGGGTGCCACTGTCTGCACCTGCACAGAAAGTTTTGAGCAGATATCTCCTTCCGTTCTGGCGGAATTAAAAGAAGATTGTGCATCTTCTATGTTCGTCGCGGTCAATGGCAAAAGGCGCTTATTATCAATCTAGGTGTTTCTGCGTGCTGCTCCGGCCGAAAGAGTGCCCGGCGGAAAACGACAACGCAGGCATGTCGGGTGCCACTGTCTACACCTGCACAGAAAGTTTTCAGCAGATATCTCCTTCCATTCGGCCGGAATTGCAAGAAGTTTGTGCATCTTCTATGTTCGTCGCGGTCAATGGCAAAAGGCGCTTATCTTCAATCTAGGTGTTTCTGCGTGCTGCGCCGGCCCAAAGAGTCCCCGGCGGAAAACGACAACGCCGGCATGTCGGGTGCCACTGTCTGCACCTGCACAGCAAGTTTTGAGCAGATATCTCCTTCCGTTCGGCCGGAATTGAAAGAAGATTGTGCATCTTCAATGTAGGTCGCGGTCAATGACAAAAAGGCGCTTATCTTCAATCTAGGTGTTTCTGCGTGCTGCGCCGGCCCAAAGAGTGCCCGGCTGAAAACGACAACGCAGGCATGTCGGGTGCCACTGTCTGCACCTGCACAGAAAGTTTTGAGCAGATATCTTCTTTCGTTCGGCCGGAATTGCAAGACGTTTGTGCATCTTCAATATTGGTCGCGGTCAATGTCAAAAAGCCCTTATCTGCAATCTAGGTGTTTCTGCGTGCTGCGCCGGCCCAAAGAGTGCCCGGCTGAAAACGACAACGCAGGCATGTCGGGTGCCATTGTCTGCACCTGCACAAAAAGTTTTGAGCAGATATCTCCTTCCGTTCTGCCGAAATTGAAAGAAGATTGTGCATCTTCTATGTTCGTCGCGGTCAATGGCAAAAGGCGCTTATCTTCAATCTAGGTGTTTCTGCGTGCTGCTCCGGCCCAAAGAGTGCCCGACGGAAAACGACAACGCAGGCATGTCGGGTGCCACTGTCTACACCTGCACAGAAAGTTTTGAGCAGATATCTCCTTCCATTCGGCCGGAATTGCAAGAAGTTTGTGCATCTTCTATGTTCGTCGCGGTCAATGGCAAAAGGCGCTTATCTTCAATATAGGTGTTTCTGCGTGCTGCTCCGGCCCAAAGAGTGCCCGGCGGAAAACGACAACGCAGGCATGTCGGGTGCCACTGTCTACACCTGCACAGAAAGTTTTGAGCAGATATCTCCTTCCGTTCGGCCGGAATTGCAAGAAGTTTGTGCATCTTCAATATTGGTCGCGGTCAATGTCAAAAAGCCCTTATCTTCAATCTAGGTGTTTCTGCGTGCTGCTCCGGCCCAAAGAGTGCTCGGCGGAAAACGACAACGCAGGCATGTCGGGTGCCACTGTCTACACCTGCACAGAAAGTTTTGAGCAGATATCTCCTTCCATTCTGCCGGAATTGCAAGAAGTTTGTGCATCTTCTATGTACGTCGCGGTCAATGGCAAAAGGCGCTTATCTTCAATCTAGGTGTTTCTGCGTGCTGCGCCGGCCCAAAGAGTGCCCGGCGGAAAACGACAATGCAGGCATGTCGGGTGCCACTGTCTGCACCTGCACAGAAAGTTTTGAGCAGATTTCTTCTTTCGTTCGGCCGGAATTGCAAGACGTTTGTGCATCTTCAATATTGGTCGCGGTCAATGTCAAAAAGCCCTTATCTGCAATCTAGGTGTTTCTGCGTGCTGCGCCGGCCCAAAGAGTGCCCGGCTGAAAACGACAACGCAGGCATGTCGGGTGCCACTGTCTGCACCTGCACAGAAAGGTTTGAGCAGATATCTCCTTCCGTTCGGCCGGAATTGAAAGAAGATTGTGCATCTTCTATGTTCGTCGCGGTCAATGGCAAAAGGCGCTTATCTTCAATCTAGGTGTTTCTGCGTGCTGCGCCGGCCCAAAGAGTGCCCGGCGGAAAACGACAACGCAGGCATGTCGGGTGCCACTGTCTACACCTGCACAGAAAGTTTTGAGCAGATATCTCCTTCCATTCGGCCGGAATTGCAAGACGTTTGTGCATCTTCAATGATGGTCGCGGTCAATGACAAAAAGGCGCTTATCTTCAATCTAGGTGTTTCTACGTGCTGCGCCGGCCCAAAGAGTGCCCGGCTGAAAACGACAACGCAGGCATGTCGGGTGCCACTGTCTGCACTTGCACAGAAAGTTTTGAGCAGATATCTTCTTTCGTTCGGCCGGAATTGCAAGACGTTTGTGCATCTTCAATATTGGTCGCGGTCAATGTCAAAAAGCCCTTATCTGCAATCTAGGTGTTTCTGCGTGCTGCGCCGGCCCAAAGAGTGCCTGGCTGAAAACGACAACGCAGGCATGTCGGGTGCCACTGTCTGCACCAGCACAGAAAGATTTGAGCAGATATCTCCTTCCATTCGGCCGGAATTGCAAGAAGTTTGTGCATCTTCTATGTTCGTCGCGGTCAATGGCAAAAGGCGCTTATCTTCAATCTAGGTGTTTCTGCGTGCTGCTCCAGCCCAAAGAGTGCCCGGCGGAAAACGACAACGCAGGCATGTCGGGTGCCACTGTCTACACCTGCACAGAAAGTTTTGAGCAGATATCTCCTTCCATTCGGCCGGAATTGCAAGACGTTTGTTTATCTTCTATGTTCGTCGCGGTCAATGGCAAAAGGCGCTTATCTTCAATCTAGGTGTTTCTGCGTGCTGCGCCGGCCCAAAGAGTGCCCGGCGGAAAACGACAACGCAGGCATGTCGGGTGCCACTGTCTGCACCTGCACAGAAAGGTTTGAGCAGATATCTCCTTCCGTTCGGCCGGAATTGAAAGAAGTTTGTGCATCTTCAATGATGGTCGCGGTCAATGACAAAAAGGCGCTTATCTTCAATCTAGGTGTTTCTGCGTGCTGCGCCGGCCCAAAGAGTGCCCGGCTGAAAACGACAACGCAGGCATGTCGGGTGCCACTGTCTGCACCTGCACAGAAAGGTTTGAGCAGATATCTCCTTCCATTCGGCCGGAATTGCAAGAAGTTTGTGCATCTTCTATGTTCGTCGCGGTCAATGGCAAAAGGCGCTTATCTTCAATCTAGGTGTTTCTGCGTGCTGCGCCGGCCCAAAGAGTGTTCGGCGGAAAACGACAACGCAGGCATGTCGGGTGCCACTGTCTGCACCTGCACAGCAAGTTTTGAGCAGATATCTCCTTCCGTTCGGCCGGAATTGAAAGAAGATTGTGCATCTTCAATGTAGGTCGCGGTCAATGACAAAAAGGCGGTTATCTTCAATCTAGGTGTTTCTGCGTGCTGCTCCGGCCCAAAGAGTGCCCGGCGGAAAACGACAACGCAGGCATGTCGGGTGCCACTGTCTACACCTGCACAGAAAGTTATGAGCAGATATCTCCTTCCATTAGGCCGGAATTGCAAGACGTTTGTGCATCTTCTATGTTCGTCGCGGTCAATGGCAAAAGGCGCTTATCTTCAATCTAGGTGTTTCTGCGTGCTGCTCCGGCCCAAAGAGTGCCCGGCGGAAAACGACAACGCAGGCATGTCGGGTGCCACTGTCTGCACCTGCACAGAAAGTTTTGAGCAGATATCTTCTTTCGTTCGGCCGGAATTGCAAGACGTTTGTGCATCTTCAATATTGGTCGCGGTCAATGTCAAAAAGCCCTTATCTGCAATCTAGGTGTTTCTGCGTGCTGCGCCGGCCCAAAGAGTGCCCGGCTGAAAACGACAACGCAGGCATGTCGGGTGCCACTGTCTGCACCTGCACAGAAAGGTTTGAGCAGATATCTCCTTCCATTCGGCCGAAATTGCAAGAAGTTTGTGCATCTTCTATGTTCGTCGCGGTCAATGACAAAAAGGCGCTTATCTTCAATCTAGGTGTTTCTGCGTGCTGCTCCGGCCCAAAGAGTGCCCGGCGGAAAACGACAACGCAGGCATGTCGGGTGCCACTGTCTACACCTGCACAGAAAGTTATGAGCAGATATCTCCTTCCATTCGGCCGGAATTGCAAGACGTTTGTGCATCTTCTATGTTCGTCGCGGTCAATGGCAAAAGGCGCTTATCTTCAATCTAGGTGTTTCTGCGTGCTGCTCCGGCCCAAAGAGTGCCCGGCGGAAAACGACAACGCAGGCATGTCGGGTGCCACTGTCTGCACCTGCACAGAAAGTTTTGAGCAGATATCTTCTTTCGTTCGGCCGGAATTGCAAGACGTTTGTGCATCTTCAATATTGGTCGCGGTCAATGTCAAAAAGCCCTTATCTGCAATCTAGGTGTTTCTGCGTGCTGCGCCGGCCCAAAGAGTGCCCGGCGGAAAACGACAACGCAGGCATGTCGGGTGCCACTGTCTGCACCTGCACAGAAAGTTTTGAGCAGATATCTCCTTCCATTCGGCCGGAATTGAAAGAAGATTGTGCATCTTCAATGTAGGTCGCGGTCAATGACAAAAAGGCGCTTATCTTCAATCTAGGTGTTTCTGCGTGCTGCTCCGGCCCAAAGAGTGCCCGGCGGAAAACGACAACGCAGGCATGTCGGGTGCCACTGTCTGCACCTGCACAGAAAGTTTTGAGCAGATATCTTCTTTCGTTCTGCCGGAATTGAAAGACGTTTGTGCATCTTCAATGTAGGTCGCGGTCAATGACAAAAAGGCGCTTATCTTCAATCTAGGTGTTTCTGCGTGCTGCGCCGGCCCAAAGAGTGCCCGACTGAAAACGACAACGCAGGCATGTCGGGTGCCACTGTCTGCACCTGCACAGAAAGGTTTGAGCAGATATCTCCTTCCGTTCGGCCGGAATTGAAAGAAGATTGTGCATCTTCTATGTTCGTCGCGGTCAATGGCAAAAGGCGCTTATCTTCAATCTAGGTGTTTCTGCGTGCTGCTCCGGCCCAAAGAGTGCCCGGCGGAAAACGACAACGCAGGCATGTCGGGTGCCACTGTCTACACCTGCACAGAAAGTTATGAGCAGATATCTCCTTCCATTCAGCCGGAATTGCAAGACGTTTGTGCATCTTCAATATTGGTCGCGGTCAATGTCAAAAAGCCCTTATCTGCAATCTAGGTATTTCTGCGTGCTGCGCCGGCCCAAAGAGTGCCCGGCTGAAAACGACAGCGCAGGCATGTCGGGTGCCACTGTCTGCACCTGCACAGAAAGTTTTGAGCAGATATCTCCTTCCGTTCTGCCGGAATTGAAAGAAGATTGTGCATCTTCCATGTTCGTCGCGGTCAATGGCAAAAGGCGCTTATCTTCAATCTAGGTGTTTCTGCGTGCTGCTCCGGCCCAAAGAGTGCCCGGCGGAAAACGACAACGCAGGCATGTCGGGTGCCACTGTCTACACCTGCACAGAAAGATTTGAGCAGATATCTCCTTCCTTTCGGCCGGAATTGAAAGAAGATTGTGCATCTTCAATGTAGGTCGCGGTCAATGACAAAAAGGCGCTTATCTTCAATCTAGGTGTTTCTGCGTGCTGCGCCGGCCCAAAGAGTGCCCGGCTGAAAACGACAACGCAGGCATGTCGGGTGCCACTGTCTGCACCTGCACAGAAAGTTTTGAGCAGATATCTCCTTCCATTCGGCCGGAATTGCAAGAAGTTTGTGCATCTTCTATGTTCGTCGCGGTCAATGGCAAAAGGCGCTTATCTTCAATCTAGGTGTTTCTGCGTGCTGCGCCGGCCAAAAGAGTGTTCGGCGGAAAACGACAACGCAGGCATGTCGGGTGCCACTGTCTGCACCTGCACAGAAAGTTTTGAGCAGATATCTTCTTTCGTTCGGCCGGAATTGCAAGACGTTTGTGCATCTTCAATATTGGTCGCGGTCAATGTCAAAAAGCCCTTATCTGCAATCTAGGTGTTTCTGCGTGCTGCTCCGGCCCAAAGAGTGCCCGGCTGAAAACGACAACGCAGGCATGTCGGGTGCCACTGTCTGCACCTGCACAGAAAGTTTTGAGCAGATATCTCCTTCCGTTCTGCCGGAATTGAAAGAAGATTGTGCATCTTCTATGTTCGTCGCGGTCAATGGCAAAAGGCGCTTATCTTCAATCTAGGTGTTTCTGCGTGCTGCTCCGGCCGAAAGAGTGCCCGGCGGAAAACGACAACGCAGGCATGTCGGGTGCCACTGTCTACACCTGCACAGAAAGTTTTGAGCAGATATCTCCTTCCTTTCGGCCGGAATTGAAAGAAGATTGTGCATCTTCAATGTAGGTCGCGGTCAATGACAAAAAGGCGCTTATCTTCAATCTAGGTGTTTCTGCGTGCTGCGCCGGCCCAAAGAGTGCCCGGCTGAAAACGACAACGCAGGCATGTCGGGTGCCACTGTCTGCACCTGCACAGAAAGTTTTGAGCAGATATCTCCTTCCATTCGGCCGGAATTGCAAGAAGTTTGTGCATCTTCTATGTTCGTCGCGGTCAATGGCAAAAGGCGCTTATCTTCAATGTAGGTGTTTCTGCGTGCTGCGCCGGCCCAAAGAGTGTTCGGCGGAAAACGACAACGCAGGCATGTCGGGTGCCACTGTCTGCACCTGCACAGAAAGTTTTGAGCAGATATCTCCTTCCGTTCGGCCGGAATTGAAAGAAGATTGTGCATCTTCAATGTAGGTCGCGGTCAATGACAAAAAGGCGCTTATCTTCAATCTAGGTGTTTCTGCGTGCTGCTCCGGCCCAAAGAGTGCCCGGCGGAAAACGACAACGCAGGCATGTCGGGTGCCACTGTCTACACCTGCACAGAAAGTTTTGAGCAGATATCTCCTTCCATTCGGCCGGAATTGCAAGACGTTTGTGCATCTTCTATGTTCGTCGCGGTCAATGGCAAAAGGCGCTTATCTTCAATCTAGGTGTTTCTGCGTGCTGCGCCAGCCCAAAGAGTGCCCGGCGGAAAACGACAACGCAGGCATGTCGGGTGCCACTGTCTACACCTGCACAGAAAGTTTTGAGCAGATATCTCCTTCCATTCGGCCGGAATTGCAAGACGTTTGTGCATCTTCTATGTTCGTCGCGGTCAATGGCAAAAGGCGCTTATCTTCAATCAAGGTGTTTCTGCGTGCTGCGCCAGCCCAAAGAGTGCCAGGCGGAAAACGACAACGCAGGCATGTCGGGTGCCACTGTCTGCACCTGCACAGAAAGTATTGAGCAGATATCTCCTTCCGTTCTGCCGGAATTGAAAGAAGATTGTGCATCTTCTATGTTCGTCGCGGTCAATGGCAAAAGGCGCTTATCTTCAATCTATGTGTTTCTGCGTGCTGCGCCGGCCCAAAGAGTGCTCGGCGGAAAACGACAACGCAGGCATGTCGGGTGCCACTGTCTGCACCTGCACAGAAAGTTTTGAGCAGATATCTCCTTCCATTCGGCCGGAATTGCAAGAAGTTTGTGCATCTTCTATGTTCGTCGCGGTCAATGGCAAAAGGCGCTTATCTTCAATCTAGGTGTTTATGCGTGCTGCTCCGGCCCAAAGAGTGCCCGGCGGAAAACGACAACGCAGGCATGTCGGGTGCCACTGTCTGCACCTGCACAGAAAGTTTTGAGCAGATATCTTCTTTCGTTCGGCCGGAATTGCAAGACGTTTGTGCATCTTCAATATTGGTCGCGGTCAATGTCAAAAAGCCCTTATCTGCAATCTAGGTGTTTCTGCGTGCTGCGCCGGCCCAAAGAGTGCCCGGCTGAAAACGACAACGCAGGCATGTCGGGTTCCACTGTCTGCACCTGCACAGAAAGTTTTGAGCAGATATCTCCTTCCATTCGGCCGGAATTGCAAGAAGTTTGTGCATCTTCTATGTTCGTCGCGGTCAATGGCAAAAGGCGCTTATCTTCAATCTAGGTGTTTCTGCGTGCTGCTCCGGCCCAAAGAGTGCCCGGCGGAAAACGACAACGCAGGCATGTTGGGTGCCACTGTCTGCAACTGCACAGAAAGTTTTGAGCAGATATCTTCTTTCGTTCGGCCGGAATTGCAAGACGTTTGTGCATCTTCAATATTGGTCGCGGTCAATGTCAAAAAGCCCTTATCTGCAATCTAGGTGTTTCTGCGTGCTGCGCCGGCCCAAAGAGTGCCCGGCTGAAAACGACAACGCAGGCATGTCGGGTGCCACTGTCTGCACCTGCACAGAAAGGTTTGAGCAGATATCTCCTTCCGTTCGGCCGGAATTGAAAGAAGATTGTGCATCTTCTATGTTCGTCGCGGTCAATGGCAAAAGGCCCTTATCTTCAATCTAGGTGTTTCTGCGTGCTGCTCCGGCCCAAAGAGTGCCCGGCGGAAAACGACAACGCAGGCATGTCGGGTGCCACTGTCTACATCTGCACAGAAAGTTTTGAGCAGATATCTCCTTCCATTCGGCCGGAATTGCAAGACGTTTGTGCATCTTCAATGATGGTCGCGGTCAATGACAAAAAGGCGCTTATCTTCAATCTAGGTGTTTCTACGTGCTGCGCCGGCCCAAAGAGTGCCCGGCTGAAAACGACAACGCAGGCATGTCGGGTGCCACTGTCTGCACTTGCACAGAAAGTTTTGAGCAGATATCTTCTTTCGTTCGGCCGGAATTGCAAGACGTTTGTGCATCTTCAATATTGGTCGCGGTCAATGTCAAAAAGCCCTTATCTGCAATCTAGGTGTTTCTGCGTGCTGCGCCGGCCCAAAGAGTGCCTGGCTGAAAACGACAACGCAGGCATGTCGGGTGCCACTGTCTGCACCAGCACAGAAAGATTTGAGCAGATATCTCCTTCCATTCGGCCGGAATTGCAAGAAGTTTGTGCATCTTCTATGTTCGTCGCGGTCAATGGCAAAAGGCGCTTATCTTCCATCTAGGTGTTTCTGCGTGCTGCGCTGGCCCAAAGAGTGCCCGGCGGAAAACGACAACGCAGGCATGTCGGGTGCCACTGTCTGCACCTGCACAGAAAGGTTTGAGCAGATATCTCCTTTCGTTCGGCCGCAATTGAAAGAAGTTTGTGCATCTTCAATGATGGTCGCGGTCAATGACAAAAAGGCCCTTATCTTCAATCTAGGTGTTTCTGCGTGCTGCGCTGGCCCAAAGAGTGCCCGGCTGAAAACGACAACGCAGGCATGTCGGGTGCCACTGTCTGCACCTGCACAGAAAGTTTTGAGCAGATATCTTCTTTCGTTCGGCCGGAATTGCAAGACGTTTGTGCATCTTCAATATTGGTCGCGGTCAATGTCAAAAAGCCCTTATCTGCAATCTAGGTGTTTCTGCGTGCTGCGCCGGCCCAAAGAGTGCCCGGCTGAAAACGACAACGCAGGCATGTCGGGTGCCACTGTCTGCACCTGCACAGAAAGTTTTGAGCAGATATCTCCTTCCGTTCTGGCGGAATTGAAAGAAGATTGTGCATCTTCTATGTTCGTCGCGGTCAATGGCAAAAGGCGCTTATTATCAATCTAGGTGTTTCTGCGTGCTGCTCCGGCCGAAAGAGTGCCCGGCGGAAAACGACAACGCAGGCATGTCGGGTGCCACTGTCTACACCTGCACAGAAAGTTTTCAGCAGATATCTCCTTCCATTCGGCCGGAATTGCAAGAAGTTTGTGCATCTTCTATGTTCGTCGCGGTCAATGGCAAAAGGCGCTTATCTTCAATCTAGGTGTTTCTGCGTGCTGCGCCGGCCCAAAGAGTCCCCGGCGGAAAACGACAACGCCGGCATGTCGGGTGCCACTGTCTGCACCTGCACAGCAAGTTTTGAGCAGATATCTCCTTCCGTTCGGCCGGAATTGAAAGAAGATTGTGCATCTTCAATGTAGGTCGCGGTCAATGACAAAAAGGCGCTTATCTTCAATCTAGGTGTTTCTGCGTGCTGCGCCGGCCCAAAGAGTGCCCGGCTGAAAACGACAACGCAGGCATGTCGGGTGCCACTGTCTGCACCTGCACAGAAAGTTTTGAGCAGATATCTTCTTTCGTTCGGCCGGAATTGCAAGACGTTTGTGCATCTTCAATATTGGTCGCGGTCAATGTCAAAAAGCCCTTATCTGCAATCTAGGTGTTTCTGCGTGCTGCGCCGGCCCAAAGAGTGCCCGGCTGAAAACGACAACGCAGGCATGTCGGGTGCCATTGTCTGCACCTGCACAAAAAGTTTTGAGCAGATATCTCCTTCCGTTCTGCCGAAATTGAAAGAAGATTGTGCATCTTCTATGTTCGTCGCGGTCAATGGCAAAAGGCGCTTATCTTCAATCTAGGTGTTTCTGCGTGCTGCTCCGGCCCAAAGAGTGCCCGACGGAAAACGACAACGCAGGCATGTCGGGTGCCACTGTCTACACCTGCACAGAAAGTTTTGAGCAGATATCTCCTTCCATTCGGCCGGAATTGCAAGAAGTTTGTGCATCTTCTATGTTCGTCGCGGTCAATGGCAAAAGGCGCTTATCTTCAATATAGGTGTTTCTGCGTGCTGCTCCGGCCCAAAGAGTGCCCGGCGGAAAACGACAACGCAGGCATGTCGGGTGCCACTGTCTACACCTGCACAGAAAGTTTTGAGCAGATATCTCCTTCCGTTCGGCCGGAATTGCAAGAAGTTTGTGCATCTTCAATATTGGTCGCGGTCAATGTCAAAAAGCCCTTATCTTCAATCTAGGTGTTTCTGCGTGCTGCTCCGGCCCAAAGAGTGCTCGGCGGAAAACGACAACGCAGGCATGTCGGGTGCCACTGTCTACACCTGCACAGAAAGTTTTGAGCAGATATCTCCTTCCATTCTGCCGGAATTGCAAGAAGTTTGTGCATCTTCTATGTACGTCGCGGTCAATGGCAAAAGGCGCTTATCTTCAATCTAGGTGTTTCTGCGTGCTGCGCCGGCCCAAAGAGTGCCCGGCGGAAAACGACAATGCAGGCATGTCGGGTGCCACTGTCTGCACCTGCACAGAAAGTTTTGAGCAGATTTCTTCTTTCGTTCGGCCGGAATTGCAAGACGTTTGTGCATCTTCAATATTGGTCGCGGTCAATGTCAAAAAGCCCTTATCTGCAATCTAGGTGTTTCTGCGTGCTGCGCCGGCCCAAAGAGTGCCCGGCTGAAAACGACAACGCAGGCATGTCGGGTGCCACTGTCTGCACCTGCACAGAAAGGTTTGAGCAGATATCTCCTTCCGTTCGGCCGGAATTGAAAGAAGATTGTGCATCTTCTATGTTCGTCGCGGTCAATGGCAAAAGGCGCTTATCTTCAATCTAGGTGTTTCTGCGTGCTGCGCCGGCCCAAAGAGTGCCCGGCGGAAAACGACAACGCAGGCATGTCGGGTGCCACTGTCTACACCTGCACAGAAAGTTTTGAGCAGATATCTCCTTCCATTCGGCCGGAATTGCAAGACGTTTGTGCATCTTCAATGATGGTCGCGGTCAATGACAAAAAGGCGCTTATCTTCAATCTAGGTGTTTCTACGTGCTGCGCCGGCCCAAAGAGTGCCCGGCTGAAAACGACAACGCAGGCATGTCGGGTGCCACTGTCTGCACTTGCACAGAAAGTTTTGAGCAGATATCTTCTTTCGTTCGGCCGGAATTGCAAGACGTTTGTGCATCTTCAATATTGGTCGCGGTCAATGTCAAAAAGCCCTTATCTGCAATCTAGGTGTTTCTGCGTGCTGCGCCGGCCCAAAGAGTGCCTGGCTGAAAACGACAACGCAGGCATGTCGGGTGCCACTGTCTGCACCAGCACAGAAAGATTTGAGCAGATATCTCCTTCCATTCGGCCGGAATTGCAAGAAGTTTGTGCATCTTCTATGTTCGTCGCGGTCAATGGCAAAAGGCGCTTATCTTCAATCTAGGTGTTTCTGCGTGCTGCTCCAGCCCAAAGAGTGCCCGGCGGAAAACGACAACGCAGGCATGTCGGGTGCCACTGTCTACACCTGCACAGAAAGTTTTGAGCAGATATCTCCTTCCATTCGGCCGGAATTGCAAGACGTTTGTTTATCTTCTATGTTCGTCGCGGTCAATGGCAAAAGGCGCTTATCTTCAATCTAGGTGTTTCTGCGTGCTGCGCCGGCCCAAAGAGTGCCCGGCGGAAAACGACAACGCAGGCATGTCGGGTGCCACTGTCTGCACCTGCACAGAAAGTTTTGAGCAGATATCTCCTTCCATTCTGCCGGAATTGCAAGAAGTTTGTGCATCTTCTATGTACGTCGCGGTCAATGGCAAAAGGCGCTTATCTTCAATCTAGGTGTTTCTGCGTGCTGCGCCGGCCCAAAGAGTGCCCGGCGGAAAACGACAATGCAGGCATGTCGGGTGCCACTGTCTGCACCTGCACAGAAAGTTTTGAGCAGATTTCTTCTTTCGTTCGGCCGGAATTGCAAGACGTTTGTGCATCTTCAATATTGGTCGCGGTCAATGTCAAAAAGCCCTTATCTGCAATCTAGGTGTTTCTGCGTGCTGCGCCGGCCCAAAGAGTGCCCGGCTGAAAACGACAACGCAGGCATGTCGGGTGCCACTGTCTGCACCTGCACAGAAAGGTTTGAGCAGATATCTCCTTCCGTTCGGCCGGAATTGAAAGAAGATTGTGCATCTTCTATGTTCGTCGCGGTCAATGGCAAAAGGCGCTTATCTTCAATCTAGGTGTTTCTGCGTGCTGCGCCGGCCCAAAGAGTGCCCGGCGGAAAACGACAACGCAGGCATGTCGGGTGCCACTGTCTACACCTGCACAGAAAGTTTTGAGCAGATATCTCCTTCCATTCGGCCGGAATTGCAAGACGTTTGTGCATCTTCAATGATGGTCGCGGTCAATGACAAAAAGGCGCTTATCTTCAATCTAGGTGTTTCTACGTGCTGCGCCGGCCCAAAGAGTGCCCGGCTGAAAACGACAACGCAGGCATGTCGGGTGCCACTGTCTGCACTTGCACAGAAAGTTTTGAGCAGATATCTTCTTTCGTTCGGCCGGAATTGCAAGACGTTTGTGCATCTTCAATATTGGTCGCGGTCAATGTCAAAAAGCCCTTATCTGCAATCTAGGTGTTTCTGCGTGCTGCGCCGGCCCAAAGAGTGCCTGGCTGAAAACGACAACGCAGGCATGTCGGGTGCCACTGTCTGCACCAGCACAGAAAGATTTGAGCAGATATCTCCTTCCATTCGGCCGGAATTGCAAGAAGTTTGTGCATCTTCTATGTTCGTCGCGGTCAATGGCAAAAGGCGCTTATCTTCAATCTAGGTGTTTCTGCGTGCTGCTCCAGCCCAAAGAGTGCCCGGCGGAAAACGACAACGCAGGCATGTCGGGTGCCACTGTCTACACCTGCACAGAAAGTTTTGAGCAGATATCTCCTTCCATTCGGCCGGAATTGCAAGACGTTTGTTTATCTTCTATGTTCGTCGCGGTCAATGGCAAAAGGCGCTTATCTTCAATCTAGGTGTTTCTGCGTGCTGCGCCGGCCCAAAGAGTGCCCGGCGGAAAACGACAACGCAGGCATGTCGGGTGCCACTGTCTGCACCTGCACAGAAAGTTTTGAGCAGATATCTCCTTCCATTCTGCCGGAATTGCAAGAAGTTTGTGCATCTTCTATGTACGTCGCGGTCAATGGCAAAAGGCGCTTATCTTCAATCTAGGTGTTTCTGCGTGCTGCGCCGGCCCAAAGAGTGCCCGGCGGAAAACGACAATGCAGGCATGTCGGGTGCCACTGTCTGCACCTGCACAGAAAGTTTTGAGCAGATTTCTTCTTTCGTTCGGCCGGAATTGCAAGACGTTTGTGCATCTTCAATATTGGTCGCGGTCAATGTCAAAAAGCCCTTATCTGCAATCTAGGTGTTTCTGCGTGCTGCGCCGGCCCAAAGAGTGCCCGGCTGAAAACGACAACGCAGGCATGTCGGGTGCCACTGTCTGCACCTGCACAGAAAGGTTTGAGCAGATATCTCCTTCCGTTCGGCCGGAATTGAAAGAAGATTGTGCATCTTCTATGTTCGTCGCGGTCAATGGCAAAAGGCGCTTATCTTCAATCTAGGTGTTTCTGCGTGCTGCGCCGGCCCAAAGAGTGCCCGGCGGAAAACGACAACGCAGGCATGTCGGGTGCCACTGTCTACACCTGCACAGAAAGTTTTGAGCAGATATCTCCTTCCATTCGGCCGGAATTGCAAGACGTTTGTGCATCTTCAATGATGGTCGCGGTCAATGACAAAAAGGCGCTTATCTTCAATCTAGGTGTTTCTACGTGCTGCGCCGGCCCAAAGAGTGCCCGGCTGAAAACGACAACGCAGGCATGTCGGGTGCCACTGTCTGCACTTGCACAGAAAGTTTTGAGCAGATATCTTCTTTCGTTCGGCCGGAATTGCAAGACGTTTGTGCATCTTCAATATTGGTCGCGGTCAATGTCAAAAAGCCCTTATCTGCAATCTAGGTGTTTCTGCGTGCTGCGCCGGCCCAAAGAGTGCCTGGCTGAAAACGACAACGCAGGCATGTCGGGTGCCACTGTCTGCACCAGCACAGAAAGATTTGAGCAGATATCTCCTTCCATTCGGCCGGAATTGCAAGAAGTTTGTGCATCTTCTATGTTCGTCGCGGTCAATGGCAAAAGGCGCTTATCTTCAATCTAGGTGTTTCTGCGTGCTGCTCCAGCCCAAAGAGTGCCCGGCGGAAAACGACAACGCAGGCATGTCGGGTGCCACTGTCTACACCTGCACAGAAAGTTTTGAGCAGATATCTCCTTCCATTCGGCCGGAATTGCAAGACGTTTGTTTATCTTCTATGTTCGTCGCGGTCAATGGCAAAAGGCGCTTATCTTCAATCTAGGTGTTTCTGCGTGCTGCGCCGGCCCAAAGAGTGCCCGGCGGAAAACGACAACGCAGGCATGTCGGGTGCCACTGTCTGCACCTGCACAGAAAGGTTTGAGCAGATATCTCCTTCCGTTCGGCCGGAATTGAAAGAAGTTTGTGCATCTTCAATAATGGTCGCGGTCAATGACAAAAAGGCGCTTATCTTCAATCTAGGTGTTTCTGCGTGCTGCGCCGGCCCAAAGAGTGCCCGGCTGAAAACGACAACGCAGGCATGTCGGGTGCCACTGTCTGCACCTGCACAGAAAGGTTTGAGCAGATATCTCCTTCCATTCGGCCGGAATTGCAAGAAGTTTGTGCATCTTCTATGTTCGTCGCGGTCAATGGCAAAAGGCGCTTATCTTCAATCTAGGTGTTTCTGCGTGCTGCGCCGGCCCAAAGAGTGTTCGGCGGAAAACGACAACGCAGGCATGTCGGGTGCCACTGTCTGCACCTGCACAGCAAGTTTTGAGCAGATATCTCCTTCCGTTCGGCCGGAATTGAAAGAAGATTGTGCATCTTCAATGTAGGTCGCGGTCAATGACAAAAAGGCGGTTATCTTCAATCTAGGTGTTTCTGCGTGCTGCTCCGGCCCAAAGAGTGCCCGGCGGAAAACGACAACGCAGGCATGTCGGGTGCCACTGTCTACACCTGCACAGAAAGTTATGAGCAGATATCTCCTTCCATTAGGCCGGAATTGCAAGACGTTTGTGCATCTTCTATGTTCGTCGCGGTCAATGGCAAAAGGCGCTTATCTTCAATCTAGGTGTTTCTGCGTGCTGCTCCGGCCCAAAGAGTGCCCGGCGGAAAACGACAACGCAGGCATGTCGGGTGCCACTGTCTGCACCTGCACAGAAAGTTTTGAGCAGATATCTTCTTTCGTTCGGCCGGAATTGCAAGACGTTTGTGCATCTTCAATATTGGTCGCGGTCAATGTCAAAAAGCCCTTATCTGCAATCTAGGTGTTTCTGCGTGCTGCGCCGGCCCAAAGAGTGCCCGGCTGAAAACGACAACGCAGGCATGTCGGGTGCCACTGTCTGCACCTGCACAGAAAGTTTTGAGCAGATATCTCCTTCCATTCGGCCGGAAATGCAAGAAGTTTGTGCATCTTCTATGTTCATCGCGGTCAATGGCAAAAGGCGCTTATCTTCAATCTAGGTGTTTCTGCGTGCTGCGCCGGCCCAAAGAGTGCCCGGCGGAAAACGACAACGCAGGCATGTCGGGTGCCACTGTCTGCACCTGCACAGAAAGGTTTGAGCAGATATCTTCTTTCGTTCGGCCGGAATTGAAAGAAGATTGTGCATCTTCAATATTGGTCGCGGTCAATGAGAAAAAGCACTTATCTGCAATCTAGGTGTTTCTGCGTGCTGCGCCGGCCCAAAGAGTGCCCGGCTGAAAACGACAACGCAGGCATGTCGGGTGCCACTGTCTGCACCTGCACAGAAAGTTTTGAGCAGATATCTCCTTCCGTTCGGCCGGAATTGAAAGAAGATTGTGCATCTTCAATGTAGGTCGCGGTCAATGACAAAAAGGCGCTTATCTTCAATCTAGGTGTTTCTGCGTGCTGCTCCGGCCCAAAGAGTGCCCGGCGGAAAACGACAACGCAGGCATGTCGGGTGCCACTGTCTACACCTGCACAGAAAGTTTTGAGCAGATATCTCCTTCCATTCGGCCGGAATTGCAAGACGTTTGTGCATCTTCTATGTTCGTCGCGGTCAATGGCAAAAGGCGCTTATCTTCAATCTAGGTGTTTCTGCGTGCTGCTCCGGCCCAAAGAGTGCCCGGCGGAAAACGACAACGCAGGCATGTCGGGTGCCACTGTCTACACCTGCACAGAAAGTTTTGAGCAGATATCTCCTTCCATTCGGCCGGAATTGCAAGACGTTTGTGCATCTTCTATGTTCGTCGCGGTCAATGGCAAAAGGCGCTTATCTTCAATCAAGGTGTTTCTGCGTGCTGCGCCAGCCCAAAGAGTGCCAGGCGGAAAACGACAACGCAGGCATGTCGGGTGCCACTGTCTGCACCTGCACAGAAAGTATTGAGCAGATATCTCCTTCCGTTCTGCCGGAATTGAAAGAAGATTGTGCATCTTCTATGTTCGTCGCGGTCAATGGCAAAAGGCGCTTATCTTCAATCTAGGTGTTTCTGCGTGCTGCGCCGGCCCAAAGAGTGCTCGGCGGAAAACGACAACGCAGGCATGTCGGGTGCCACTGTCTGCACCTGCACAGAAAGTTTTGAGCAGATATCTCCTTCCATTCGGCCGGAATTGCAAGAAGTTTGTGCATCTTCTATGTTCGTCGCGGTCAATGGCAAAAGGCGCTTATCTTCAATCTAGGTGTTTATGCGTGCTGCTCCGGCCCAAAGAGTGCCCGGCGGAAAACGACAACGCAGGCATGTCGGGTGCCACTGTCTGCACCTGCACAGAAAGTTTTGAGCAGATATCTTCTTTCGTTCGGCCGGAATTGCAAGACGTTTGTGCATCTTCAATATTGGTCGCGGTCAATGTCAAAAAGCCCTTATCTGCAATCTAGGTGTTTCCGCGTGCTGCGCCGGCCCAAAGAGTGCCCGGCTGAAAACGACAACGCAGGCATGTCGGGTTCCACTGTCTGCACCTGCACAGAAAGTTTTGAGCAGATATCTCCTTCCATTCGGCCGGAATTGCAAGAAGTTTGTGCATCTTCTATGTTCGTCGCGGTCAATGGCAAAAGGCGCTTATCTTCAATCTAGGTGTTTCTGCGTGCTGCTCCGGCCCAAAGAGTGCCCGGCGGAAAACGACAACGCAGGCATGTTGGGTGCCACTGTCTGCAACTGCACAGAAAGTTTTGAGCAGATATCTTCTTTCGTTCGGCCGGAATTGCAAGACGTTTGTGCATCTTCAATATTGGTCGCGGTCAATGTCAAAAAGCCCTTATCTGCAATCTAGGTGTTTCTGCGTGCTGCGCCGGCCCAAAGAGTGCCCGGCTGAAAACGACAACGCAGGCATGTCGGGTGCCACTGTCTGCACCTGCACAGAAAGGTTTGAGCAGATATCTCCTTCCGTTCGGCCGGAATTGAAAGAAGATTGTGCATCTTCTATGTTCGTCGCGGTCAATGGCAAAAGGCCCTTATCTTCAATCTAGGTGTTTCTGCGTGCTGCTCCGGCCCAAAGAGTGCCCGGCGGAAAACGACAACGCAGGCATGTCGGGTGCCACTGTCTACACCTGCACAGAAAGTTTTGAGCAGATATCTCCTTCCATTCGGCCGGAATTGCAAGACGTTTGTGCATCTTCAATGATGGTCGCGGTCAATGACAAAAAGGCGCTTATCTTCAATCTACGTGTTTCTACGTGCTGCGCCGGCCCAAAGAGTGCCCGGCTGAAAACGACAACGCAGGCATGTCGGGTGCCACTGTCTGCACTTGCACAGAAAGTTTTGAGCAGATATCTTCTTTCGTTCGGCCGGAATTGCAAGACGTTTGTGCATCTTCAATATTGGTCGCGGTCAATGTCAAAAAGCCCTTATCTGTAATCTAGGTGTTTCTGCGTGCTGCGCCGGCCCAAAGAGTGCCTGGCTGAAAACGACAACGCAGGCATGTCGGGTGCCACTGTCTGCACCAGCACAGAAAGATTTGAGCAGATATCTCCTTCCATTCGGCCGGAATTGCAAGAAGTTTGTGCATCTTCTATGTTCGTCGCGGTCAATGGCAAAAGGCGCTTATCTTCCATCTAGGTGTTTCTGCGTGCTGCGCTGGCCCAAAGAGTGCCCGGCGGAAAACGACAACGCAGGCATGTCGGGTGCCACTGTCTGCACCTGCACAGAAAGGTTTGAGCAGATATCTCCTTTCGTTCGGCCGCAATTGAAAGAAGTTTGTGCATCTTCAATGATGGTCGCGGTCAATGACAAAAAGGCCCTTATCTTCAATCTAGGTGTTTCTGCGTGCTGCGCTGGCCCAAAGAGTGCCCGGCTGAAAACGACAACGCAGGCATGTCGGGTGCCACTGTCTGCACCTGCACAGAAAGTTTTGAGCAGATATCTTCTTTCGTTCGGCCGGAATTGCAAGACGTTTGTGCATCTTCAATATTGGTCGCGGTCAATGTCAAAAAGCCCTTATCTGCAATCTAGGTGTTTCTGCGTGCTGCGCCGGCCCAAAGAGTGCCCGGCTGAAAACGACAACGCAGGCATGTCGGGTGCCACTGTCTGCACCTGCACAGAAAGTTTTGAGCAGATATCTCCTTCCGTTCTGGCGGAATTAAAAGAAGATTGTGCATCTTCTATGTTCGTCGCGGTCAATGGCAAAAGGCGCTTATTATCAATCTAGGTGTTTCTGCGTGCTGCTCCGGCCGAAAGAGTGCCCGGCGGAAAACGACAACGCAGGCATGTCGGGTGCCACTGTCTACACCTGCACAGAAAGTTTTCAGCAGATATCTCCTTCCATTCGGCCGGAATTGCAAGAAGTTTGTGCATCTTCTATGTTCGTCGCGGTCAATGGCAAAAGGCGCTTATCTTCAATCTAGGTGTTTCTGCGTGCTGCGCCGGCCCAAAGAGTCCCCGGCGGAAAACGACAACGCCGGCATGTCGGGTGCCACTGTCTGCACCTGCACAGCAAGTTTTGAGCAGATATCTCCTTCCGTTCGGCCGGAATTGAAAGAAGATTGTGCATCTTCAATGTAGGTCGCGGTCAATGACAAAAAGGCGCTTATCTTCAATCTAGGTGTTTCTGCGTGCTGCGCCGGCCCAAAGAGTGCCCGGCTGAAAACGACAACGCAGGCATGTCGGGTGCCACTGTCTGCACCTGCACAGAAAGTTTTGAGCAGATATCTTCTTTCGTTCGGCCGGAATTGCAAGACGTTTGTGCATCTTCAATATTGGTCGCGGTCAATGTCAAAAAGCCCTTATCTGCAATCTAGGTGTTTCTGCGTGCTGCGCCGGCCCAAAGAGTGCCCGGCTGAAAACGACAACGCAGGCATGTCGGGTGCCATTGTCTGCACCTGCACAAAAAGTTTTGAGCAGATATCTCCTTCCGTTCTGCCGAAATTGAAAGAAGATTGTGCATCTTCTATGTTCGTCGCGGTCAATGGCAAAAGGCGCTTATCTTCAATCTAGGTGTTTCTGCGTGCTGCTCCGGCCCAAAGAGTGCCCGACGGAAAACGACAACGCAGGCATGTCGGGTGCCACTGTCTACACCTGCACAGAAAGTTTTGAGCAGATATCTCCTTCCATTCGGCCGGAATTGCAAGAAGTTTGTGCATCTTCTATGTTCGTCGCGGTCAATGGCAAAAGGCGCTTATCTTCAATATAGGTGTTTCTGCGTGCTGCTCCAGCCCAAAGAGTGCCCGGCGGAAAACGACAACGCAGGCATGTCGGGTGCCACTGTCTACACCTGCACAGACAGTTTTGAGCAGATATCTCCTTCCGTTCGGCCGGAATTGCAAGAAGTTTGTGCATCTTCAATATTGGTCGCGGTCAATGTCAAAAAGCCCTTATCTTCAATCTAGGTGTTTCTGCGTGCTGCTCCGGCCCAAAGAGTGCTCGGCGGAAAACGACAACGCAGGCATGTCGGGTGCCACTGTCTACACCTGCACAGAAAGTTTTGAGCAGATATCTCCTTCCATTCTGCCGGAATTGCAAGAAGTTTGTGCATCTTCTATGTACGTCGCGGTCAATGGCAAAAGGCGCTTATCTTCAATCTAGGTGTTTCTGCGTGCTGCGCCGGCCCAAAGAGTGCCCGGCGGAAAACGACAATGCAGGCATGTCGGGTGCCACTGTCTGCACCTGCACAGAAAGTTTTGAGCAGATTTCTTCTTTCGTTCGGCCGGAATTGCAAGACGTTTGTGCATCTTCAATATTGGTCGCGGTCAATGTCAAAAAGCCCTTATCTGCAATCTAGGTGTTTCTGCGTGCTGCGCCGGCCCAAAGAGTGCCCGGCTGAAAACGACAACGCAGGCATGTCGGGTGCCACTGTCTGCACCTGCACAGAAAGGTTTGAGCAGATATCTCCTTCCGTTCGGCCGGAATTGAAAGAAGATTGTGCATCTTCTATGTTCGTCGCGGTCAATGGCAAAAGGCGCTTATCTTCAATCTAGGTGTTTCTGCGTGCTGCGCCGGCCCAAAGAGTGCCCGGCGGAAAACGACAACGCAGGCATGTCGGGTGCCACTGTCTACACCTGCACAGAAAGTTTTGAGCAGATATCTCCTTCCATTCGGCCGGAATTGCAAGACGTTTGTGCATCTTCAATGATGGTCGCGGTCAATGACAAAAAGGCGCTTATCTTCAATCTAGGTGTTTCTACGTGCTGCGCCGGCCCAAAGAGTGCCCGGCTGAAAACGACAACGCAGGCATGTCGGGTGCCACTGTCTGCACTTGCACAGAAAGTTTTGAGCAGATATCTTCTTTCGTTCGGCCGGAATTGCAAGACGTTTGTGCATCTTCAATATTGGTCGCGGTCAATGTCAAAAAGCCCTTATCTGCAATCTAGGTGTTTCTGCGTGCTGCGCCGGCCCAAAGAGTGCCTGGCTGAAAACGACAACGCAGGCATGTCGGGTGCCACTGTCTGCACCAGCACAGAAAGATTTGAGCAGATATCTCCTTCCATTCGGCCGGAATTGCAAGAAGTTTGTGCATCTTCTATGTTCGTCGCGGTCAATGGCAAAAGGCGCTTATCTTCAATCTAGGTGTTTCTGCGTGCTGCTCCAGCCCAAAGAGTGCCCGGCGGAAAACGACAACGCAGGCATGTCGGGTGCCACTGTCTACACCTGCACAGAAAGTTTTGAGCAGATATCTCCTTCCATTCGGCCGGAATTGCAAGACGTTTGTTTATCTTCTATGTTCGTCGCGGTCAATGGCAAAAGGCGCTTATCTTCAATCTAGGTGTTTCTGCGTGCTGCGCCGGCCCAAAGAGTGCACGGCGGAAAACGACAACGCAGGCATGTCGGGTGCCACTGTCTGCACCTGCACAGAAAGGTTTGAGCAGATATCTCCTTCCGTTCGGCCGGAATTGAAAGAAGTTTGTGCATCTTCAATGATGGTCGCGGTCAATGACAAAAAGGCGCTTATCTTCAATCTAGGTGTTTCTGCGTGCTGCGCCGGCCCAAAGAGTGCCCGGCTGAAAACGACAACGCAGGCATGTCGGGTGCCACTGTCTGCACCTGCACAGAAAGGTTTGAGCAGATATCTCCTTCCATTCGGCCGGAATTGCAAGAAGTTTGTGCATCTTCTATGTTCGTCGCGGTCAATGGCAAAAGGCGCTTATCTTCAATCTAGGTGTTTCTGCGTGCTGCGCCGGCCCAAAGAGTGTTCGGCGGAAAACGACAACGCAGGCATGTCGGGTGCCACTGTCTGCACCTGCACAGCAAGTTTTGAGCAGATATCTCCTTCCGTTCGGCCGGAATTGAAAGAAGATTGTGCATCTTCAATGTAGGTCGCGGTCAATGACAAAAAGGCGGTTATCTTCAATCTAGGTGTTTCTGCGTGCTGCTCCGGCCCAAAGAGTGCCCGGCGGAAAACGACAACGCAGGCATGTCGGGTGCCACTGTCTACACCTGCACAGAAAGTTATGAGCAGATATCTCCTTCCATTAGGCCGGAATTGCAAGACGTTTGTGCATCTTCTATGTTCGTCGCGGTCAATGGCAAAAGGCGCTTATCTTCAATCTAGGTGTTTCTGCGTGCTGCTCCGGCCCAAAGAGTGCCCGGCGGAAAACGACAACGCAGGCATGTCGGGTGCCACTGTCTGCACCTGCACAGAAAGTTTTGAGCAGATATCTTCTTTCGTTCGGCCGGAATTGCAAGACGTTTGTGCATCTTCAATATTGGTCGCGGTCAATGTCAAAAAGCCCTTATCTGCAATCTAGGTGTTTCTGCGTGCTGCGCCGGCCCAAAGAGTGCCCGGCTGAAAACGACAACGCAGGCATGTCGCGTGCCACTGTCTGCACCTGCACAGAAAGTTTTGAGCAGATATCTCCTTCCATTCGGCCGGAAATGCAAGAAGTTTGTGCATCTTCTATGTTCATCGCGGTCAATGGCAAAAGGCGCTTATCTTCAATCTAGGTGTTTCTGCGTGCTGCGCCGGCCCAAAGAGTGCCCGGCGGAAAACGACAACGCAGGCATGTCGGGTGCCACTGTCTGCACCTGCACAGAAAGGTTTGAGCAGATATCTTCTTTCGTTCGGCCGGAATTGAAAGAAGATTGTGCATCTTCAATATTGGTCGCGGTCAATGAGAAAAAGCACTTATCTGCAATCTAGGTGTTTCTGCGTGCTGCGCCGGCCCAAAGAGTGCCCGGCTGAAAACGACAACGCAGGCATGTCGGGTGCCACTGTCTGCACCTGCACAGAAAGTTTTGAGCAGATATCTCCTTCCGTTCGGCCGGAATTGAAAGAAGATTGTGCATCTTCAATGTAGGTCGCGGTCAATGGCAAAAGGCGCTTATCTTCAATCTAGGTGTTTCTGCGTGCTGCTCCGGCCCAAAGAGTGCCCGGCGGAAAACGACAACGCAGGCATGTCGGGTGCCACTGTCTGCACCTGCACATAAAGTTTTGAGCAGATATCTTCTTTCGTTCGGCCGGAATTGCAAGACGTTTGTGCATCTTCAATATTGGTCGCGGTCCATGTCAAAAAGCCCTTATCTGCAATCTAGGTGTTTCTGCGTGCTGCGCCAGCCCAAAGAGTGCCCGGCTGAAAACGACAACGCAGTCATGTCGGGTGCCACTGTCTACACCTGCACAGAAAGTTTTGAGCAGATATCTCCTTCCATTCGGCCGGAATTGCAAGAAGTTTGTGCATCTTCTTTGTTCGTCGCGGTCAATGGCAAAAGGCGCTTATCTTCAATCTAGGTGTTTCTGCGTGCTGCGCCGGCCCAAAGAGTGCCCGGCGGAAAACGACAACGCAGGCATGTCGGGTGCCACTGTCTGCACCTGCACAGAAAGTTTTGAGCAGATATCTCCTTCCGTTCGGCCGGAATTGAAAGAAGATTGTGCATCTTCAATGTAGGTCGCGGTCAATCACAAAAAGGCGCTTATCTTCAATCTAGGTGTTTCTGCGTGCTGCGCCGGCCCAAAGAGTGCCCGGCGGAAAACGACAACGCAGGCATGTCGGGTGCCACTGTCAGCACCTGCACAGAAAGTTTTGAGCAGATATCTTCTTTCGTTCGGCCGGAATTGCAAGACGTTTGTGCATCTTCAATATTGGTCGCGGTCAATGTCAAAAAGCCCTTATCTGCAATCTAGGTGTTTCTGCGTGCTGCGCCGGCCCAAAGAGTGCCCGGCTGAAAACGACAACGAAGGCATGTCGGGTGCCACTGTCTGCACCTGCACAGAAAGTTTTGAGCAGATATCTCCTTCCGTTCTGCCGGAATTGAAAGAAGATTGTGCATCTTCTATGTTCGTCGCGGTCAATGGCAAAAGGCGCTTATCTTCAATCTAGGTGTTTCTGCGTGCTGCTCCGGCCCAAAGAGTGCCCGGCGGAAAACGACAACGCAGGCATGTCGGGTGCCACTGTCTACAGCTGCACAGAAAGTTTTGAGCAGATATCTCCTTCCATTCGGCCGGAATTGTAAGATGTTTGTGCATCTTCTATGTTCGTCGCGGTCAATGGCAAAAGGCGCTTATCTTCAATCTAGGTGTTTCTGCGTGCTGCTTCGGCCCAAAGAGTGTCCGGCTAAAAACGACAACGCAGGCATGTCGGGTGCCACTGTCTACACCTGCACAGAAAGTTTTGAGCAGATATCTTCTTTCGTTCGGCCGGAAATGCAAGACGTTTGTGCATCTTCAATATTGGTCGCGGTCAATGTCAAAAAGCCCTTATCTGCAATCTAGGTGTTTCTGCGTGCTGCGCCGGCCCAAAGAGTGCCCGGCGGAAAACGACAACGCAGGCATGTCGGGTGCCACTGTCTGCACCAGCACAGAAAGATTTGAGCAGATATCTCCTTCCATTCGGCCGGAATTGCAAGAAGTTTGTGCATCTTCTATGTTCGTCGCGGTCAATGGCAAAAGGCGCTTATCTTCAATCTAGGTGTTTCTGCGTGCTGCTCCGGCCCAAAGAGTGCCCGGCGGAAAACGACAACGCAGGCATGTCGGGTGCCACTGTCTGCACCTGCACAGAAAGGTTTGAGCAGATATCTCCTTCCGTTCGGCCGGAATTGAAAGAAGTTTGTGCATCTTCAATGATGGTCGCGGTCAATGACAAAAAGGCCCTTATCTTCAATCTAGGTGTTTCTGCGTGCTGCGCTGGCCCAAAGAGTGCCCGGCTGAAAACGACAACGCAGGCATGTCGGGTGCCACTGTCTGCACCTGCACAGAAAGTTTTGAGCAGATATCTCCTTCCGTTCGGCCGGAATTGAAAGAAGATTGTGCATCTTCAATGTAGGTCGCGGTCAATCACAAAAAGGCGCTTATCTTCAATCTAGGTGTTTCTGCGTGCTGCGCCGGCCCAAAGAGTGCCCGGCGGAAAACGACAACGCAGGCATGTCGGGTGCCACTGTCAGCACCTGCACAGAAAGTTTTGAGCAGATATCTTCTTTCGTTCGGCCGGAATTGCAAGACGTTTGTGCATCTTCAATATTGGTCGCGGTCAATGTCAAAAAGCCCTTATCTGCAATCTAGGTGTTTCTGCGTGCTGCGCCGGCCCAAAGAGTGCCCGGCTGAAAACGACAACGAAGGCATGTCGGGTGCCACTGTCTGCACCTGCACAGAAAGTTTTGAGCAGATATCTCCTTCCGTTCTGCCGGAATTGAAAGAAGATTGTGCATCTTCTATGTTCGTCGCGGTCAATGGCAAAAGGCGCTTATCTTCAATCTAGGTGTTTCTGCGTGCTGCTCCGGCCCAAAGAGTGCCCGGCGGAAAACGACAACGCAGGCATGTCGGGTGCCACTGTCTACAGCTGCACAGAAAGTTTTGAGCAGATATCTCCTTCCATTCGGCCGGAATTGTAAGATGTTTGTGCATCTTCTATGTTCGTCGCGGTCAATGGCAAAAGGCGCTTATCTTCAATCTAGGTGTTTCTGCGTGCTGCTTCGGCCCAAAGAGTGTCCGGCTAAAAACGACAACGCAGGCATGTCGGGTGCCACTGTCTACACCTGCACAGAAAGTTTTGAGCAGATATCTTCTTTCGTTCGGCCGGAAATGCAAGACGTTTGTGCATCTTCAATATTGGTCGCGGTCAATGTCAAAAAGCCCTTATCTGCAATCTAGGTGTTTCTGCGTGCTGCGCCGGCCCAAAGAGTGCCCGGCGGAAAACGACAACGCAGGCATGTCGGGTGCCACTGTCTGCACCAGCACAGAAAGATTTGAGCAGATATCTCCTTCCATTCGGCCGGAATTGCAAGAAGTTTGTGCATCTTCTATGTTCGTCGCGGTCAATGGCAAAAGGCGCTTATCTTCAATCTAGGTGTTTCTGCGTGCTGCTCCGGCCCAAAGAGTGCCCGGCGGAAAACGACAACGCAGGCATGTCGGGTGCCACTGTCTGCACCTGCACAGAAAGGTTTGAGCAGATATCTCCTTCCGTTCGGCCGGAATTGAAAGAAGTTTGTGCATCTTCAATGATGGTCGCGGTCAATGACAAAAAGGCCCTTATCTTCAATCTAGGTGTTTCTGCGTGCTGCGCTGGCCCAAAGAGTGCCCGGCTGAAAACGACAACGCAGGCATGTCGGGTGCCACTGTCTGCACCTGCACAGAAAGTTTTGAGCAGATATCTTCTTTTGTTCGGCCGGAATTGCAAGACGTTTGTGCATCTTCAATATTGGTCGCGGTCAATGTCAAAAAGCCCTTATCTGCAATCTAGGTGTTTCTGCGTGCTGCGCCGGCCCAAAGAGTGCCCGGCTGAAAACGACAATGCAGGCATGTCGGGTGCCACTGTCTGCACCTGCACAGAAAGTTTTGAGCAGATATCTCCTTCCGTTCTGGCGGAATTGAAAGAAGATTGTGCATCTTCTATGTTCGTCGCGGTCAATGGCAAAAGGCGCTTATTATCAATCTAGGTGTTTCTGCGTGCTGCTCCGGCCCAAAGAGTGCCCGGCGGAAATCGACAACGCAGGCATGTCGGTTGCCACTGTCTACACCTGCACAGAAAGTTTTCAGCAGATATCTCCTTCCATTCGGCCGGAATTGCAAGAAGTTTGTGCATCTTCTATGTTCGTCGCGGTCAATGGCAAAAGGCGCTTATCTTCAATCTAGGTGTTTCTGCGTGCTGCGCCGGCCCAAAGAGTCCCCGGCGGAAAACGACAACGCAGGCATGTCGGGTGCCACTGTCTGCAGCTGCACAGCAAGTTTTGAGCAGATATCTCCTTCCGTTCGGCCGGAATTGAAAGAAGATTGTGCATCTTCAATGTAGGTCGCGGTCAATGACAAAAAGGCGCTTATCTTCAATCTAGGTGTTTCTGCGTGCTGCGCCGGCCCAAAGAGTGCCCGGCTGAAAACGACAACGCAGGCATGTCGGGTGCCACTGTCTGCACCTGCACAGAAAGTATTGAGCAGATATCTTCTTTCGTTCGGCCGGAATTGCAAGACGTTTGTGCATCTTCAATATTGGTCGCGGTCAATGTCAAAAAGCCCTTAACTGCAATCTAGGTGTTTCTGCGTGCTGCGCCGGCCCAAAGAGTGCCCGGCTGAAAACGACAACGCAGGCATGTCGGGTGCCATTGTCTGCACCTGCACAAAAAGTTTTGAGCAGATATCTCCTTCCGTTCTGCCGAAATTGAAAGAAGATTGTGCATCTTCTATGTTCGTCGCGGTCAATGGCAAAAGGCGCTTATCTTCAATCTAGGTGTTTCTGCGTGCTGCTCCGGCCCAAAGAGTGCCCGACGGAAAACGACAACGCAGGCATGTCGGGTGCCACTGTCTACACCTGCACAGAAAGTTTTGAGCAGATATCTCCTTCCATTCGGCCGGAATTGCAAGAAGTTTGTGCATCTTCTATGTTCGTCGCGGTCAATGGCAAAAGGCGCTTATCTTCAATATAGGTGTTTCTGCGTGCTGCTCCGGCCCAAAGAGTGCCCGGCGGAAAACGACAACGCAGGCATGTCGGGTGCCACTGTCTACACCTGCACAGAAAGTTTTGAGCAGATATCTCCTTCCGTTCGGCCGGAATTGCAAGAAGTTTGTGCATCTTCAATATTGGTCGCGGTCAATGTCAAAAAGCCCTTATCTTCAATCTAGGTGTTTCTGCGTGCTGCTCCGGCCCAAAGAGTGCTCGGCGGAAAACGACAACGCAGGCATGTCGGGTGCCACTGTCTACACCTGCACAGAAAGTTTTGAGCAGATATCTCCTTCCATTCTGCCGGAATTGCAAGAAGTTTGTGCATCTTCTATGTACGTCGCGGTCAATGGCAAAAGGCGCTTATCTTCAATCTAGGTGTTTCTGCGTGCTGCGCCGGCCCAAAGAGTGCCCGGCGGAAAACGACAATGCAGGCATGTCGGGTGCCACTGTCTGCACCTGCACAGAAAGTTTTGAGCAGATTTCTTCTTTCGTTCGGCCGGAATTGCAAGACGTTTGTGCATCTTCAATATTGGTCGCGGTCAATGTCAAAAAGCCCTTATCTGCAATCTAGGTGTTTCTGCGTGCTGCGCCGGCCCAAAGAGTGCCCGGCTGAAAACGACAACGCAGGCATGTCGGGTGCCACTGTCTGCACCTGCACAGAAAGGTTTGAGCAGATATCTCCTTCCGTTCGGCCGGAATTGAAAGAAGATTGTGCATCTTCTATGTTCGTCGCGGTCAATGGCAAAAGGCGCTTATCTTCAATCTAGGTGTTTCTGCGTGCTGCGCCGGCCCAAAGAGTGCCCGGCGGAAAACGACAACGCAGGCATGTCGGGTGCCACTGTCTACACCTGCACAGAAAGTTTTGAGCAGATATCTCCTTCCATTCGGCCGGAATTGCAAGACGTTTGTGCATCTTCAATGATGGTCGCGGTCAATGACAAAAAGGCGCTTATCTTCAATCTAGGTGTTTCTACGTGCTGCGCCGGCCCAAAGAGTGCCCGGCTGAAAACGACAACGCAGGCATGTCGGGTGCCACTGTCTGCACTTGCACAGAAAGTTTTGAGCAGATATCTTCTTTCGTTCGGCCGGAATTGCAAGACGTTTGTGCATCTTCAATATTGGTCGCGGTCAATGTCAAAAAGCCCTTATCTGCAATCTAGGTGTTTCTGCGTGCTGCGCCGGCCCAAAGAGTGCCTGGCTGAAAACGACAACGCAGGCATGTCGGGTGCCACTGTCTGCACCAGCACAGAAAGATTTGAGCAGATATCTCCTTCCATTCGGCCGGAATTGCAAGAAGTTTGTGCATCTTCTATGTTCGTCGCGGTCAATGGCAAAAGGCGCTTATCTTCAATCTAGGTGTTTCTGCGTGCTGCTCCAGCCCAAAGAGTGCCCGGCGGAAAACGACAACGCAGGCATGTCGGGTGCCACTGTCTACACCTGCACAGAAAGTTTTGAGCAGATATCTCCTTCCATTCGGCCGGAATTGCAAGACGTTTGTTTATCTTCTATGTTCGTCGCGGTCAATGGCAAAAGGCGCTTATCTTCAATCTAGGTGTTTCTGCGTGCTGCGCCGGCCCAAAGAGTGCCCGGCGGAAAACGACAACGCAGGCATGTCGGGTGCCACTGTCTGCACCTGCACAGAAAGGTTTGAGCAGATATCTCCTTCCGTTCGGCCGGAATTGAAAGAAGTTTGTGCATCTTCAATGATGGTCGCGGTCAATGACAAAAAGGCGCTTATCTTCAATCTAGGTGTTTCTGCGTGCTGCGCCGGCCCAAAGAGTGCCCGGCTGAAAACGACAACGCAGGCATGTCGGGTGCCACTGTCTGCACCTGCACAGAAAGGTTTGAGCAGATATCTCCTTCCATTCGGCCGGAATTGCAAGAAGTTTGTGCATCTTCTATGTTCGTCGCGGTCAATGGCAAAAGGCGCTTATCTTCAATCTAGGTGTTTCTGCGTGCTGCGCCGGCCCAAAGAGTGTTCGGCGGAAAACGACAACGCAGGCATGTCGGGTGCCACTGTCTGCACCTGCACAGCAAGTTTTGAGCAGATATCTCCTTCCGTTCGGCCGGAATTGAAAGAAGATTGTGCATCTTCAATGTAGGTCGCGGTCAATGACAAAAAGGCGGTTATCTTCAATCTAGGTGTTTCTGCGTGCTGCTCCGGCCCAAAGAGTGCCCGGCGGAAAACGACAACGCAGGCATGTCGGGTGCCACTGTCTACACCTGCACAGAAAGTTATGAGCAGATATCTCCTTCCATTAGGCCGGAATTGCAAGACGTTTGTGCATTTTCTATGTTCGTCGCGGTCAATGGCAAAAGGCGCTTATCTTCAATCTAGGTGTTTCTGCGTGCTGCTCCGGCCCAAAGAGTGCCCGGCGGAAAACGACAACGCAGGCATGTCGGGTGCCACTGTCTGCACCTGCACAGAAAGTTTTGAGCAGATATCTTCTTTCGTTCGGCCGGAATTGCAAGACGTTTGTGCATCTTCAATATTGGTCGCGGTCAATGTCAAAAAGCCCTTATCTGCAATCTAGGTGTTTCTGCGTGCTGCGCCGGCCCAAAGAGTGCCCGGCTGAAAACGACAACGCAGGCATGTCGGGTGCCACTGTCTGCACCTGCACAGAAAGTTTTGAGCAGATATCTCCTTCCATTCGGCCGGAAATGCAAGAAGTTTGTGCATCTTCTATGTTCATCGCGGTCAATGGCAAAAGGCGCTTATCTTCAATCTAGGTGTTTCTGCGTGCTGCGCCGGCCCAAAGAGTGCCCGGCGGAAAACGACAACGCAGGCATGTCGGGTGCCACTGTCTGCACCTGCACAGAAAGGTTTGAGCAGATATCTTCTTTCGTTCGGCCGGAATTGAAAGAAGATTGTGCATCTTCAATATTGGTCGCGGTCAATGAGAAAAAGCACTTATCTGCAATCTAGGTGTTTCTGCGTGCTGCGCCGGCCCAAAGAGTGCCCGGCTGAAAACGACAACGCAGGCATGTCGGGTGCCACTGTCTGCACCTGCACAGAAAGTTTTGAGCAGATATCTCCTTCCGTTCGGCCGGAATTGAAAGAAGATTGTGCATCTTCAATGTAGGTCGCGGTCAATGACAAAAAGGCGCTTATCTTCAATCTAGGTGTTTCTGCGTGCTGCTCCGGCCCAAAGAGTGCCCGGCGGAAAACGACAACGCAGGCATGTCGGGTGCCACTGTCTACACCTGCACAGAAAGTTTTGAGCAGATATCTCCTTCCATTCGGCCGGAATTGCAAGACGTTTGTGCATCTTCTATGTTCGTCGCGGTCAATGGCAAAAGGCGCTTATCTTCAATCTAGGTGTTTCTGCGTGCTGCTCCGGCCCAAAGAGTGCCCGGCGGAAAACGACAACGCAGGCATGTCGGGTGCCACTGTCTACACCTGCACAGAAAGTTTTGAGCAGATATCTCCTTCCATTCGGCCGGAATTGCAAGACGTTTGTGCATCTTCTATGTTCGTCGCGGTCAATGGCAAAAGGCGCTTATCTTCAATCAAGGTGTTTCTGCGTGCTGCGCCAGCCCAAAGAGTGCCAGGCGGAAAACGACAACGCAGGCATGTCGGGTGCCACTGTCTGCACCTGCACAGAAAGTATTGAGCAGATATCTCCTTCCGTTCTGCCGGAATTGAAAGAAGATTGTGCATCTTCTATGTTCGTCGCGGTCAATGGCAAAAGGCGCTTATCTTCAATCTAGGTGTTTCTGCGTGCTGCGCCGGCCCAAAGAGTGCTCGGCGGAAAACGACAACGCAGGCATGTCGGGTGCCACTGTCTGCACCTGCACAGAAAGTTTTGAGCAGATATCTCCTTCCATTCGGCCGGAATTGCAAGAAGTTTGTGCATCTTCTATGTTCGTCGCGGTCAATGGCAAAAGGCGCTTATCTTCAATCTAGGTGTTTATGCGTGCTGCTCCGGCCCAAAGAGTGCCCGGCGGAAAACGACAACGCAGGCATGTCGGGTGCCACTGTCTGCACCTGCACAGAAAGTTTTGAGCAGATATCTTCTTTCGTTCGGCCGGAATTGCAAGACGTTTGTGCATCTTCAATATTGGTCGCGGTCAATGTCAAAAAGCCCTTATCTGCAATCTAGGTGTTTCTGCGTGCTGCGCCGGCCCAAAGAGTGCCCGGCTGAAAACGACAACGCAGGCATGTCGGGTTCCACTGTCTGCACCTGCACAGAAAGTTTTGAGCAGATATCTCCTTCCATTCGGCCGGAATTGCAAGAAGTTTGTGCATCTTCTATGTTCGTCGCGGTCAATGGCAAAAGGCGCTTATCTTCAATCTAGGTGTTTCTGCGTGCTGCTCCGGCCCAAAGAGTGCCCGGCGGAAAACGACAACGCAGGCATGTTGGGTGCCACTGTCTGCAACTGCACAGAAAGTTTTGAGCAGATATCTTCTTTCGTTCGGCCGGAATTGCAAGACGTTTGTGCATCTTCAATATTGGTCGCGGTCAATGTCAAAAAGCCCTTATCTGCAATCTAGGTGTTTCTGCGTGCTGCGCCGGCCCAAAGAGTGCCCGGCTGAAAACGACAACGCAGGCATGTCGGGTGCCACTGTCTGCACCTGCACAGAAAGGTTTGAGCAGATATCTCCTTCCGTTCGGCCGGAATTGAAAGAAGATTGTGCATCTTCTATGTTCGTCGCGGTCAATGGCAAAAGGCCCTTATCTTCAATCTAGGTGTTTCTGCGTGTTGCTCCGGCCCAAAGAGTGCCCGGCGGAAAACGACAACGCAGGCATGTCGGGTGCCACTGTCTACACCTGCACAGAAAGTTTTGAGCAGATATCTCCTTCCATTCGGCCGGAATTGCAAGACGTTTGTGCATCTTCAATGATGGTCGCGGTCAATGACAAAAAGGCGCTTATCTTCAATCTAGGTGTTTCTACGTGCTGCGCCGGCCCAAAGAGTGCCCGGCTGAAAACGACAACGCAGGCATGTCGGGTGCCACTGTCTGCACTTGCACAGAAAGTTTTGAGCAGATATCTTCTTTCGTTCGGCCGGAATTGCAAGACGTTTGTGCATCTTCAATATTGGTCGCGGTCAATGTCAAAAAGCCCTTATCTGCAATCTAGGTGTTTCTGCGTGCTGCGCCGGCCCAAAGAGTGCCTGGCTGAAAACGACAACGCAGGCATGTCGGGTGCCACTGTCTGCACCAGCACAGAAAGATTTGAGCAGATATCTCCTTCCATTCGGCCGGAATTGCAAGAAGTTTGTGCATCTTCTATGTTCGTCGCGGTCAATGGCAAAAGGCGCTTATCTTCCATCTAGGTGTTTCTGCGTGCTGCGCTGGCCCAAAGAGTGCCCGGCGGAAAACGACAACGCAGGCATGTCGGGTGCCACTGTCTGCACCTGCACAGAAAGGTTTGAGCAGATATCTCCTTTCGTTCGGCCGCAATTGAAAGAAGTTTGTGCATCTTCAATGATGGTCGCGGTCAATGACAAAAAGGCCCTTATCTTCAATCTAGGTGTTTCTGCGTGCTGCGCTGGCCCAAAGAGTGCCCGGCTGAAAACGACAACGCAGGCATGTCGGGTGCCACTGTCTGCACCTGCACAGAAAGTTTTGAGCAGATATCTTCTTTCGTTCGGCCGGAATTGCAAGACGTTTGTGCATCTTCAATATTGGTCGCGGTCAATGTCAAAAAGCCCTTATCTGCAATCTAGGTGTTTCTGCGTGCTGCGCCGGCCCAAAGAGTGCCCGGCTGAAAACGACAACGCAGGCATGTCGGGTGCCACTGTCTGCACCTGCACAGAAAGTTTTGAGCAGATATCTCCTTCCGTTCTGGCGGAATTGAAAGAAGATTGTGCATCTTCTATGTTCGTCGCGGTCAATGGCAAAAGGCGCTTATTATCAATCTAGGTGTTTCTGCGTGCTGCTCCGGCCGAAAGAGTGCCCGGCGGAAAACGACAACGCAGGCATGTCGGGTGCCACTGTCTACACCTGCACAGAAAGTATTCAGCAGATATCTCCTTCCATTCGGCCGGAATTGCAAGAAGATTGTGCATCTTCAATGTAGGTCGCGGTCAATGACAAAAAGGCGCTTATCTTCAATCTAGGTGTTTCTGCGTGCTGCGCCGGCCCAAAGAGTGCCCGGCTGAAAACGACAACGCAGGCATGTCGGGTGCCACTGTCTGCACCTGCACAGAAAGTTTTGAGCAGATATCTTCTTTCGTTCGGCCGGAATTGCAAGACGTTTGTGCATCTTCAATATTGGTCGCGGTCAATGTCAAAAAGCCCTTATCTGCAATCTAGGTGTTTCTGCGTGCTGCGCCGGCCCAAAGAGTGCCCGGCTGAAAACGACAACGCAGGCATGTCGGGTGCCATTGTCTGCACCTGCACAAAAAGTTTTGAGCAGATATCTCCTTCCGTTCTGCCGAAATTGAAAGAAGATTGTGCATCTTCTATGTTCGTCGCGGTCAATGGCAAAAGGCGCTTATCTTCAATCTAGGTGTTTCTGCGTGCTGCTCCGGCCCAAAGAGTGCCCGACGGAAAACGACAACGCAGGCATGTCGGGTGCCACTGTCTACACCTGCACAGAAAGTTTTGAGCAGATATCTCCTTCCATTCGGCCGGAATTGCAAGAAGTTTGTGCATCTTCTATGTTCGTCGCGGTCAATGGCAAAAGGCGCTTATCTTCAATATAGGTGTTTCTGCGTGCTGCTCCGGCCCAAAGAGTGCCCGGCGGAAAACGACAACGCAGGCATGTCGGGTGCCACTGTCTACACCTGCACAGAAAGTTTTGAGCAGATATCTCCTTCCGTTCGGCCGGAATTGCAAGAAGTTTGTGCATCTTCAATATTGGTCGCGGTCAATGTCAAAAAGCCCTTATCTTCAATCTAGGTGTTTCTGCGTGCTGCTCCGGCCCAAAGAGTGCTCGGCGGAAAACGACAACGCAGGCATGTCGGGTGCCACTGTCTACACCTGCACAGAAAGTTTTGAGCAGATATCTCCTTTCATTCTGCCGGAATTGCAAGAAGTTTGTGCATCTTCTATGTACGTCGCGGTCAATGGCAAAAGGCGCTTATCTTCAATCTAGGTGTTTCTGCGTGCTGCGCCGGCCCAAAGAGTGCCCGGCGGAAAACGACAATGCAGGCATGTCGGGTGCCACTGTCTGCACCTGCACAGAAAGTTTTGAGCAGATTTCTTCTTTCGTTCGGCCGGAATTGCAAGACGTTTGTGCATCTTCAATATTGGTCGCGGTCAATGTCAAAAAGCCCTTATCTGCAATCTAGGTGTTTCTGCGTGCTGCGCCGGCCCAAAGAGTGCCCGGCTGAAAACGACAACGCAGGCATGTCGGGTGCCACTGTCTGCACCTGCACAGAAAGGTTTGAGCAGATATCTCCTTCCGTTCGGCCGGAATTGAAAGAAGATTGTGCATCTTCTATGTTCGTCGCGGTCAATGGCAAAAGGCGCTTATCTTCAATCTAGGTGTTTCTGCGTGCTGCTCCGGCCCAAAGAGTGCCCGGCGGAAAACGACAACGCAGGCATGTCGGGTGCCACTGTCTACACCTGCACAGAAAGTTTTGAGCAGATATCTCCTTCCATTCGGCCGGAATTGCAAGACGTTTGTGCATCTTCAATGATGGTCGCGGTCAATGACAAAAAGGCGCTTATCTTCAATCTAGGTGTTTCTACGTGCTGCGCCGGCCCAAAGAGTGCCCGGCTGAAAACGACAACGCAGGCATGTCGGGTGCCACTGTCTGCACCTGCACAGAAAGTTTTGAGCAGATATCTTCTTTTGTTCGGCCGGAATTGCAAGACGTTTGTGCATCTTCAATATTGGTCGCGGTCAATGTCAAAAAGCCCTTATCTGCAATCTAGGTGTTTCTGCGTGCTGCGCCGGCCCAAAGAGTGCCTGGCTGAAAACGACAACGCAGGCATGTCGGGTGCCACTGTCTGCACCAGCACAGAAAGATTTGAGCAGATATCTCCTTCCATTCGGCCGGAATTGCAAGAAGTTTGTGCATCTTCTATGTTCGTCGCGGTCAATGGCAAAAGGCGCTTATCTTCAATCTAGGTGTTTCTGCGTGCTGCTCCAGCCCAAAGAGTGCCCGGCGGAAAACGACAACGCAGGCATGTCGGGTGCCACTGTCTACACCTGCACAGAAATTTTGAGCAGATATCTCCTTCCATTCGGCCGGAATTGCAAGACGTTTGTTTATCTTCTATGTTCGTCGCGGTCAATGGCAAAAGGCGCTTATCTTCAATCTAGGTGTTTCTGCGTGCTGCGCCGGCCCAAAGAGTGCCCGGCGGAAAACGACAACGCAGGCATGTCGGGTGCCACTGTCTGCACCTGCACAGAAAGGTTTGAGCAGATATCTCCTTCCGTTCGGCCGGAATTGAAAGAAGTTTGTGCATCTTCAATGATGGTCGCGGTCAATGACAAAAAGGCGCTTATCTTCAATCTAGGTGTTTCTGCGTGCTGCGCCGGCCCAAAGAGTGCCCGGCTGAAAACGACAACGCAGGCATGTCGGGTGCCACTGTCTGCACCTGCACAGAAAGGTTTGAGCAGATATCTCCTTCCATTCGGCCGGAATTGCAAGAAGTTTGTGCATCTTCTATGTTCGTCGCGGTCAATGGCAAAAGGCGCTTATCTTCAATCTAGGTGTTTCTGCGTGCTGCGCCGGCCCAAAGAGTGTTCGGCGGAAAACGACAACGCAGGCATGTCGGGTGCCACTGTCTGCACCTGCAGAGCAAGTTTTGAGCAGATATCTCCTTCCGTTCGGCCGGAATTGAAAGAAGATTGTGCATCTTCAATGTAGGTCGCGGTCAATGACAAAAAGGCGGTTATCTTCAATCTAGGTGTTTCTGCGTGCTGCTCCGGCCCAAAGAGTGCCCGGCGGAAAACGACAACGCAGGCATGTCGGGTGCCACTGTCTACACCTGCACAGAAAGTTATGAGCAGATATCTCCTTCCATTAGGCCGGAATTGCAAGACGTTTGTGCATCTTCTATGTTCGTCGCGGTCAATGGCAAAAGGCGCTTATCTTCAATCTAGGTGTTTCTGCGTGCTGCTCCAGCCCAAAGAGTGCCCGGCGGAAAACGACAACGCAGGCATGTCGGGTGCCACTGTCTGCACCTGCACAGAAAGTTTTGAGCAGATATCTTCTTTCGTTCGGCCGGAATTGCAAGACGTTTGTGCATCTTCAATATTGGTCGCGGTCAATGTCAAAAAGCCCTTATCTGCAATCTAGGTGTTTCTGCGTGCTGCGCCGGCCCAAAGAGTGCCCGGCTGAAAACGACAACGCAGGCATGTCGCGTGCCACTGTCTGCACCTGCACAGAAAGTTTTGAGCAGATATCTCCTTCCATTCGGCCGGAAATGCAAGAAGTTTGTGCATCTTCTATGTTCATCGCGGTCAATGGCAAAAGGCGCTTATCTTCAATCTAGGTGTTTCTGCGTGCTGCGCCGGCCCAAAGAGTGCCCGGCGGAAAACGACAACGCAGGCATGTCGGGTGCCACTGTCTGCACCTGCACAGAAAGGTTTGAGCAGATATCTTCTTTCGTTCGGCCGGAATTGAAAGAAGATTGTGCATCTTCAATATTGGTCGCGGTCAATGAGAAAAAGCACTTATCTGCAATCTAGGTGTTTCTGCGTGCTGCGCCGGCCCAAAGAGTGCCCGGCTGAAAACGACAACGCAGGCATGTCGGGTGCCACTGTCTGCACCTGCACAGAAAGTTTTGAGCAGATATCTCCTTCCGTTCGGCCGGAATTGAAAGAAGATTGTGCATCTTCAATGTAGGTCGCGGTCAATGACAAAAAGGCGCTTATCTTCAAACTAGGTGTTTCTGCGTGCTGCTCCGGCCCAAAGAGTGCCCGGCGGAAAACGACAACGCAGGCATGTCGGGTGCCACTGTCTACACCTGCACAGAAAGTTTTGAGCAGATATCTCCTTCCATTCGGCCGGAATTGCAAGACGTTTGTGCATCTTCTATGTTCGTCGCGGTCAATGGCAAAAGGCGCTTATCTTCAATCTAGGTGTTTCTGCGTGCTGCTCTGGCCCAAAGAGTGCCCGGCGGAAAACGACAACGCAGGCATGTCGGGTGCCACTGTCTACACCTGCACAGAAAGTTTTGAGCAGATATCTCCTTCCATTCGGCCGGAATTGCAAGAAGTTTGTGCATCTTCTATGTTCGTCGCGGTCAATGGCAAAAGGCGCTTATCTTCAATCTAGGTGTTTCTGCGTGCTGCGCCGGCCCAAAGAGTGCCCGGCGGAAAACGAGAACACAGGCATGTCGGGTGCCACTGTCTGCACCTGCACAGCAAGTTTTGTGCAGATATCTCCTTCCGTTCGGCCGGAATTGAAAGAAGATTGTGCATCTTCAATGTAGTTCGTGGTCAATGACAAAAAGGCGCTTATCTTTAATCTAGGTGTTTCTGCGTGCTGCGCCGGCCCAAAGAGTGCCCGGCGGAAAACGACAACGCAGGCATGTCGGGTGCCGCTGTCTGCACCTGCACAGAAAGTTTTGAGCAGATATCTTCTTTCGTTCGGCCGGAATTGCAAGACGTTTGTGCATCTTCAATATTGGTCGCGGTCAATGTCAAAAAGCCCTTATCTGCAATCTAGGTGTTTCTGTGTGCTGCGCCGGCCCAAAGAGTGCCCGGCTGAAAACGACAACGCAGGCATGTCGGGTGCCACTGTCTGCACCAGCACAGAAAGATTTGAGCAGATATCTCCTTCCATTCGGCCGGAAGTGCAAGACGTTTGTGCATCTTCTATGTTCGTCGCGGTCAATGGCAAAAGGCGCTTATCTTCAATCTAGGTGTTTCTGCGTGCTGCTCCGGCCCAAAGAGTGCCCGGCGGAAAACGACAACGCAGGCATGTCGGGTGCCACTGTCTGCACCTGCACATAAAGTTTTGAGCAGATATCTTCTTTCGTTCGGCCGGAATTGCAAGACGTTTGTGCATCTTCAATATTGGTCGCGGTCCATGTCAAAAAGCCCTTATCTGCAATCTAGGTGTTTCTGCGTGCTGCGCCAGCCCAAAGAGTGCCCGGCTGAAAACGACAACGCAGTCATGTCGGGTGCCACTGTCTACACCTGCACAGAAAGTTTTGAGCAGATATCTCCTTCCATTCGGCCGGAATTGCAAGAAGTTTGTGCATCTTCTTTGTTCGTCGCGGTCAATGGCAAAAGGCGCTTATCTTCAATCTAGGTGTTTCTGCGTGCTGCGCCGGCCCAAAGAGTGCCCGGCGGAAAACGACAACGCAGGCATGTCGGGTGCCACTGTCTGCACCTGCACAGAAAGTTTTGAGCAGATATCTCCTTCCGTTCGGCCGGAATTGAAAGAAGATTGTGCATCTTCAATGTAGGTCGCGGTCAATCACAAAAAGGCGCTTATCTTCAATCTAGGTGTTTCTGCGTGCTGCGCCGGCCCAAAGAGTGCCCGGCGGAAAACGACAACGCAGGCATGTCGGGTGCCACTGTCAGCACCTGCACAGAAAGTTTTGAGCAGATATCTTCTTTCGTTCGGCCGGAATTGCAAGACGTTTGTGCATCTTCAATATTGGTCGCGGTCAATGTCAAAAAGCCCTTATCTGCAATCTAGGTGTTTCTGCGTGCTGCGCCGGCCCAAAGAGTGCCCGGCTGAAAACGACAACGAAGGCATGTCGGGTGCCACTGTCTGCACCTGCACAGAAAGTTTTGAGCAGATATCTCCTTCCGTTCTGCCGGAATTGAAAGAAGATTGTGCATCTTCTATGTTCGTCGCGGTCAATGGCAAAAGGCGCTTATCTTCAATCTAGGTGTTTCTGCGTGCTGCTCCGGCCCAAAGAGTGCCCGGCGGAAAACGACAACGCAGGCATGTCGGGTGCCACTGTCTACAGCTGCACAGAAAGTTTTGAGCAGATATCTCCTTCCATTCGGCCGGAATTGCAAGATGTTTGTGCATCTTCTATGTTCGTCGCGGTCAATGGCAAAAGGCGCTTATCTTCAATCTAGGTGTTTCTGCGTGCTGCTCCGGCCCAAAGAGTGTCCGGCTAAAAACGACAACGCAGGCATGTCGGGTGCCACTGTCTACACCTGCACAGAAAGTTTTGAGCAGATATCTTCTTTCGTTCGGCCGGAAATGCAAGACGTTTGTGCATCTTCAATATTGGTCGCGGTCAATGTCAAAAAGCCCTTATCTGCAATCTAGGTGTTTCTGCGTGCTGCGCCGGCCCAAAGAGTGCCCGGCGGAAAACGACAACGCAGGCATGTCGGGTGCCACTGTCTGCACCTGCACAGAAAGTTTTGAGCAGATATCTTCTTTCGTTCGGCCGGAATTGCAAGACGTTTGTGCATCTTCAATATTGGTCGCGGTCAATGTCAAAAAGCCCTTATCTGCAATCTAGGTGTTTCTGCGTGCTGCGCCGGCCCAAAGAGTGCCCGGCTGAAAACGACAACGCAGGCATGTCGGGTGCCATTGTCTGCACCTGCACAAAAAGTTTTGAGCAGATATCTCCTTCCGTTCTGCCGAAATTGAAAGAAGATTGTGCATCTTCTATGTTCGTCGCGGTCAATGGCAAAAGGCGCTTATCTTCAATCTAGGTGTTTCTGCGTGCTGCTCCGGCCCAAAGAGTGCCCGACGGAAAACGACAACGCAGGCATGTCGGGTGCCACTGTCTACACCTGCACAGAAAGTTTTGAGCAGATATCTCCTTCCATTCGGCCGGAATTGCAAGAAGTTTGTGCATCTTCTATGTTCGTCGCGGTCAATGGCAAAAGGCGCTTATCTTCAATATAGGTGTTTCTGCGTGCTGCTCCGGCCCAAAGAGTGCCCGGCGGAAAACGACAACGCAGGCATGTCGGGTGCCACTGTCTACACCTGCACAGAAAGTTTTGAGCAGATATCTCCTTCCGTTCGGCCGGAATTGCAAGAAGTTTGTGCATCTTCAATATTGGTCGCGGTCAATGTCAAAAAGCCCTTATCTTCAATCTAGGTGTTTCTGCGTGCTGCTCCGGCCCAAAGAGTGCTCGGCGGAAAACGACAACGCAGGCATGTCGGGTGCCACTGTCTACACCTGCACAGAAAGTTTTGAGCAGATATCTCCTTCCATTCTGCCGGAATTGCAAGAAGTTTGTGCATCTTCTATGTACGTCGCGGTCAATGGCAAAAGGCGCTTATCTTCAATCTAGGTGTTTCTGCGTGCTGCGCCGGCCCAAAGAGTGCCCGGCGGAAAACGACAATGCAGGCATGTCGGGTGCCACTGTCTGCACCTGCACAGAAAGTTTTGAGCAGATTTCTTCTTTCGTTCGGCCGGAATTGCAAGACGTTTGTGCATCTTCAATATTGGTCGCGGTCAATGTCAAAAAGCCCTTATCTGCAATCTAGGTGTTTCTGCGTGCTGCGCCGGCCCAAAGAGTGCCCGGCTGAAAACGACAACGCAGGCATGTCGGGTGCCACTGTCTGCACCTGCACAGAAAGGTTTGAGCAGATATCTCCTTCCGTTCGGCCGGAATTGAAAGAAGATTGTGCATCTTCTATGTTCGTCGCGGTCAATGGCAAAAGGCGCTTATCTTCAATCTAGGTGTTTCTGCGTGCTGCGCCGGCCCAAAGAGTGCCCGGCGGAAAACGACAACGCAGGCATGTCGGGTGCCACTGTCTACACCTGCACAGAAAGTTTTGAGCAGATATCTCCTTCCATTCGGCCGGAATTGCAAGACGTTTGTGCATCTTCAATGATGGTCGCGGTCAATGACAAAAAGGCGCTTATCTTCAATCTAGGTGTTTCTACGTGCTGCGCCGGCCCAAAGAGTGCCCGGCTGAAAACGACAACGCAGGCATGTCGGGTGCCACTGTCTGCACTTGCACAGAAAGTTTTGAGCAGATATCTTCTTTCGTTCGGCCGGAATTGCAAGACGTTTGTGCATCTTCAATATTGGTCGCGGTCAATGTCAAAAAGCCCTTATCTGCAATCTAGGTGTTTCTGCGTGCTGCGCCGGCCCAAAGAGTGCCTGGCTGAAAACGACAACGCAGGCATGTCGGGTGCCACTGTCTGCACCAGCACAGAAAGATTTGAGCAGATATCTCCTTCCATTCGGCCGGAATTGCAAGAAGTTTGTGCATCTTCTATGTTCGTCGCGGTCAATGGCAAAAGGCGCTTATCTTCAATCTAGGTGTTTCTGCGTGCTGCTCCAGCCCAAAGAGTGCCCGGCGGAAAACGACAACGCAGGCATGTCGGGTGCCACTGTCTACACCTGCACAGAAAGTTTTGAGCAGATATCTCCTTCCATTCGGCCGGAATTGCAAGACGTTTGTTTATCTTCTATGTTCGTCGCGGTCAATGGCAAAAGGCGCTTATCTTCAATCTAGGTGTTTCTGCGTGCTGCGCCGGCCCAAAGAGTGCCCGGCGGAAAACGACAACGCAGGCATGTCGGGTGCCACTGTCTGCACCTGCACAGAAAGGTTTGAGCAGATATCTCCTTCCGTTCGGCCGGAATTGAAAGAAGTTTGTGCATCTTCAATGATGGTCGCGGTCAATGACAAAAAGGCGCTTATCTTCAATCTAGGTGTTTCTGCGTGCTGCGCCGGCCCAAAGAGTGCCCGGCTGAAAACGACAACGCAGGCATGTCGGGTGCCACTGTCTGCACCTGCACAGAAAGGTTTGAGCAGATATCTCCTTCCATTCGGCCGGAATTGCAAGAAGTTTGTGCATCTTCTATGTTCGTCGCGGTCAATGGCAAAAGGCGCTTATCTTCAATCTAGGTGTTTCTGCGTGCTGCGCCGGCCCAAAGAGTGTTCGGCGGAAAACGACAACGCAGGCATGTCGGGTGCCACTGTCTGCACCTGCACAGCAAGTTTTGAGCAGATATCTCCTTCCGTTCGGCCGGAATTGAAAGAAGATTGTGCATCTTCAATGTAGGTCGCGGTCAATGACAAAAAGGCGGTTATCTTCAATCTAGGTGTTTCTGCGTGCTGCTCCGGCCCAAAGAGTGCCCGGCGGAAAACGACAACGCAGGCATGTCGGGTGCCACTGTCTACACCTGCACAGAAAGTTATGAGCAGATATCTCCTTCCATTAGGCCGGAATTGCAAGACGTTTGTGCATCTTCTATGTTCGTCGCGGTCAATGGCAAAAGGCGCTTATCTTCAATCTAGGTGTTTCTGCGTGCTGCTCCGGCCCAAAGAGTGCCCGGCGGAAAACGACAACGCAGGCATGTCGGGTGCCACTGTCTGCACCTGCACAGAAAGTTTTGAGCAGATATCTTCTTTCGTTCGGCCGGAATTGCAAGACGTTTGTGCATCTTCAATATTGGTCGCGGTCAATGTCAAAAAGCCCTTATCTGCAATCTAGGTGTTTCTGCGTGCTGCGCCGGCCCAAAGAGTGCCCGGCTGAAAACGACAACGCAGGCATGTCGGGTGCCACTGTCTGCACCTGCACAGAAAGTTTTGAGCAGATATCTCCTTCCATTCGGCCGGAAATGCAAGAAGTTTGTGCATCTTCTATGTTCATCGCGGTCAATGGCAAAAGGCGCTTATCTTCAATCTAGGTGTTTCTGCGTGCTGCGCCGGCCCAAAGAGTGCCCGGCGGAAAACGACAACGCAGGCATGTCGGGTGCCACTGTCTGCACCTGCACAGAAAGGTTTGAGCAGATATCTTCTTTCGTTCGGCCGGAATTGAAAGAAGATTGTGCATCTTCAATATTGGTCGCGGTCAATGAGAAAAAGCACTTATCTGCAATCTAGGTGTTTCTGCGTGCTGCGCCGGCCCAAAGAGTGCCCGGCTGAAAACGACAACGCAGGCATGTCGGGTGCCACTGTCTGCACCTGCACAGAAAGTTTTGAGCAGATATCTCCTTCCGTTCGGCCGGAATTGAAAGAAGATTGTGCATCTTCAATGTAGGTCGCGGTCAATGACAAAAAGGCGCTTATCTTCAATCTAGGTGTTTCTGCGTGCTGCTCCGGCCCAAAGAGTGCCCGGCGGAAAACGACAACGCAGGCATGTCGGGTGCCACTGTCTACACCTGCACAGAAAGTTTTGAGCAGATATCTCCTTCCATTCGGCCGGAATTGCAAGACGTTTGTGCATCTTCTATGTTCGTCGCGGTCAATGGCAAAAGGCGCTTATCTTCAATCTAGGTGTTTCTGCGTGCTGCTCCGGCCCAAAGAGTGCCCGGCGGAAAACGACAACGCAGGCATGTCGGGTGCCACTGTCTACACCTGCACAGAAAGTTTTGAGCAGATATCTCCTTCCATTCGGCCGGAATTGCAAGAAGTTTGTGCATCTTCTATGTTCGTCGCGGTCAATGGCAAAAGGCGCTTATCTTCAATCTAGGTGTTTCTGCGTGCTGCGCCGGCCCAAAGAGTGCCCGGCGGAAAACGAGAACACAGGCATGTCGGGTGCCACTGTCTGCACCTGCACAGCAAGTTTTGTGCAGATATCTCCTTCCGTTCGGCCGGAATTGAAAGAAGATTGTGCATCTTCAATGTAGTTCGCGGTCAATGACAAAAAGGCGCTTATCTTTAATCTAGGTGTTTCTGCGTGCTGCGCCGGCCCAAAGAGTGCCCGGCGGAAAACGACAACGCAGGCATGTCGGGTGCCGCTGTCTGCACCTGCACAGAAAGTTTTGAGCAGATATCTTCTTTCGTTCGGCCGGAATTGCAAGACGTTTGTGCATCTTCAATATTGGTCGCGGTCAATGTCAAAAAGCCCTTATCTGCAATCTAGGTGTTTCTGCGTGCTGCGCCGGCCCAAAGAGTGCCCGGCTGAAAACGACAACGCAGGCATGTCGGGTGCCACTGTCTGCACCAGCACAGAAAGATTTGAGCAGATATCTCCTTCCATTCGGCCGGAATTGCAAGAAGTTTGTGCATCTTCTATGTTCGTCGCGGTCAATGGCAAAAGGCGCTTATCTTCAATCTAGGTGTTTCTGCGTGCTGCTCCGGCCCAAAGAGTGCCCGGCGGAAAACGACAACGCAGGCATGTCGGGTGCCACTGTCTACACCTGCACAGAAAGTTTTGAGCAGATATCTCCTTCCATTCGGCCGGAAGTGCAAGACGTTTGTGCATCTTCTATGTTCGTCGCGGTCAATGGCAAAAGGCGCTTATCTTCAATCTAGGTGTTTCTGCGTGCTGCTCCGGCCCAAAGAGTGCCCGGCGGAAAACGACAACGCAGGCATGTCGGGTGCCACTGTCTGCACCTGCACATAAAGTTTTGAGCAGATATCTTCTTTCGTTCGGCCGGAATTGCAAGACGTTTGTGCATCTTCAATATTGGTCGCGGTCCATGTCAAAAAGCCCTTATCTGCAATCTAGGTGTTTCTGCGTGCTGCGCCAGCCCAAAGAGTGCCCGGCTGAAAACGACAACGCAGTCATGTCGGGTGCCACTGTCTACACCTGCACAGAAAGTTTTGAGCAGATATCTCCTTCCATTCGGCCGGAATTGCAAGAAGTTTGTGCATCTTCTTTGTTCGTCGCGGTCAATGGCAAAAGGCGCTTATCTTCAATATAGGTGTTTCTGCGTGCTGCGCCGGCCCAAAGAGTGCCCGGCGGAAAACGACAACGCAGGCATGTCGGGTGCCACTGTCTGCACCTGCACAGAAAGTTTTGAGCAGATATCTCCTTCCGTTCGGCCGGAATTGAAAGAAGATTGTGCATCTTCAATGCAGGTCGCGGTCAATCACAAAAAGGCGCTTATCTTCAATCTAGGTGTTTCTGCGTGCTGCGCCGGCCCAAAGAGTGCCCGGCGGAAAACGACAACGCAGGCATGTCGGGTGCCACTGTCAGCACCTGCACAGAAAGTTTTGAGCAGATATCTTCTTTCGTTCGGCCGGAATTGCAAGACGTTTGTGCATCTTCAATATTGGTCGCGGTCAATGTCAAAAAGCCCTTATCTGCAATCTAGGTGTTTCTGCGTGCTGCGCCGGCCCAAAGAGTGCCCGGCTGAAAACGACAACGAAGGCATGTCGGGTGCCACTGTCTGCACCTGCACAGAAAGTTTTGAGCAGATATCTCCTTCCGTTCTGCCGGAATTGAAAGAAGATTGTGCATCTTCTATGTTCGTCGCGGTCAATGGCAAAAGGCGCTTATCTTCAATCTAGGTGTTTCTGCGTGCTGCTCCGGCCCAAAGAGTGCCCGGCGGAAAACGACAACGCAGGCATGTCGGGTGCCACTGTCTACAGCTGCACAGAAAGTTTTGAGCAGATATCTCCTTCCATTCGGCCGGAATTGCAAGACGTTTGTGCATCTTCTATGTTCGTCGCGGTCAATGGCAAAAGGCGCTTATCTTCAATCTAGGTGTTTCTGCGTGCTGCTCCGGCCCAAAGAGTGCCCGGCGGAAAACGACAACGCAGGCATGTCGGGTGCCACTATCTACACCTGCACAGAAAGTTTTGAGCAGATATCTCCTTCCATTCGGCCGGAATTGCAAGACGTTTGTGCATCTTCTATGTTCGTCGCGGTCAATGGCAAAAGGCGCTTATCTTCAATCTAGGTGTTTCTGCGTGCTGCGCCGGCCCAAAGAGTGCCCGGCGGAAAACGACAACGCAGGCATGTCGGGTGCCAATGTCTGCACCTGCACAGAAAGGTTTGAGCAGATATCTCCTTCCGTTCGGCCGGAATTGAAAGAAGTTTGTGCATCTTCAATGATGGTCGCGGTCAATGACAAAAAGGCCCTTATCTTCAATCTAGGTGTTTCTGCGTGCTGCGCTGGCCCAAAGAGTGCCCGGCTGAAAACGACAACGCAGGCATGTCGGGTGCCACTGTCTGCACCTGCACAGAAAGTTTTGAGCAGATATCTTCTTTCGTTCGGCCGGAATTGCAAGACGTTTGTGCATCTTCAATATTGGTCGCGGTCAATGTCACAAAGCCCTTATCTGCAATCTAGGTGTTTCTGCGTGCTGCGCCGGCCCAAAGAGTGCCCGGCTGAAAACGACAACGCAGGCATGTCGGGTGCCACTGTCTGCACCTGCACAGAAAGTTTTGAGCAGATATCTCCTTCCGTTCTGGCGGAATTGAAAGAAGATTGTGCATCTTCTATGTTCGTCGCGGTCAATGGCAAAAGGCGCTTATTATCAATCTAGGTGTTTCTGCGTGCTGCTCCGGCCGAAAGAGTGCCCGGCGGAAAACGACAACGCAGGCATGTCGGGTGCCACTGTCTACACCTGCACAGAAAGTTTTCAGCAGATATCTCCTTCCATTCGGCCGGAATTGCAAGAAGTTTGTGCATCTTCTATGTTCGTCGCGGTCAATGGCAAAAGGCGCTTATCTTCAATCTAGGTGTTTCTGCGTGCTGCGCCGGCCCAAAGAGTCCCCGGCGGAAAACGACAACGCCGGCATGTCGGGTGCCACTGTCTGCACCTGCACAGCAAGTTTTGTGCAGATATCTCCTTCCGTTCGGCCGGAATTGAAAGAAGATTGTGCATCTTCAATGTAGGTCGCGGTCAATGACAAAAAGGCGCTTATCTTCAATCTAGGTGTTTCTGCGTGCTGCGCCGGCCCAAAGAGTGCCCGGCTGAAAACGACAACGCAGGCATGTCGGGTGCCACTGTCTGCACCTGCACAGAAAGTTTTGAGCAGATATCTTCTTTCGTTCGGCCGGAATTGCAAGACGTTTGTGCATCTTCAATATTGGTCGCGGTCAATGTCAAAAAGCCCTTATCTGCAATCTAGGTGTTTCTGCGTGCTGCGCCGGCCCAAAGAGTGCCCGGCTGAAAACGACAACGCAGGCATGTCGGGTGCCATTGTCTGCACCTGCACAAAAAGTTTTGAGCAGATATCTCCTTCCGTTCTGCCGAAATTGAAAGAAGATTGTGCATCTTCTATGTTCGTCGCGGTCAATGGCAAAAGGCGCTTATCTTCAATCTAGGTGTTTCTGCGTGCTGCTCCGGCCCAAAGAGTGCCCGACGGAAAACGACAACGCAGGCATGTCGGGTGCCACTGTCTACACCTGCACAGAAAGTTTTGAGCAGATATCTCCTTCCATTCGGCCGGAATTGCAAGAAGTTTGTGCATCTTCTATGTTCGTCGCGGTCAATGGCAAAAGGCGCTTATCTTCAATATAGGTGTTTCTGCGTGCTGCTCCGGCCCAAAGAGTGCCCGGCGGAAAACGACAACGCAGGCATGTCGGGTGCCACTGTCTACACCTGCACAGAAAGTTTTGAGCAGATATCTCCTTCCGTTCGGCCGGAATTGCAAGAAGTTTGTGCATCTTCAATATTGGTCGCGGTCAATGTCAAAAAGCCCTTATCTTCAATCTAGGTGTTTCTGCGTGCTGCTCCGGCCCAAAGAGTGCTCGGCGGAAAACGACAACGCAGGCATGTCGGGTGCCACTGTCTACACCTGCACAGAAAGTTTTGAGCAGATATCTCCTTTCATTCTGCCGGAATTGCAAGAAGTTTGTGCATCTTCTATGTACGTCGCGGTCAATGGCAAAAGGCGCTTATCTTCAATCTAGGTGTTTCTGCGTGCTGCGCCGGCCCAAAGAGTGCCCGGCGGAAAACGACAATGCAGGCATGTCGGGTGCCACTGTCTGCACCTGCACAGAAAGTTTTGAGCAGATTTCTTCTTTCGTTCGGCCGGAATTGCAAGACGTTTGTGCATCTTCAATATTGGTCGCGGTCAATGTCAAAAAGCCCTTATCTGCAATCTAGGTGTTTCTGCGTGCTGCGCCGGCCCAAAGAGTGCCCGGCTGAAAACGACAACGCAGGCATGTCGGGTGCCACTGTCTGCACCTGCACAGAAAGGTTTGAGCAGATATCTCCTTCCGTTCGGCCGGAATTGAAAGAAGATTGTGCATCTTCTATGTTCGTCGCGGTCAATGGCAAAAGGCGCTTATCTTCAATCTAGGTGTTTCTGCGTGCTGCTCCGGCCCAAAGAGTGCCCGGCGGAAAACGACAACGCAGGCATGTCGGGTGCCACTGTCTACACCTGCACAGAAAGTTTTGAGCAGATATCTCCTTCCATTCGGCCGGAATTGCAAGACGTTTGTGCATCTTCAATGATGGTCGCGGTCAATGACAAAAAGGCGCTTATCTTCAATCTAGGTGTTTCTACGTGCTGCGCCGGCCCAAAGAGTGCCCGGCTGAAAACGACAACGCAGGCATGTCGGGTGCCACTGTCTGCACCTGCACAGAAAGTTTTGAGCAGATATCTTCTTTTGTTCGGCCGGAATTGCAAGACGTTTGTGCATCTTCAATATTGGTCGCGGTCAATGTCAAAAAGCCCTTATCTGCAATCTAGGTGTTTCTGCGTGCTGCGCCGGCCCAAAGAGTGCCTGGCTGAAAACGACAACGCAGGCATGTCGGGTGCCACTGTCTGCACCAGCACAGAAAGATTTGAGCAGATATCTCCTTCCATTCGGCCGGAATTGCAAGAAGTTTGTGCATCTTCTATGTTCGTCGCGGTCAATGGCAAAAGGCGCTTATCTTCAATCTAGGTGTTTCTGCGTGCTGCTCCAGCCCAAAGAGTGCCCGGCGGAAAACGACAACGCAGGCATGTCGGGTGCCACTGTCTACACCTGCACAGAAATTTTGAGCAGATATCTCCTTCCATTCGGCCGGAATTGCAAGACGTTTGTTTATCTTCTATGTTCGTCGCGGTCAATGGCAAAAGGCGCTTATCTTCAATCTAGGTGTTTCTGCGTGCTGCGCCGGCCCAAAGAGTGCCCGGCGGAAAACGACAACGCAGGCATGTCGGGTGCCACTGTCTGCACCTGCACAGAAAGGTTTGAGCAGATATCTCCTTCCGTTCGGCCGGAATTGAAAGAAGTTTGTGCATCTTCAATGATGGTCGCGGTCAATGACAAAAAGGCGCTTATCTTCAATCTAGGTGTTTCTGCGTGCTGCGCCGGCCCAAAGAGTGCCCGGCTGAAAACGACAACGCAGGCATGTCGGGTGCCACTGTCTGCACCTGCACAGAAAGGTTTGAGCAGATATCTCCTTCCATTCGGCCGGAATTGCAAGAAGTTTGTGCATCTTCTATGTTCGTCGCGGTCAATGGCAAAAGGCGCTTATCTTCAATCTAGGTGTTTCTGCGTGCTGCGCCGGCCCAAAGAGTGTTCGGCGGAAAACGACAACGCAGGCATGTCGGGTGCCACTGTCTGCACCTGCAGAGCAAGTTTTGAGCAGATATCTCCTTCCGTTCGGCCGGAATTGAAAGAAGATTGTGCATCTTCAATGTAGGTCGCGGTCAATGACAAAAAGGCGGTTATCTTCAATCTAGGTGTTTCTGCGTGCTGCTCCGGCCCAAAGAGTGCCCGGCGGAAAACGACAACGCAGGCATGTCGGGTGCCACTGTCTACACCTGCACAGAAAGTTATGAGCAGATATCTCCTTCCATTAGGCCGGAATTGCAAGACGTTTGTGCATCTTCTATGTTCGTCGCGGTCAATGGCAAAAGGCGCTTATCTTCAATCTAGGTGTTTCTGCGTGCTGCTCCAGCCCAAAGAGTGCCCGGCGGAAAACGACAACGCAGGCATGTCGGGTGCCACTGTCTGCACCTGCACAGAAAGTTTTGAGCAGATATCTTCTTTCGTTCGGCCGGAATTGCAAGACGTTTGTGCATCTTCAATATTGGTCGCGGTCAATGTCAAAAAGCCCTTATCTGCAATCTAGGTGTTTCTGCGTGCTGCGCCGGCCCAAAGAGTGCCCGGCTGAAAACGACAACGCAGGCATGTCGCGTGCCACTGTCTGCACCTGCACAGAAAGTTTTGAGCAGATATCTCCTTCCATTCGGCCGGAAATGCAAGAAGTTTGTGCATCTTCTATGTTCATCGCGGTCAATGGCAAAAGGCGCTTATCTTCAATCTAGGTGTTTCTGCGTGCTGCGCCGGCCCAAAGAGTGCCCGGCGGAAAACGACAACGCAGGCATGTCGGGTGCCACTGTCTGCACCTGCACAGAAAGGTTTGAGCAGATATCTTCTTTCGTTCGGCCGGAATTGAAAGAAGATTGTGCATCTTCAATATTGGTCGCGGTCAATGAGAAAAAGCACTTATCTGCAATCTAGGTGTTTCTGCGTGCTGCGCCGGCCCAAAGAGTGCCCGGCTGAAAACGACAACGCAGGCATGTCGGGTGCCACTGTCTGCACCTGCACAGAAAGTTTTGAGCAGATATCTCCTTCCGTTCGGCCGGAATTGAAAGAAGATTGTGCATCTTCAATGTAGGTCGCGGTCAATGACAAAAAGGCGCTTATCTTCAAACTAGGTGTTTCTGCGTGCTGCTCCGGCCCAAAGAGTGCCCGGCGGAAAACGACAACGCAGGCATGTCGGGTGCCACTGTCTACACCTGCACAGAAAGTTTTGAGCAGATATCTCCTTCCATTCGGCCGGAATTGCAAGACGTTTGTGCATCTTCTATGTTCGTCGCGGTCAATGGCAAAAGGCGCTTATCTTCAATCTAGGTGTTTCTGCGTGCTGCTCCGGCCCAAAGAGTGCCCGGCGGAAAACGACAACGCAGGCATGTCGGGTGCCACTGCCTACACCTGCACAGAAAGTTTTGAGCAGATATCTCCTTCCATTCGGCCGGAATTGCAAGAAGTTTGTGCATCTTCTATGTTCGTCGCGGTCAATGGCAAAAGGCGCTTATCTTCAATCTAGGTGTTTCTGCGTGCTGCGCCGGCCCAAAGAGTGCCCGGCGGAAAACGAGAACACAGGCATGTCGGGTGCCACTGTCTGCACCTGCACAGCAAGTTTTGTGCAGATATCTCCTTCCGTTCGGCCGGAATTGAAAGAAGATTGTGCATCTTCAATGTAGTTCGTGGTCAATGACAAAAAGGCGCTTATCTTTAATCTAGGTGTTTCTGCGTGCTGCGCCGGCCCAAAGAGTGCCCGGCGGAAAACGACAACGCAGGCATGTCGGGTGCCGCTGTCTGCACCTGCACAGAAAGTTTTGAGCAGATATCTTCTTTCGTTCGGCCGGAATTGCAAGACGTTTGTGCATCTTCAATATTGGTCGCGGTCAATGTCAAAAAGCCCTTATCTGCAATCTAGGTGTTTCTGTGTGCTGCGCCGGCCCAAAGAGTGCCCGGCTGAAAACGACAACGCAGGCATGTCGGGTGCCACTGTCTGCACCAGCACAGAAAGATTTGAGCAGATATCTCCTTCCATTCGGCCGGAAGTGCAAGACGTTTGTGCATCTTCTATGTTCGTCGCGGTCAATGGCAAAAGGCGCTTATCTTCAATCTAGGTGTTTCTGCGTGCTGCTCCGGCCCAAAGAGTGCCCGGCGGAAAACGACAACGCAGGCATGTCGGGTGCCACTGTCTGCACCTGCACATAAAGTTTTGAGCAGATATCTTCTTTCGTTCGGCCGGAATTGCAAGACGTTTGTGCATCTTCAATATTGGTCGCGGTCCATGTCAAAAAGCCCTTATCTGCAATCTAGGTGTTTCTGCGTGCTGCGCCAGCCCAAAGAGTGCCCGGCTGAAAACGACAACGCAGTCATGTCGGGTGCCACTGTCTACACCTGCACAGAAAGTTTTGAGCAGATATCTCCTTCCATTCGGCCGGAATTGCAAGAAGTTTGTGCATCTTCTTTGTTCGTCGCGGTCAATGGCAAAAGGCGCTTATCTTCAATCTAGGTGTTTCTGCGTGCTGCGCCGGCCCAAAGAGTGCCCGGCGGAAAACGACAACGCAGGCATGTCGGGTGCCACTGTCTGCACCTGCACAGAAAGTTTTGAGCAGATATCTCCTTCCGTTCGGCCGGAATTGAAAGAAGATTGTGCATCTTCAATGTAGGTCGCGGTCAATCACAAAAAGGCGCTTATCTTCAATCTAGGTGTTTCTGCGTGCTGCGCCGGCCCAAAGAGTGCCCGGCGGAAAACGACAACGCAGGCATGTCGGGTGCCACTGTCAGCACCTGCACAGAAAGTTTTGAGCAGATATCTTCTTTCGTTCGGCCGGAATTGCAAGACGTTTGTGCATCTTCAATATTGGTCGCGGTCAATGTCAAAAAGCCCTTATCTGCAATCTAGGTGTTTCTGCGTGCTGCGCCGGCCCAAAGAGTGCCCGGCTGAAAACGACAACGAAGGCATGTCGGGTGCCACTGTCTGCACCTGCACAGAAAGTTTTGAGCAGATATCTCCTTCCGTTCTGCCGGAATTGAAAGAAGATTGTGCATCTTCTATGTTCGTCGCGGTCAATGGCAAAAGGCGCTTATCTTCAATCTAGGTGTTTCTGCGTGCTGCTCCGGCCCAAAGAGTGCCCGGCGGAAAACGACAACGCAGGCATGTCGGGTGCCACTGTCTACAGCTGCACAGAAAGTTTTGAGCAGATATCTCCTTCCATTCGGCCGGAATTGCAAGATGTTTGTGCATCTTCTATGTTCGTCGCGGTCAATGGCAAAAGGCGCTTATCTTCAATCTAGGTGTTTCTGCGTGCTGCTCCGGCCCAAAGAGTGTCCGGCTAAAAACGACAACGCAGGCATGTCGGGTGCCACTGTCTACACCTGCACAGAAAGTTTTGAGCAGATATCTTCTTTCGTTCGGCCGGAAATGCAAGACGTTTGTGCATCTTCAATATTGGTCGCGGTCAATGTCAAAAAGCCCTTATCTGCAATCTAGGTGTTTCTGCGTGCTGCGCCGGCCCAAAGAGTGCCCGGCGGAAAACGACAACGCAGGCATGTCGGGTGCCACTGTCTGCACCAGCACAGAAAGATTTGAGCAGATATCTCCTTCCATTCGGCCGGAATTGCAAGAAGTTTGTGCATCTTCTATGTTCGTCGCGGTCAATGGCAAAAGGCGCTTATCTTCTATCTAGGTGTTTCTGCGTGCTGCTCCGGCCCAAAGAGTGCCCGGCGGAAAACGACAACGCAGGCATGTCGGGTGCCACTGTCTGCACCTGCACAGAAAGGTTTGAGCAGATATCTCCTTCCGTTCGGCCGGAATTGAAAGAAGTTTGTGCATCTTCAATGATGGTCGCGGTCAATGACAAAAAGGCCCTTATCTTCAATCTAGGTGTTTCTGCGTGCTGCGCTGGCCCAAAGAGTGCCCGGCTGAAAACGACAACGCAGGCATGTCGGGTGCCACTGTCTGCACCTGCACAGAAAGTTTTGAGCAGATATCTTCTTTTGTTCGGCCGGAATTGCAAGACGTTTGTGCATCTTCAATATTGGTCGCGGTCAATGTCAAAAAGCCCTTATCTGCAATCTAGGTGTTTCTGCGTGCTGCGCCGGCCCAAAGAGTGCCCGGCTGAAAACGACAATGCAGGCATGTCGGGTGCCACTGTCTGCACCTGCACAGAAAGTTTTGAGCAGATATCTCCTTCCGTTCTGGCGGAATTGAAAGAAGATTGTGCATCTTCTATGTTCGTCGCGGTCAATGGCAAAAGGCGCTTATTATCAATCTAGGTGTTTCTGCGTGCTGCTCCGGCCCAAAGAGTGCCCGGCGGAAATCGACAACGCAGGCATGTCGGTTGCCACTGTCTACACCTGCACAGAAAGTTTTCAGCAGATATCTCCTTCCATTCGGCCGGAATTGCAAGAAGTTTGTGCATCTTCTATGTTCGTCGCGGTCAATGGCAAAAGGCGCTTATCTTCAATCTAGGTGTTTCTGCGTGCTGCGCCGGCCCAAAGAGTCCCCGGCGGAAAACGACAACGCAGGCATGTCGGGTGCCACTGTCTGCACCTGCACAGCAAGTTTTGAGCAGATATCTCCTTCCGTTCGGCCGGAATTGAAAGAAGATTGTGCATCTTCAATGTAGGTCGCGGTCAATGACAAAAAGGCGCTTATCTTCAATCTAGGTGTTTCTGCGTGCTGCGCCGGCCCAAAGAGTGCCCGGCTGAAAACGACAACGCAGGCATGTCGGGTGCCACTGTCTGCACCTGCACAGAAAGTATTGAGCAGATATCTTCTTTCGTTCGGCCGGAATTGCAAGACGTTTGTGCATCTTCAATATTGGTCGCGGTCAATGTCAAAAAGCCCTTAACTGCAATCTAGGTGTTTCTGCGTGCTGCGCCGGCCCAAAGAGTGCCCGGCTGAAAACGACAACGCAGGCATGTCGGGTGCCATTGTCTGCACCTGCACAAAAAGTTTTGAGCAGATATCTCCTTCCGTTCTGCCGAAATTGAAAGAAGATTGTGCATCTTCTATGTTCGTCGCGGTCAATGGCAAAAGGCGCTTATCTTCAATCTAGGTGTTTCTGCGTGCTGCTCCGGCCCAAAGAGTGCCCGACGGAAAACGACAACGCAGGCATGTCGGGTGCCACTGTCTACACCTGCACAGAAAGTTTTGAGCAGATATCTCCTTCCATTCGGCCGGAATTGCAAGAAGTTTGTGCATCTTCTATGTTCGTCGCGGTCAATGGCAAAAGGCGCTTATCTTCAATATAGGTGTTTCTGCGTGCTGCTCCGGCCCAAAGAGTGCCCGGCGGAAAACGACAACGCAGGCATGTCGGGTGCCACTGTCTACACCTGCACAGAAAGTTTTGAGCAGATATCTCCTTCCGTTCGGCCGGAATTGCAAGAAGTTTTTGCATCTTCAATATTGGTCGCGGTCAATGTCAAAAAGCCCTTACCTGCAATCTAGGTGTTTCTGCGTGCTGCACCGGCCCAAAGAGTGCCTGGCTGAAAACGACAACGCAGGCATGTCGGGTGCCACTGTCTGCACCAGCACAGAAAGTTTTGAGCAGATATCTCCTTCCATTCCGCCGGAATTGCAAGAAGTTTGTGCATCTTCAATATTGGTCGCGGTCAATGTCAAAAAGCCCTTATCTGCAATCTAGGTGTTTCTGCGTGCTGCGCCGGCCCAAAGAGTGCCCGGCGGAAAACGACAACGCAGACATGTCGGGTGCCACTGTCTGCACCTGCACAGAAAGGTTTGAGCAGATATCTTCTTTCGTTCGGCCGGAATTGAAAGAAGATTGTGCATCTTCTATGTTCGTCGCGGTCAATGGCAAAAGGCGCTTATCTTCAATCTAGGTGTTTCTGCGTGCTGCTCCGGCCCAAAGAGTGCCCGACGGAAAACGACAACGCAGGCATGTCGGGTGCCACTGTCTACACCTGCACAGAAAGTTTTGAGCAGATATCTCCTTCCATTCGGCCGGAATTGCAAGAAGTTTGTGCATCTTCTATGTTCGTCGCGGTCAATGGCAAAAGGCGCTTATCTTCAATATAGGTGTTTCTGCGTGCTGCTCCGGCCCAAAGAGTGCCCGGCGGAAAACGACAACGCAGGCATGTCGGGTGCCACTGTCTACACCTGCACAGAAAGTTTTGAGCAGATATCTCCTTCCGTTCGGCCGGAATTGCAAGAAGTTTTTGCATCTTCAATATTGGTCGCGGTCAATGTCAAAAAGCCCTTACCTGCAATCTAGGTGTTTCTGCGTGCTGCACCGGCCCAAAGAGTGCCTGGCTGAAAACGACAACGCAGGCATGTCGGGTGCCACTGTCTGCACCAGCACAGAAAGTTTTGAGCAGATATCTCCTTCCATTCGGCCGGAATTGCAAGAAGTTTGTGCATCTTCAATATTGGTCGCGGTCAATGTCAAAAAGCCCTTATCTGCAATCTAGGTGTTTCTGCGTGCTGCGCCGGCCCAAAGAGTGCCTGGCTGAAAACGACAACGCAGGCATGTCGGGTGCCACTGTCTGCACCAGCACAGAAAGATTTGAGCAGATATCTCCTTCCATTCGGCCGGAATTGCAAGAAGTTTGTGCATCTTCTATGTTCGTCGCGGTCAATGGCAAAAGGCGCTTATCTTCCATCTAGGTGTTTCTGCGTGCTGCGCTGGCCCAAAGAGTGCCCGGCGGAAAACGACAACGCAGGCATGTCGGGTGCCACTGTCTGCACCTGCACAGAAAGGTTTGAGCAGATATCTCCTTTCGTTCGGCCGCAATTGAAAGAAGTTTGTGCATCTTCAATGATGGTCGCGGTCAATGACAAAAAGGCCCTTATCTTCAATCTAGGTGTTTCTGCGTGCTGCGCTGGCCCAAAGAGTGCCCGGCTGAAAACGACAACGCAGGCATGTCGGGTGCCACTGTCTGCACCTGCACAGAAAGTTTTGAGCAGATATCTTCTTTCGTTCGGCCGGAATTGCAAGACGTTTGTGCATCTTCAATATTGGTCGCGGTCAATGTCAAAAAGCCCTTATCTGCAATCTAGGTGTTTCTGCGTGCTGCGCCGGCCCAAAGAGTGCCCGGCTGAAAACGACAACGCAGGCATGTCGGGTGCCACTGTCTGCACCTGCACAGAAAGTTTTGAGCAGATATCTCCTTCCGTTCTGGCGGAATTGAAAGAAGATTGTGCATCTTCTATGTTCGTCGCGGTCAATGGCAAAAGGCGCTTATTATCAATCTAGGTGTTTCTGCGTGCTGCTCCGGCCGAAAGAGTGCCCGGCGGAAAACGACAACGCAGGCATGTCGGGTGCCACTGTCTACACCTGCACAGAAAGTTTTCAGCAGATATCTCCTTCCATTCGGCCGGAATTGCAAGAAGTTTGTGCATCTTCTATGTTCGTCGCGGTCAATGGCAAAAGGCGCTTATCTTCAATCTAGGTGTTTCTGCGTGCTGCGCCGGCCCAAAGAGTCCCCGGCGGAAAACGACAACGCCGGCATGTCGGGTGCCACTGTCTGCACCTGCACAGCAAGTTTTGAGCAGATATCTCCTTCCGTTCGGCCGGAATTGAAAGAAGATTGTGCATCTTCAATGTAGGTCGCGGTCAATGACAAAAAGGCGCTTATCTTCAATCTAGGTGTTTCTGCGTGCTGCGCCGGCCCAAAGAGTGCCCGGCTGAAAACGACAACGCAGGCATGTCGGGTGCCACTGTCTGCACCTGCACAGAAAGTTTTGAGCAGATATCTTCTTTCGTTCGGCCGGAATTGCAAGACGTTTGTGCATCTTCAATATTGGTCGCGGTCAATGTCAAAAAGCCCTTATCTGCAATCTAGGTGTTTCTGCGTGCTGCGCCGGCCCAAAGAGTGCCCGGCTGAAAACGACAACGCAGGCATGTCGGGTGCCATTGTCTGCACCTGCACAAAAAGTTTTGAGCAGATATCTCCTTCCGTTCTGCCGAAATTGAAAGAAGATTGTGCATCTTCTATGTTCGTCGCGGTCAATGGCAAAAGGCGCTTATCTTCAATCTAGGTGTTTCTGCGTGCTGCTCCGGCCCAAAGAGTGCCCGACGGAAAACGACAACGCAGGCATGTCGGGTGCCACTGTCTACACCTGCACAGAAAGTTTTGAGCAGATATCTCCTTCCATTCGGCCGGAATTGCAAGAAGTTTGTGCATCTTCTATGTTCGTCGCGGTCAATGGCAAAAGGCGCTTATCTTCAATATAGGTGTTTCTGCGTGCTGCTCCGGCCCAAAGAGTGCCCGGCGGAAAACGACAACGCAGGCATGTCGGGTGCCACTGTCTACACCTGCACAGAAAGTTTTGAGCAGATATCTCCTTCCGTTCGGCCGGAATTGCAAGAAGTTTGTGCATCTTCAATATTGGTCGCGGTCAATGTCAAAAAGCCCTTATCTTCAATCTAGGTGTTTCTGCGTGCTGCTCCGGCCCAAAGAGTGCTCGGCGGAAAACGACAACGCAGGCATGTCGGGTGCCACTGTCTACACCTGCACAGAAAGTTTTGAGCAGATATCTCCTTCCATTCTGCCGGAATTGCAAGAAGTTTGTGCATCTTCTATGTACGTCGCGGTCAATGGCAAAAGGCGCTTATCTTCAATCTAGGTGTTTCTGCGTGCTGCGCCGGCCCAAAGAGTGCCCGGCGGAAAACGACAATGCAGGCATGTCGGGTGCCACTGTCTGCACCTGCACAGAAAGTTTTGAGCAGATTTCTTCTTTCGTTCGGCCGGAATTGCAAGACGTTTGTGCATCTTCAATATTGGTCGCGGTCAATGTCAAAAAGCCCTTATCTGCAATCTAGGTGTTTCTGCGTGCTGCGCCGGCCCAAAGAGTGCCCGGCTGAAAACGACAACGCAGGCATGTCGGGTGCCACTGTCTGCACCTGCACAGAAAGGTTTGAGCAGATATCTCCTTCCGTTCGGCCGGAATTGAAAGAAGATTGTGCATCTTCTATGTTCGTCGCGGTCAATGGCAAAAGGCGCTTATCTTCAATCTAGGTGTTTCTGCGTGCTGCGCCGGCCCAAAGAGTGCCCGGCGGAAAACGACAACGCAGGCATGTCGGGTGCCACTGTCTACACCTGCACAGAAAGTTTTGAGCAGATATCTCCTTCCATTCGGCCGGAATTGCAAGACGTTTGTGCATCTTCAATGATGGTCGCGGTCAATGACAAAAAGGCGCTTATCTTCAATCTAGGTGTTTCTACGTGCTGCGCCGGCCCAAAGAGTGCCCGGCTGAAAACGACAACGCAGGCATGTCGGGTGCCACTGTCTGCACTTGCACAGAAAGTTTTGAGCAGATATCTTCTTTCGTTCGGCCGGAATTGCAAGACGTTTGTGCATCTTCAATATTGGTCGCGGTCAATGTCAAAAAGCCCTTATCTGCAATCTAGGTGTTTCTGCGTGCTGCGCCGGCCCAAAGAGTGCCTGGCTGAAAACGACAACGCAGGCATGTCGGGTGCCACTGTCTGCACCAGCACAGAAAGATTTGAGCAGATATCTCCTTCCATTCGGCCGGAATTGCAAGAAGTTTGTGCATCTTCTATGTTCGTCGCGGTCAATGGCAAAAGGCGCTTATCTTCAATCTAGGTGTTTCTGCGTGCTGCTCCAGCCCAAAGAGTGCCCGGCGGAAAACGACAACGCAGGCATGTCGGGTGCCACTGTCTACACCTGCACAGAAAGTTTTGAGCAGATATCTCCTTCCATTCGGCCGGAATTGCAAGACGTTTGTTTATCTTCTATGTTCGTCGCGGTCAATGGCAAAAGGCGCTTATCTTCAATCTAGGTGTTTCTGCGTGCTGCGCCGGCCCAAAGAGTGCCCGGCGGAAAACGACAACGCAGGCATGTCGGGTGCCACTGTCTGCACCTGCACAGAAAGTTTTGAGCAGATATCTCCTTCCATTCTGCCGGAATTGCAAGAAGTTTGTGCATCTTCTATGTACGTCGCGGTCAATGGCAAAAGGCGCTTATCTTCAATCTAGGTGTTTCTGCGTGCTGCGCCGGCCCAAAGAGTGCCCGGCGGAAAACGACAATGCAGGCATGTCGGGTGCCACTGTCTGCACCTGCACAGAAAGTTTTGAGCAGATTTCTTCTTTCGTTCGGCCGGAATTGCAAGACGTTTGTGCATCTTCAATATTGGTCGCGGTCAATGTCAAAAAGCCCTTATCTGCAATCTAGGTGTTTCTGCGTGCTGCGCCGGCCCAAAGAGTGCCCGGCTGAAAACGACAACGCAGGCATGTCGGGTGCCACTGTCTGCACCTGCACAGAAAGGTTTGAGCAGATATCTCCTTCCGTTCGGCCGGAATTGAAAGAAGATTGTGCATCTTCTATGTTCGTCGCGGTCAATGGCAAAAGGCGCTTATCTTCAATCTAGGTGTTTCTGCGTGCTGCGCCGGCCCAAAGAGTGCCCGGCGGAAAACGACAACGCAGGCATGTCGGGTGCCACTGTCTACACCTGCACAGAAAGTTTTGAGCAGATATCTCCTTCCATTCGGCCGGAATTGCAAGACGTTTGTGCATCTTCAATGATGGTCGCGGTCAATGACAAAAAGGCGCTTATCTTCAATCTAGGTGTTTCTACGTGCTGCGCCGGCCCAAAGAGTGCCCGGCTGAAAACGACAACGCAGGCATGTCGGGTGCCACTGTCTGCACTTGCACAGAAAGTTTTGAGCAGATATCTTCTTTCGTTCGGCCGGAATTGCAAGACGTTTGTGCATCTTCAATATTGGTCGCGGTCAATGTCAAAAAGCCCTTATCTGCAATCTAGGTGTTTCTGCGTGCTGCGCCGGCCCAAAGAGTGCCTGGCTGAAAACGACAACGCAGGCATGTCGGGTGCCACTGTCTGCACCAGCACAGAAAGATTTGAGCAGATATCTCCTTCCATTCGGCCGGAATTGCAAGAAGTTTGTGCATCTTCTATGTTCGTCGCGGTCAATGGCAAAAGGCGCTTATCTTCAATCTAGGTGTTTCTGCGTGCTGCTCCAGCCCAAAGAGTGCCCGGCGGAAAACGACAACGCAGGCATGTCGGGTGCCACTGTCTACACCTGCACAGAAAGTTTTGAGCAGATATCTCCTTCCATTCGGCCGGAATTGCAAGACGTTTGTTTATCTTCTATGTTCGTCGCGGTCAATGGCAAAAGGCGCTTATCTTCAATCTAGGTGTTTCTGCGTGCTGCGCCGGCCCAAAGAGTGCCCGGCGGAAAACGACAACGCAGGCATGTCGGGTGCCACTGTCTGCACCTGCACAGAAAGTTTTGAGCAGATATCTCCTTCCATTCTGCCGGAATTGCAAGAAGTTTGTGCATCTTCTATGTACGTCGCGGTCAATGGCAAAAGGCGCTTATCTTCAATCTAGGTGTTTCTGCGTGCTGCGCCGGCCCAAAGAGTGCCCGGCGGAAAACGACAATGCAGGCATGTCGGGTGCCACTGTCTGCACCTGCACAGAAAGTTTTGAGCAGATTTCTTCTTTCGTTCGGCCGGAATTGCAAGACGTTTGTGCATCTTCAATATTGGTCGCGGTCAATGTCAAAAAGCCCTTATCTGCAATCTAGGTGTTTCTGCGTGCTGCGCCGGCCCAAAGAGTGCCCGGCTGAAAACGACAACGCAGGCATGTCGGGTGCCACTGTCTGCACCTGCACAGAAAGGTTTGAGCAGATATCTCCTTCCGTTCGGCCGGAATTGAAAGAAGATTGTGCATCTTCTATGTTCGTCGCGGTCAATGGCAAAAGGCGCTTATCTTCAATCTAGGTGTTTCTGCGTGCTGCGCCGGCCCAAAGAGTGCCCGGCGGAAAACGACAACGCAGGCATGTCGGGTGCCACTGTCTACACCTGCACAGAAAGTTTTGAGCAGATATCTCCTTCCATTCGGCCGGAATTGCAAGACGTTTGTGCATCTTCAATGATGGTCGCGGTCAATGACAAAAAGGCGCTTATCTTCAATCTAGGTGTTTCTACGTGCTGCGCCGGCCCAAAGAGTGCCCGGCTGAAAACGACAACGCAGGCATGTCGGGTGCCACTGTCTGCACTTGCACAGAAAGTTTTGAGCAGATATCTTCTTTCGTTCGGCCGGAATTGCAAGACGTTTGTGCATCTTCAATATTGGTCGCGGTCAATGTCAAAAAGCCCTTATCTGCAATCTAGGTGTTTCTGCGTGCTGCGCCGGCCCAAAGAGTGCCTGGCTGAAAACGACAACGCAGGCATGTCGGGTGCCACTGTCTGCACCAGCACAGAAAGATTTGAGCAGATATCTCCTTCCATTCGGCCGGAATTGCAAGAAGTTTGTGCATCTTCTATGTTCGTCGCGGTCAATGGCAAAAGGCGCTTATCTTCAATCTAGGTGTTTCTGCGTGCTGCTCCAGCCCAAAGAGTGCCCGGCGGAAAACGACAACGCAGGCATGTCGGGTGCCACTGTCTACACCTGCACAGAAAGTTTTGAGCAGATATCTCCTTCCATTCGGCCGGAATTGCAAGACGTTTGTTTATCTTCTATGTTCGTCGCGGTCAATGGCAAAAGGCGCTTATCTTCAATCTAGGTGTTTCTGCGTGCTGCGCCGGCCCAAAGAGTGCCCGGCGGAAAACGACAACGCAGGCATGTCGGGTGCCACTGTCTGCACCTGCACAGAAAGGTTTGAGCAGATATCTCCTTCCGTTCGGCCGGAATTGAAAGAAGTTTGTGCATCTTCAATAATGGTCGCGGTCAATGACAAAAAGGCGCTTATCTTCAATCTAGGTGTTTCTGCGTGCTGCGCCGGCCCAAAGAGTGCCCGGCTGAAAACGACAACGCAGGCATGTCGGGTGCCACTGTCTGCACCTGCACAGAAAGGTTTGAGCAGATATCTCCTTCCATTCGGCCGGAATTGCAAGAAGTTTGTGCATCTTCTATGTTCGTCGCGGTCAATGGCAAAAGGCGCTTATCTTCAATCTAGGTGTTTCTGCGTGCTGCGCCGGCCCAAAGAGTGTTCGGCGGAAAACGACAACGCAGGCATGTCGGGTGCCACTGTCTGCACCTGCACAGCAAGTTTTGAGCAGATATCTCCTTCCGTTCGGCCGGAATTGAAAGAAGATTGTGCATCTTCAATGTAGGTCGCGGTCAATGACAAAAAGGCGGTTATCTTCAATCTAGGTGTTTCTGCGTGCTGCTCCGGCCCAAAGAGTGCCCGGCGGAAAACGACAACGCAGGCATGTCGGGTGCCACTGTCTACACCTGCACAGAAAGTTATGAGCAGATATCTCCTTCCATTAGGCCGGAATTGCAAGACGTTTGTGCATCTTCTATGTTCGTCGCGGTCAATGGCAAAAGGCGCTTATCTTCAATCTAGGTGTTTCTGCGTGCTGCTCCGGCCCAAAGAGTGCCCGGCGGAAAACGACAACGCAGGCATGTCGGGTGCCACTGTCTGCACCTGCACAGAAAGTTTTGAGCAGATATCTTCTTTCGTTCGGCCGGAATTGCAAGACGTTTGTGCATCTTCAATATTGGTCGCGGTCAATGTCAAAAAGCCCTTATCTGCAATCTAGGTGTTTCTGCGTGCTGCGCCGGCCCAAAGAGTGCCCGGCTGAAAACGACAACGCAGGCATGTCGGGTGCCACTGTCTGCACCTGCACAGAAAGTTTTGAGCAGATATCTCCTTCCATTCGGCCGGAAATGCAAGAAGTTTGTGCATCTTCTATGTTCATCGCGGTCAATGGCAAAAGGCGCTTATCTTCAATCTAGGTGTTTCTGCGTGCTGCGCCGGCCCAAAGAGTGCCCGGCGGAAAACGACAACGCAGGCATGTCGGGTGCCACTGTCTGCACCTGCACAGAAAGGTTTGAGCAGATATCTTCTTTCGTTCGGCCGGAATTGAAAGAAGATTGTGCATCTTCAATATTGGTCGCGGTCAATGAGAAAAAGCACTTATCTGCAATCTAGGTGTTTCTGCGTGCTGCGCCGGCCCAAAGAGTGCCCGGCTGAAAACGACAACGCAGGCATGTCGGGTGCCACTGTCTGCACCTGCACAGAAAGTTTTGAGCAGATATCTCCTTCCGTTCGGCCGGAATTGAAAGAAGATTGTGCATCTTCAATGTAGGTCGCGGTCAATGACAAAAAGGCGCTTATCTTCAATCTAGGTGTTTCTGCGTGCTGCTCCGGCCCAAAGAGTGCCCGGCGGAAAACGACAACGCAGGCATGTCGGGTGCCACTGTCTACACCTGCACAGAAAGTTTTGAGCAGATATCTCCTTCCATTCGGCCGGAATTGCAAGACGTTTGTGCATCTTCTATGTTCGTCGCGGTCAATGGCAAAAGGCGCTTATCTTCAATCTAGGTGTTTCTGCGTGCTGCTCCGGCCCAAAGAGTGCCCGGCGGAAAACGACAACGCAGGCATGTCGGGTGCCACTGTCTACACCTGCACAGAAAGTTTTGAGCAGATATCTCCTTCCATTCGGCCGGAATTGCAAGACGTTTGTGCATCTTCTATGTTCGTCGCGGTCAATGGCAAAAGGCGCTTATCTTCAATCAAGGTGTTTCTGCGTGCTGCGCCAGCCCAAAGAGTGCCAGGCGGAAAACGACAACGCAGGCATGTCGGGTGCCACTGTCTGCACCTGCACAGAAAGTATTGAGCAGATATCTCCTTCCGTTCTGCCGGAATTGAAAGAAGATTGTGCATCTTCTATGTTCGTCGCGGTCAATGGCAAAAGGCGCTTATCTTCAATCTAGGTGTTTCTGCGTGCTGCGCCGGCCCAAAGAGTGCTCGGCGGAAAACGACAACGCAGGCATGTCGGGTGCCACTGTCTGCACCTGCACAGAAAGTTTTGAGCAGATATCTCCTTCCATTCGGCCGGAATTGCAAGAAGTTTGTGCATCTTCTATGTTCGTCGCGGTCAATGGCAAAAGGCGCTTATCTTCAATCTAGGTGTTTATGCGTGCTGCTCCGGCCCAAAGAGTGCCCGGCGGAAAACGACAACGCAGGCATGTCGGGTGCCACTGTCTGCACCTGCACAGAAAGTTTTGAGCAGATATCTTCTTTCGTTCGGCCGGAATTGCAAGACGTTTGTGCATCTTCAATATTGGTCGCGGTCAATGTCAAAAAGCCCTTATCTGCAATCTAGGTGTTTCCGCGTGCTGCGCCGGCCCAAAGAGTGCCCGGCTGAAAACGACAACGCAGGCATGTCGGGTTCCACTGTCTGCACCTGCACAGAAAGTTTTGAGCAGATATCTCCTTCCATTCGGCCGGAATTGCAAGAAGTTTGTGCATCTTCTATGTTCGTCGCGGTCAATGGCAAAAGGCGCTTATCTTCAATCTAGGTGTTTCTGCGTGCTGCTCCGGCCCAAAGAGTGCCCGGCGGAAAACGACAACGCAGGCATGTTGGGTGCCACTGTCTGCAACTGCACAGAAAGTTTTGAGCAGATATCTTCTTTCGTTCGGCCGGAATTGCAAGACGTTTGTGCATCTTCAATATTGGTCGCGGTCAATGTCAAAAAGCCCTTATCTGCAATCTAGGTGTTTCTGCGTGCTGCGCCGGCCCAAAGAGTGCCCGGCTGAAAACGACAACGCAGGCATGTCGGGTGCCACTGTCTGCACCTGCACAGAAAGGTTTGAGCAGATATCTCCTTCCGTTCGGCCGGAATTGAAAGAAGATTGTGCATCTTCTATGTTCGTCGCGGTCAATGGCAAAAGGCCCTTATCTTCAATCTAGGTGTTTCTGCGTGCTGCTCCGGCCCAAAGAGTGCCCGGCGGAAAACGACAACGCAGGCATGTCGGGTGCCACTGTCTACACCTGCACAGAAAGTTTTGAGCAGATATCTCCTTCCATTCGGCCGGAATTGCAAGACGTTTGTGCATCTTCAATGATGGTCGCGGTCAATGACAAAAAGGCGCTTATCTTCAATCTACGTGTTTCTACGTGCTGCGCCGGCCCAAAGAGTGCCCGGCTGAAAACGACAACGCAGGCATGTCGGGTGCCACTGTCTGCACTTGCACAGAAAGTTTTGAGCAGATATCTTCTTTCGTTCGGCCGGAATTGCAAGACGTTTGTGCATCTTCAATATTGGTCGCGGTCAATGTCAAAAAGCCCTTATCTGTAATCTAGGTGTTTCTGCGTGCTGCGCCGGCCCAAAGAGTGCCTGGCTGAAAACGACAACGCAGGCATGTCGGGTGCCACTGTCTGCACCAGCACAGAAAGATTTGAGCAGATATCTCCTTCCATTCGGCCGGAATTGCAAGAAGTTTGTGCATCTTCTATGTTCGTCGCGGTCAATGGCAAAAGGCGCTTATCTTCCATCTAGGTGTTTCTGCGTGCTGCGCTGGCCCAAAGAGTGCCCGGCGGAAAACGACAACGCAGGCATGTCGGGTGCCACTGTCTGCACCTGCACAGAAAGGTTTGAGCAGATATCTCCTTTCGTTCGGCCGCAATTGAAAGAAGTTTGTGCATCTTCAATGATGGTCGCGGTCAATGACAAAAAGGCCCTTATCTTCAATCTAGGTGTTTCTGCGTGCTGCGCTGGCCCAAAGAGTGCCCGGCTGAAAACGACAACGCAGGCATGTCGGGTGCCACTGTCTGCACCTGCACAGAAAGTTTTGAGCAGATATCTTCTTTCGTTCGGCCGGAATTGCAAGACGTTTGTGCATCTTCAATATTGGTCGCGGTCAATGTCAAAAAGCCCTTATCTGCAATCTAGGTGTTTCTGCGTGCTGCGCCGGCCCAAAGAGTGCCCGGCTGAAAACGACAACGCAGGCATGTCGGGTGCCACTGTCTGCACCTGCACAGAAAGTTTTGAGCAGATATCTCCTTCCGTTCTGGCGGAATTAAAAGAAGATTGTGCATCTTCTATGTTCGTCGCGGTCAATGGCAAAAGGCGCTTATTATCAATCTAGGTGTTTCTGCGTGCTGCTCCGGCCGAAAGAGTGCCCGGCGGAAAACGACAACGCAGGCATGTCGGGTGCCACTGTCTACACCTGCACAGAAAGTTTTCAGCAGATATCTCCTTCCATTCGGCCGGAATTGCAAGAAGTTTGTGCATCTTCTATGTTCGTCGCGGTCAATGGCAAAAGGCGCTTATCTTCAATCTAGGTGTTTCTGCGTGCTGCGCCGGCCCAAAGAGTCCCCGGCGGAAAACGACAACGCCGGCATGTCGGGTGCCACTGTCTGCACCTGCACAGCAAGTTTTGAGCAGATATCTCCTTCCGTTCGGCCGGAATTGAAAGAAGATTGTGCATCTTCAATGTAGGTCGCGGTCAATGACAAAAAGGCGCTTATCTTCAATCTAGGTGTTTCTGCGTGCTGCGCCGGCCCAAAGAGTGCCCGGCTGAAAACGACAACGCAGGCATGTCGGGTGCCACTGTCTGCACCTGCACAGAAAGTTTTGAGCAGATATCTTCTTTCGTTCGGCCGGAATTGCAAGACGTTTGTGCATCTTCAATATTGGTCGCGGTCAATGTCAAAAAGCCCTTATCTGCAATCTAGGTGTTTCTGCGTGCTGCGCCGGCCCAAAGAGTGCCCGGCTGAAAACGACAACGCAGGCATGTCGGGTGCCATTGTCTGCACCTGCACAAAAAGTTTTGAGCAGATATCTCCTTCCGTTCTGCCGAAATTGAAAGAAGATTGTGCATCTTCTATGTTCGTCGCGGTCAATGGCAAAAGGCGCTTATCTTCAATCTAGGTGTTTCTGCGTGCTGCTCCGGCCCAAAGAGTGCCCGACGGAAAACGACAACGCAGGCATGTCGGGTGCCACTGTCTACACCTGCACAGAAAGTTTTGAGCAGATATCTCCTTCCATTCGGCCGGAATTGCAAGAAGTTTGTGCATCTTCTATGTTCGTCGCGGTCAATGGCAAAAGGCGCTTATCTTCAATATAGGTGTTTCTGCGTGCTGCTCCAGCCCAAAGAGTGCCCGGCGGAAAACGACAACGCAGGCATGTCGGGTGCCACTGTCTACACCTGCACAGACAGTTTTGAGCAGATATCTCCTTCCGTTCGGCCGGAATTGCAAGAAGTTTGTGCATCTTCAATATTGGTCGCGGTCAATGTCAAAAAGCCCTTATCTTCAATCTAGGTGTTTCTGCGTGCTGCTCCGGCCCAAAGAGTGCTCGGCGGAAAACGACAACGCAGGCATGTCGGGTGCCACTGTCTACACCTGCACAGAAAGTTTTGAGCAGATATCTCCTTCCATTCTGCCGGAATTGCAAGAAGTTTGTGCATCTTCTATGTACGTCGCGGTCAATGGCAAAAGGCGCTTATCTTCAATCTAGGTGTTTCTGCGTGCTGCGCCGGCCCAAAGAGTGCCCGGCGGAAAACGACAATGCAGGCATGTCGGGTGCCACTGTCTGCACCTGCACAGAAAGTTTTGAGCAGATTTCTTCTTTCGTTCGGCCGGAATTGCAAGACGTTTGTGCATCTTCAATATTGGTCGCGGTCAATGTCAAAAAGCCCTTATCTGCAATCTAGGTGTTTCTGCGTGCTGCGCCGGCCCAAAGAGTGCCCGGCTGAAAACGACAACGCAGGCATGTCGGGTGCCACTGTCTGCACCTGCACAGAAAGGTTTGAGCAGATATCTCCTTCCGTTCGGCCGGAATTGAAAGAAGATTGTGCATCTTCTATGTTCGTCGCGGTCAATGGCAAAAGGCGCTTATCTTCAATCTAGGTGTTTCTGCGTGCTGCGCCGGCCCAAAGAGTGCCCGGCGGAAAACGACAACGCAGGCATGTCGGGTGCCACTGTCTACACCTGCACAGAAAGTTTTGAGCAGATATCTCCTTCCATTCGGCCGGAATTGCAAGACGTTTGTGCATCTTCAATGATGGTCGCGGTCAATGACAAAAAGGCGCTTATCTTCAATCTAGGTGTTTCTACGTGCTGCGCCGGCCCAAAGAGTGCCCGGCTGAAAACGACAACGCAGGCATGTCGGGTGCCACTGTCTGCACTTGCACAGAAAGTTTTGAGCAGATATCTTCTTTCGTTCGGCCGGAATTGCAAGACGTTTGTGCATCTTCAATATTGGTCGCGGTCAATGTCAAAAAGCCCTTATCTGCAATCTAGGTGTTTCTGCGTGCTGCGCCGGCCCAAAGAGTGCCTGGCTGAAAACGACAACGCAGGCATGTCGGGTGCCACTGTCTGCACCAGCACAGAAAGATTTGAGCAGATATCTCCTTCCATTCGGCCGGAATTGCAAGAAGTTTGTGCATCTTCTATGTTCGTCGCGGTCAATGGCAAAAGGCGCTTATCTTCAATCTAGGTGTTTCTGCGTGCTGCTCCAGCCCAAAGAGTGCCCGGCGGAAAACGACAACGCAGGCATGTCGGGTGCCACTGTCTACACCTGCACAGAAAGTTTTGAGCAGATATCTCCTTCCATTCGGCCGGAATTGCAAGACGTTTGTTTATCTTCTATGTTCGTCGCGGTCAATGGCAAAAGGCGCTTATCTTCAATCTAGGTGTTTCTGCGTGCTGCGCCGGCCCAAAGAGTGCACGGCGGAAAACGACAACGCAGGCATGTCGGGTGCCACTGTCTGCACCTGCACAGAAAGGTTTGAGCAGATATCTCCTTCCGTTCGGCCGGAATTGAAAGAAGTTTGTGCATCTTCAATGATGGTCGCGGTCAATGACAAAAAGGCGCTTATCTTCAATCTAGGTGTTTCTGCGTGCTGCGCCGGCCCAAAGAGTGCCCGGCTGAAAACGACAACGCAGGCATGTCGGGTGCCACTGTCTGCACCTGCACAGAAAGGTTTGAGCAGATATCTCCTTCCATTCGGCCGGAATTGCAAGAAGTTTGTGCATCTTCTATGTTCGTCGCGGTCAATGGCAAAAGGCGCTTATCTTCAATCTAGGTGTTTCTGCGTGCTGCGCCGGCCCAAAGAGTGTTCGGCGGAAAACGACAACGCAGGCATGTCGGGTGCCACTGTCTGCACCTGCACAGCAAGTTTTGAGCAGATATCTCCTTCCGTTCGGCCGGAATTGAAAGAAGATTGTGCATCTTCAATGTAGGTCGCGGTCAATGACAAAAAGGCGGTTATCTTCAATCTAGGTGTTTCTGCGTGCTGCTCCGGCCCAAAGAGTGCCCGGCGGAAAACGACAACGCAGGCATGTCGGGTGCCACTGTCTACACCTGCACAGAAAGTTATGAGCAGATATCTCCTTCCATTAGGCCGGAATTGCAAGACGTTTGTGCATCTTCTATGTTCGTCGCGGTCAATGGCAAAAGGCGCTTATCTTCAATCTAGGTGTTTCTGCGTGCTGCTCCGGCCCAAAGAGTGCCCGGCGGAAAACGACAACGCAGGCATGTCGGGTGCCACTGTCTGCACCTGCACAGAAAGTTTTGAGCAGATATCTTCTTTCGTTCGGCCGGAATTGCAAGACGTTTGTGCATCTTCAATATTGGTCGCGGTCAATGTCAAAAAGCCCTTATCTGCAATCTAGGTGTTTCTGCGTGCTGCGCCGGCCCAAAGAGTGCCCGGCTGAAAACGACAACGCAGGCATGTCGCGTGCCACTGTCTGCACCTGCACAGAAAGTTTTGAGCAGATATCTCCTTCCATTCGGCCGGAAATGCAAGAAGTTTGTGCATCTTCTATGTTCATCGCGGTCAATGGCAAAAGGCGCTTATCTTCAATCTAGGTGTTTCTGCGTGCTGCGCCGGCCCAAAGAGTGCCCGGCGGAAAACGACAACGCAGGCATGTCGGGTGCCACTGTCTGCACCTGCACAGAAAGGTTTGAGCAGATATCTTCTTTCGTTCGGCCGGAATTGAAAGAAGATTGTGCATCTTCAATATTGGTCGCGGTCAATGAGAAAAAGCACTTATCTGCAATCTAGGTGTTTCTGCGTGCTGCGCCGGCCCAAAGAGTGCCCGGCTGAAAACGACAACGCAGGCATGTCGGGTGCCACTGTCTGCACCTGCACAGAAAGTTTTGAGCAGATATCTCCTTCCGTTCGGCCGGAATTGAAAGAAGATTGTGCATCTTCAATGTAGGTCGCGGTCAATGGCAAAAGGCGCTTATCTTCAATCTAGGTGTTTCTGCGTGCTGCTCCGGCCCAAAGAGTGCCCGGCGGAAAACGACAACGCAGGCATGTCGGGTGCCACTGTCTGCACCTGCACATAAAGTTTTGAGCAGATATCTTCTTTCGTTCGGCCGGAATTGCAAGACGTTTGTGCATCTTCAATATTGGTCGCGGTCCATGTCAAAAAGCCCTTATCTGCAATCTAGGTGTTTCTGCGTGCTGCGCCAGCCCAAAGAGTGCCCGGCTGAAAACGACAACGCAGTCATGTCGGGTGCCACTGTCTACACCTGCACAGAAAGTTTTGAGCAGATATCTCCTTCCATTCGGCCGGAATTGCAAGAAGTTTGTGCATCTTCTTTGTTCGTCGCGGTCAATGGCAAAAGGCGCTTATCTTCAATCTAGGTGTTTCTGCGTGCTGCGCCGGCCCAAAGAGTGCCCGGCGGAAAACGACAACGCAGGCATGTCGGGTGCCACTGTCTGCACCTGCACAGAAAGTTTTGAGCAGATATCTCCTTCCGTTCGGCCGGAATTGAAAGAAGATTGTGCATCTTCAATGTAGGTCGCGGTCAATCACAAAAAGGCGCTTATCTTCAATCTAGGTGTTTCTGCGTGCTGCGCCGGCCCAAAGAGTGCCCGGCGGAAAACGACAACGCAGGCATGTCGGGTGCCACTGTCAGCACCTGCACAGAAAGTTTTGAGCAGATATCTTCTTTCGTTCGGCCGGAATTGCAAGACGTTTGTGCATCTTCAATATTGGTCGCGGTCAATGTCAAAAAGCCCTTATCTGCAATCTAGGTGTTTCTGCGTGCTGCGCCGGCCCAAAGAGTGCCCGGCTGAAAACGACAACGAAGGCATGTCGGGTGCCACTGTCTGCACCTGCACAGAAAGTTTTGAGCAGATATCTCCTTCCGTTCTGCCGGAATTGAAAGAAGATTGTGCATCTTCTATGTTCGTCGCGGTCAATGGCAAAAGGCGCTTATCTTCAATCTAGGTGTTTCTGCGTGCTGCTCCGGCCCAAAGAGTGCCCGGCGGAAAACGACAACGCAGGCATGTCGGGTGCCACTGTCTACAGCTGCACAGAAAGTTTTGAGCAGATATCTCCTTCCATTCGGCCGGAATTGTAAGATGTTTGTGCATCTTCTATGTTCGTCGCGGTCAATGGCAAAAGGCGCTTATCTTCAATCTAGGTGTTTCTGCGTGCTGCTTCGGCCCAAAGAGTGTCCGGCTAAAAACGACAACGCAGGCATGTCGGGTGCCACTGTCTACACCTGCACAGAAAGTTTTGAGCAGATATCTTCTTTCGTTCGGCCGGAAATGCAAGACGTTTGTGCATCTTCAATATTGGTCGCGGTCAATGTCAAAAAGCCCTTATCTGCAATCTAGGTGTTTCTGCGTGCTGCGCCGGCCCAAAGAGTGCCCGGCGGAAAACGACAACGCAGGCATGTCGGGTGCCACTGTCTGCACCAGCACAGAAAGATTTGAGCAGATATCTCCTTCCATTCGGCCGGAATTGCAAGAAGTTTGTGCATCTTCTATGTTCGTCGCGGTCAATGGCAAAAGGCGCTTATCTTCAATCTAGGTGTTTCTGCGTGCTGCTCCGGCCCAAAGAGTGCCCGGCGGAAAACGACAACGCAGGCATGTCGGGTGCCACTGTCTGCACCTGCACAGAAAGGTTTGAGCAGATATCTCCTTCCGTTCGGCCGGAATTGAAAGAAGTTTGTGCATCTTCAATGATGGTCGCGGTCAATGACAAAAAGGCCCTTATCTTCAATCTAGGTGTTTCTGCGTGCTGCGCTGGCCCAAAGAGTGCCCGGCTGAAAACGACAACGCAGGCATGTCGGGTGCCACTGTCTGCACCTGCACAGAAAGTTTTGAGCAGATATCTCCTTCCGTTCGGCCGGAATTGAAAGAAGATTGTGCATCTTCAATGTAGGTCGCGGTCAATCACAAAAAGGCGCTTATCTTCAATCTAGGTGTTTCTGCGTGCTGCGCCGGCCCAAAGAGTGCCCGGCGGAAAACGACAACGCAGGCATGTCGGGTGCCACTGTCAGCACCTGCACAGAAAGTTTTGAGCAGATATCTTCTTTCGTTCGGCCGGAATTGCAAGACGTTTGTGCATCTTCAATATTGGTCGCGGTCAATGTCAAAAAGCCCTTATCTGCAATCTAGGTGTTTCTGCGTGCTGCGCCGGCCCAAAGAGTGCCCGGCTGAAAACGACAACGAAGGCATGTCGGGTGCCACTGTCTGCACCTGCACAGAAAGTTTTGAGCAGATATCTCCTTCCGTTCTGCCGGAATTGAAAGAAGATTGTGCATCTTCTATGTTCGTCGCGGTCAATGGCAAAAGGCGCTTATCTTCAATCTAGGTGTTTCTGCGTGCTGCTCCGGCCCAAAGAGTGCCCGGCGGAAAACGACAACGCAGGCATGTCGGGTGCCACTGTCTACAGCTGCACAGAAAGTTTTGAGCAGATATCTCCTTCCATTCGGCCGGAATTGTAAGATGTTTGTGCATCTTCTATGTTCGTCGCGGTCAATGGCAAAAGGCGCTTATCTTCAATCTAGGTGTTTCTGCGTGCTGCTTCGGCCCAAAGAGTGTCCGGCTAAAAACGACAACGCAGGCATGTCGGGTGCCACTGTCTACACCTGCACAGAAAGTTTTGAGCAGATATCTTCTTTCGTTCGGCCGGAAATGCAAGACGTTTGTGCATCTTCAATATTGGTCGCGGTCAATGTCAAAAAGCCCTTATCTGCAATCTAGGTGTTTCTGCGTGCTGCGCCGGCCCAAAGAGTGCCCGGCGGAAAACGACAACGCAGGCATGTCGGGTGCCACTGTCTGCACCAGCACAGAAAGATTTGAGCAGATATCTCCTTCCATTCGGCCGGAATTGCAAGAAGTTTGTGCATCTTCTATGTTCGTCGCGGTCAATGGCAAAAGGCGCTTATCTTCAATCTAGGTGTTTCTGCGTGCTGCTCCGGCCCAAAGAGTGCCCGGCGGAAAACGACAACGCAGGCATGTCGGGTGCCACTGTCTGCACCTGCACAGAAAGGTTTGAGCAGATATCTCCTTCCGTTCGGCCGGAATTGAAAGAAGTTTGTGCATCTTCAATGATGGTCGCGGTCAATGACAAAAAGGCCCTTATCTTCAATCTAGGTGTTTCTGCGTGCTGCGCTGGCCCAAAGAGTGCCCGGCTGAAAACGACAACGCAGGCATGTCGGGTGCCACTGTCTGCACCTGCACAGAAAGTTTTGAGCAGATATCTTCTTTTGTTCGGCCGGAATTGCAAGACGTTTGTGCATCTTCAATATTGGTCGCGGTCAATGTCAAAAAGCCCTTATCTGCAATCTAGGTGTTTCTGCGTGCTGCGCCGGCCCAAAGAGTGCCCGGCTGAAAACGACAATGCAGGCATGTCGGGTGCCACTGTCTGCACCTGCACAGAAAGTTTTGAGCAGATATCTCCTTCCGTTCTGGCGGAATTGAAAGAAGATTGTGCATCTTCTATGTTCGTCGCGGTCAATGGCAAAAGGCGCTTATTATCAATCTAGGTGTTTCTGCGTGCTGCTCCGGCCCAAAGAGTGCCCGGCGGAAATCGACAACGCAGGCATGTCGGTTGCCACTGTCTACACCTGCACAGAAAGTTTTCAGCAGATATCTCCTTCCATTCGGCCGGAATTGCAAGAAGTTTGTGCATCTTCTATGTTCGTCGCGGTCAATGGCAAAAGGCGCTTATCTTCAATCTAGGTGTTTCTGCGTGCTGCGCCGGCCCAAAGAGTCCCCGGCGGAAAACGACAACGCAGGCATGTCGGGTGCCACTGTCTGCAGCTGCACAGCAAGTTTTGAGCAGATATCTCCTTCCGTTCGGCCGGAATTGAAAGAAGATTGTGCATCTTCAATGTAGGTCGCGGTCAATGACAAAAAGGCGCTTATCTTCAATCTAGGTGTTTCTGCGTGCTGCGCCGGCCCAAAGAGTGCCCGGCTGAAAACGACAACGCAGGCATGTCGGGTGCCACTGTCTGCACCTGCACAGAAAGTATTGAGCAGATATCTTCTTTCGTTCGGCCGGAATTGCAAGACGTTTGTGCATCTTCAATATTGGTCGCGGTCAATGTCAAAAAGCCCTTAACTGCAATCTAGGTGTTTCTGCGTGCTGCGCCGGCCCAAAGAGTGCCCGGCTGAAAACGACAACGCAGGCATGTCGGGTGCCATTGTCTGCACCTGCACAAAAAGTTTTGAGCAGATATCTCCTTCCGTTCTGCCGAAATTGAAAGAAGATTGTGCATCTTCTATGTTCGTCGCGGTCAATGGCAAAAGGCGCTTATCTTCAATCTAGGTGTTTCTGCGTGCTGCTCCGGCCCAAAGAGTGCCCGACGGAAAACGACAACGCAGGCATGTCGGGTGCCACTGTCTACACCTGCACAGAAAGTTTTGAGCAGATATCTCCTTCCATTCGGCCGGAATTGCAAGAAGTTTGTGCATCTTCTATGTTCGTCGCGGTCAATGGCAAAAGGCGCTTATCTTCAATATAGGTGTTTCTGCGTGCTGCTCCGGCCCAAAGAGTGCCCGGCGGAAAACGACAACGCAGGCATGTCGGGTGCCACTGTCTACACCTGCACAGAAAGTTTTGAGCAGATATCTCCTTCCGTTCGGCCGGAATTGCAAGAAGTTTGTGCATCTTCAATATTGGTCGCGGTCAATGTCAAAAAGCCCTTATCTTCAATCTAGGTGTTTCTGCGTGCTGCTCCGGCCCAAAGAGTGCTCGGCGGAAAACGACAACGCAGGCATGTCGGGTGCCACTGTCTACACCTGCACAGAAAGTTTTGAGCAGATATCTCCTTCCATTCTGCCGGAATTGCAAGAAGTTTGTGCATCTTCTATGTACGTCGCGGTCAATGGCAAAAGGCGCTTATCTTCAATCTAGGTGTTTCTGCGTGCTGCGCCGGCCCAAAGAGTGCCCGGCGGAAAACGACAATGCAGGCATGTCGGGTGCCACTGTCTGCACCTGCACAGAAAGTTTTGAGCAGATTTCTTCTTTCGTTCGGCCGGAATTGCAAGACGTTTGTGCATCTTCAATATTGGTCGCGGTCAATGTCAAAAAGCCCTTATCTGCAATCTAGGTGTTTCTGCGTGCTGCGCCGGCCCAAAGAGTGCCCGGCTGAAAACGACAACGCAGGCATGTCGGGTGCCACTGTCTGCACCTGCACAGAAAGGTTTGAGCAGATATCTCCTTCCGTTCGGCCGGAATTGAAAGAAGATTGTGCATCTTCTATGTTCGTCGCGGTCAATGGCAAAAGGCGCTTATCTTCAATCTAGGTGTTTCTGCGTGCTGCGCCGGCCCAAAGAGTGCCCGGCGGAAAACGACAACGCAGGCATGTCGGGTGCCACTGTCTACACCTGCACAGAAAGTTTTGAGCAGATATCTCCTTCCATTCGGCCGGAATTGCAAGACGTTTGTGCATCTTCAATGATGGTCGCGGTCAATGACAAAAAGGCGCTTATCTTCAATCTAGGTGTTTCTACGTGCTGCGCCGGCCCAAAGAGTGCCCGGCTGAAAACGACAACGCAGGCATGTCGGGTGCCACTGTCTGCACTTGCACAGAAAGTTTTGAGCAGATATCTTCTTTCGTTCGGCCGGAATTGCAAGACGTTTGTGCATCTTCAATATTGGTCGCGGTCAATGTCAAAAAGCCCTTATCTGCAATCTAGGTGTTTCTGCGTGCTGCGCCGGCCCAAAGAGTGCCTGGCTGAAAACGACAACGCAGGCATGTCGGGTGCCACTGTCTGCACCAGCACAGAAAGATTTGAGCAGATATCTCCTTCCATTCGGCCGGAATTGCAAGAAGTTTGTGCATCTTCTATGTTCGTCGCGGTCAATGGCAAAAGGCGCTTATCTTCAATCTAGGTGTTTCTGCGTGCTGCTCCAGCCCAAAGAGTGCCCGGCGGAAAACGACAACGCAGGCATGTCGGGTGCCACTGTCTACACCTGCACAGAAAGTTTTGAGCAGATATCTCCTTCCATTCGGCCGGAATTGCAAGACGTTTGTTTATCTTCTATGTTCGTCGCGGTCAATGGCAAAAGGCGCTTATCTTCAATCTAGGTGTTTCTGCGTGCTGCGCCGGCCCAAAGAGTGCCCGGCGGAAAACGACAACGCAGGCATGTCGGGTGCCACTGTCTGCACCTGCACAGAAAGGTTTGAGCAGATATCTCCTTCCGTTCGGCCGGAATTGAAAGAAGTTTGTGCATCTTCAATGATGGTCGCGGTCAATGACAAAAAGGCGCTTATCTTCAATCTAGGTGTTTCTGCGTGCTGCGCCGGCCCAAAGAGTGCCCGGCTGAAAACGACAACGCAGGCATGTCGGGTGCCACTGTCTGCACCTGCACAGAAAGGTTTGAGCAGATATCTCCTTCCATTCGGCCGGAATTGCAAGAAGTTTGTGCATCTTCTATGTTCGTCGCGGTCAATGGCAAAAGGCGCTTATCTTCAATCTAGGTGTTTCTGCGTGCTGCGCCGGCCCAAAGAGTGTTCGGCGGAAAACGACAACGCAGGCATGTCGGGTGCCACTGTCTGCACCTGCACAGCAAGTTTTGAGCAGATATCTCCTTCCGTTCGGCCGGAATTGAAAGAAGATTGTGCATCTTCAATGTAGGTCGCGGTCAATGACAAAAAGGCGGTTATCTTCAATCTAGGTGTTTCTGCGTGCTGCTCCGGCCCAAAGAGTGCCCGGCGGAAAACGACAACGCAGGCATGTCGGGTGCCACTGTCTACACCTGCACAGAAAGTTATGAGCAGATATCTCCTTCCATTAGGCCGGAATTGCAAGACGTTTGTGCATTTTCTATGTTCGTCGCGGTCAATGGCAAAAGGCGCTTATCTTCAATCTAGGTGTTTCTGCGTGCTGCTCCGGCCCAAAGAGTGCCCGGCGGAAAACGACAACGCAGGCATGTCGGGTGCCACTGTCTGCACCTGCACAGAAAGTTTTGAGCAGATATCTTCTTTCGTTCGGCCGGAATTGCAAGACGTTTGTGCATCTTCAATATTGGTCGCGGTCAATGTCAAAAAGCCCTTATCTGCAATCTAGGTGTTTCTGCGTGCTGCGCCGGCCCAAAGAGTGCCCGGCTGAAAACGACAACGCAGGCATGTCGGGTGCCACTGTCTGCACCTGCACAGAAAGTTTTGAGCAGATATCTCCTTCCATTCGGCCGGAAATGCAAGAAGTTTGTGCATCTTCTATGTTCATCGCGGTCAATGGCAAAAGGCGCTTATCTTCAATCTAGGTGTTTCTGCGTGCTGCGCCGGCCCAAAGAGTGCCCGGCGGAAAACGACAACGCAGGCATGTCGGGTGCCACTGTCTGCACCTGCACAGAAAGGTTTGAGCAGATATCTTCTTTCGTTCGGCCGGAATTGAAAGAAGATTGTGCATCTTCAATATTGGTCGCGGTCAATGAGAAAAAGCACTTATCTGCAATCTAGGTGTTTCTGCGTGCTGCGCCGGCCCAAAGAGTGCCCGGCTGAAAACGACAACGCAGGCATGTCGGGTGCCACTGTCTGCACCTGCACAGAAAGTTTTGAGCAGATATCTCCTTCCGTTCGGCCGGAATTGAAAGAAGATTGTGCATCTTCAATGTAGGTCGCGGTCAATGACAAAAAGGCGCTTATCTTCAATCTAGGTGTTTCTGCGTGCTGCTCCGGCCCAAAGAGTGCCCGGCGGAAAACGACAACGCAGGCATGTCGGGTGCCACTGTCTACACCTGCACAGAAAGTTTTGAGCAGATATCTCCTTCCATTCGGCCGGAATTGCAAGACGTTTGTGCATCTTCTATGTTCGTCGCGGTCAATGGCAAAAGGCGCTTATCTTCAATCTAGGTGTTTCTGCGTGCTGCTCCGGCCCAAAGAGTGCCCGGCGGAAAACGACAACGCAGGCATGTCGGGTGCCACTGTCTACACCTGCACAGAAAGTTTTGAGCAGATATCTCCTTCCATTCGGCCGGAATTGCAAGACGTTTGTGCATCTTCTATGTTCGTCGCGGTCAATGGCAAAAGGCGCTTATCTTCAATCAAGGTGTTTCTGCGTGCTGCGCCAGCCCAAAGAGTGCCAGGCGGAAAACGACAACGCAGGCATGTCGGGTGCCACTGTCTGCACCTGCACAGAAAGTATTGAGCAGATATCTCCTTCCGTTCTGCCGGAATTGAAAGAAGATTGTGCATCTTCTATGTTCGTCGCGGTCAATGGCAAAAGGCGCTTATCTTCAATCTAGGTGTTTCTGCGTGCTGCGCCGGCCCAAAGAGTGCTCGGCGGAAAACGACAACGCAGGCATGTCGGGTGCCACTGTCTGCACCTGCACAGAAAGTTTTGAGCAGATATCTCCTTCCATTCGGCCGGAATTGCAAGAAGTTTGTGCATCTTCTATGTTCGTCGCGGTCAATGGCAAAAGGCGCTTATCTTCAATCTAGGTGTTTATGCGTGCTGCTCCGGCCCAAAGAGTGCCCGGCGGAAAACGACAACGCAGGCATGTCGGGTGCCACTGTCTGCACCTGCACAGAAAGTTTTGAGCAGATATCTTCTTTCGTTCGGCCGGAATTGCAAGACGTTTGTGCATCTTCAATATTGGTCGCGGTCAATGTCAAAAAGCCCTTATCTGCAATCTAGGTGTTTCTGCGTGCTGCGCCGGCCCAAAGAGTGCCCGGCTGAAAACGACAACGCAGGCATGTCGGGTTCCACTGTCTGCACCTGCACAGAAAGTTTTGAGCAGATATCTCCTTCCATTCGGCCGGAATTGCAAGAAGTTTGTGCATCTTCTATGTTCGTCGCGGTCAATGGCAAAAGGCGCTTATCTTCAATCTAGGTGTTTCTGCGTGCTGCTCCGGCCCAAAGAGTGCCCGGCGGAAAACGACAACGCAGGCATGTTGGGTGCCACTGTCTGCAACTGCACAGAAAGTTTTGAGCAGATATCTTCTTTCGTTCGGCCGGAATTGCAAGACGTTTGTGCATCTTCAATATTGGTCGCGGTCAATGTCAAAAAGCCCTTATCTGCAATCTAGGTGTTTCTGCGTGCTGCGCCGGCCCAAAGAGTGCCCGGCTGAAAACGACAACGCAGGCATGTCGGGTGCCACTGTCTGCACCTGCACAGAAAGGTTTGAGCAGATATCTCCTTCCGTTCGGCCGGAATTGAAAGAAGATTGTGCATCTTCTATGTTCGTCGCGGTCAATGGCAAAAGGCCCTTATCTTCAATCTAGGTGTTTCTGCGTGTTGCTCCGGCCCAAAGAGTGCCCGGCGGAAAACGACAACGCAGGCATGTCGGGTGCCACTGTCTACACCTGCACAGAAAGTTTTGAGCAGATATCTCCTTCCATTCGGCCGGAATTGCAAGACGTTTGTGCATCTTCAATGATGGTCGCGGTCAATGACAAAAAGGCGCTTATCTTCAATCTAGGTGTTTCTACGTGCTGCGCCGGCCCAAAGAGTGCCCGGCTGAAAACGACAACGCAGGCATGTCGGGTGCCACTGTCTGCACTTGCACAGAAAGTTTTGAGCAGATATCTTCTTTCGTTCGGCCGGAATTGCAAGACGTTTGTGCATCTTCAATATTGGTCGCGGTCAATGTCAAAAAGCCCTTATCTGCAATCTAGGTGTTTCTGCGTGCTGCGCCGGCCCAAAGAGTGCCTGGCTGAAAACGACAACGCAGGCATGTCGGGTGCCACTGTCTGCACCAGCACAGAAAGATTTGAGCAGATATCTCCTTCCATTCGGCCGGAATTGCAAGAAGTTTGTGCATCTTCTATGTTCGTCGCGGTCAATGGCAAAAGGCGCTTATCTTCCATCTAGGTGTTTCTGCGTGCTGCGCTGGCCCAAAGAGTGCCCGGCGGAAAACGACAACGCAGGCATGTCGGGTGCCACTGTCTGCACCTGCACAGAAAGGTTTGAGCAGATATCTCCTTTCGTTCGGCCGCAATTGAAAGAAGTTTGTGCATCTTCAATGATGGTCGCGGTCAATGACAAAAAGGCCCTTATCTTCAATCTAGGTGTTTCTGCGTGCTGCGCTGGCCCAAAGAGTGCCCGGCTGAAAACGACAACGCAGGCATGTCGGGTGCCACTGTCTGCACCTGCACAGAAAGTTTTGAGCAGATATCTTCTTTCGTTCGGCCGGAATTGCAAGACGTTTGTGCATCTTCAATATTGGTCGCGGTCAATGTCAAAAAGCCCTTATCTGCAATCTAGGTGTTTCTGCGTGCTGCGCCGGCCCAAAGAGTGCCCGGCTGAAAACGACAACGCAGGCATGTCGGGTGCCACTGTCTGCACCTGCACAGAAAGTTTTGAGCAGATATCTCCTTCCGTTCTGGCGGAATTGAAAGAAGATTGTGCATCTTCTATGTTCGTCGCGGTCAATGGCAAAAGGCGCTTATTATCAATCTAGGTGTTTCTGCGTGCTGCTCCGGCCGAAAGAGTGCCCGGCGGAAAACGACAACGCAGGCATGTCGGGTGCCACTGTCTACACCTGCACAGAAAGTATTCAGCAGATATCTCCTTCCATTCGGCCGGAATTGCAAGAAGATTGTGCATCTTCAATGTAGGTCGCGGTCAATGACAAAAAGGCGCTTATCTTCAATCTAGGTGTTTCTGCGTGCTGCGCCGGCCCAAAGAGTGCCCGGCTGAAAACGACAACGCAGGCATGTCGGGTGCCACTGTCTGCACCTGCACAGAAAGTTTTGAGCAGATATCTTCTTTCGTTCGGCCGGAATTGCAAGACGTTTGTGCATCTTCAATATTGGTCGCGGTCAATGTCAAAAAGCCCTTATCTGCAATCTAGGTGTTTCTGCGTGCTGCGCCGGCCCAAAGAGTGCCCGGCTGAAAACGACAACGCAGGCATGTCGGGTGCCATTGTCTGCACCTGCACAAAAAGTTTTGAGCAGATATCTCCTTCCGTTCTGCCGAAATTGAAAGAAGATTGTGCATCTTCTATGTTCGTCGCGGTCAATGGCAAAAGGCGCTTATCTTCAATCTAGGTGTTTCTGCGTGCTGCTCCGGCCCAAAGAGTGCCCGACGGAAAACGACAACGCAGGCATGTCGGGTGCCACTGTCTACACCTGCACAGAAAGTTTTGAGCAGATATCTCCTTCCATTCGGCCGGAATTGCAAGAAGTTTGTGCATCTTCTATGTTCGTCGCGGTCAATGGCAAAAGGCGCTTATCTTCAATATAGGTGTTTCTGCGTGCTGCTCCGGCCCAAAGAGTGCCCGGCGGAAAACGACAACGCAGGCATGTCGGGTGCCACTGTCTACACCTGCACAGAAAGTTTTGAGCAGATATCTCCTTCCGTTCGGCCGGAATTGCAAGAAGTTTGTGCATCTTCAATATTGGTCGCGGTCAATGTCAAAAAGCCCTTATCTTCAATCTAGGTGTTTCTGCGTGCTGCTCCGGCCCAAAGAGTGCTCGGCGGAAAACGACAACGCAGGCATGTCGGGTGCCACTGTCTACACCTGCACAGAAAGTTTTGAGCAGATATCTCCTTTCATTCTGCCGGAATTGCAAGAAGTTTGTGCATCTTCTATGTACGTCGCGGTCAATGGCAAAAGGCGCTTATCTTCAATCTAGGTGTTTCTGCGTGCTGCGCCGGCCCAAAGAGTGCCCGGCGGAAAACGACAATGCAGGCATGTCGGGTGCCACTGTCTGCACCTGCACAGAAAGTTTTGAGCAGATTTCTTCTTTCGTTCGGCCGGAATTGCAAGACGTTTGTGCATCTTCAATATTGGTCGCGGTCAATGTCAAAAAGCCCTTATCTGCAATCTAGGTGTTTCTGCGTGCTGCGCCGGCCCAAAGAGTGCCCGGCTGAAAACGACAACGCAGGCATGTCGGGTGCCACTGTCTGCACCTGCACAGAAAGGTTTGAGCAGATATCTCCTTCCGTTCGGCCGGAATTGAAAGAAGATTGTGCATCTTCTATGTTCGTCGCGGTCAATGGCAAAAGGCGCTTATCTTCAATCTAGGTGTTTCTGCGTGCTGCTCCGGCCCAAAGAGTGCCCGGCGGAAAACGACAACGCAGGCATGTCGGGTGCCACTGTCTACACCTGCACAGAAAGTTTTGAGCAGATATCTCCTTCCATTCGGCCGGAATTGCAAGACGTTTGTGCATCTTCAATGATGGTCGCGGTCAATGACAAAAAGGCGCTTATCTTCAATCTAGGTGTTTCTACGTGCTGCGCCGGCCCAAAGAGTGCCCGGCTGAAAACGACAACGCAGGCATGTCGGGTGCCACTGTCTGCACCTGCACAGAAAGTTTTGAGCAGATATCTTCTTTTGTTCGGCCGGAATTGCAAGACGTTTGTGCATCTTCAATATTGGTCGCGGTCAATGTCAAAAAGCCCTTATCTGCAATCTAGGTGTTTCTGCGTGCTGCGCCGGCCCAAAGAGTGCCTGGCTGAAAACGACAACGCAGGCATGTCGGGTGCCACTGTCTGCACCAGCACAGAAAGATTTGAGCAGATATCTCCTTCCATTCGGCCGGAATTGCAAGAAGTTTGTGCATCTTCTATGTTCGTCGCGGTCAATGGCAAAAGGCGCTTATCTTCAATCTAGGTGTTTCTGCGTGCTGCTCCAGCCCAAAGAGTGCCCGGCGGAAAACGACAACGCAGGCATGTCGGGTGCCACTGTCTACACCTGCACAGAAATTTTGAGCAGATATCTCCTTCCATTCGGCCGGAATTGCAAGACGTTTGTTTATCTTCTATGTTCGTCGCGGTCAATGGCAAAAGGCGCTTATCTTCAATCTAGGTGTTTCTGCGTGCTGCGCCGGCCCAAAGAGTGCCCGGCGGAAAACGACAACGCAGGCATGTCGGGTGCCACTGTCTGCACCTGCACAGAAAGGTTTGAGCAGATATCTCCTTCCGTTCGGCCGGAATTGAAAGAAGTTTGTGCATCTTCAATGATGGTCGCGGTCAATGACAAAAAGGCGCTTATCTTCAATCTAGGTGTTTCTGCGTGCTGCGCCGGCCCAAAGAGTGCCCGGCTGAAAACGACAACGCAGGCATGTCGGGTGCCACTGTCTGCACCTGCACAGAAAGGTTTGAGCAGATATCTCCTTCCATTCGGCCGGAATTGCAAGAAGTTTGTGCATCTTCTATGTTCGTCGCGGTCAATGGCAAAAGGCGCTTATCTTCAATCTAGGTGTTTCTGCGTGCTGCGCCGGCCCAAAGAGTGTTCGGCGGAAAACGACAACGCAGGCATGTCGGGTGCCACTGTCTGCACCTGCAGAGCAAGTTTTGAGCAGATATCTCCTTCCGTTCGGCCGGAATTGAAAGAAGATTGTGCATCTTCAATGTAGGTCGCGGTCAATGACAAAAAGGCGGTTATCTTCAATCTAGGTGTTTCTGCGTGCTGCTCCGGCCCAAAGAGTGCCCGGCGGAAAACGACAACGCAGGCATGTCGGGTGCCACTGTCTACACCTGCACAGAAAGTTATGAGCAGATATCTCCTTCCATTAGGCCGGAATTGCAAGACGTTTGTGCATCTTCTATGTTCGTCGCGGTCAATGGCAAAAGGCGCTTATCTTCAATCTAGGTGTTTCTGCGTGCTGCTCCAGCCCAAAGAGTGCCCGGCGGAAAACGACAACGCAGGCATGTCGGGTGCCACTGTCTGCACCTGCACAGAAAGTTTTGAGCAGATATCTTCTTTCGTTCGGCCGGAATTGCAAGACGTTTGTGCATCTTCAATATTGGTCGCGGTCAATGTCAAAAAGCCCTTATCTGCAATCTAGGTGTTTCTGCGTGCTGCGCCGGCCCAAAGAGTGCCCGGCTGAAAACGACAACGCAGGCATGTCGCGTGCCACTGTCTGCACCTGCACAGAAAGTTTTGAGCAGATATCTCCTTCCATTCGGCCGGAAATGCAAGAAGTTTGTGCATCTTCTATGTTCATCGCGGTCAATGGCAAAAGGCGCTTATCTTCAATCTAGGTGTTTCTGCGTGCTGCGCCGGCCCAAAGAGTGCCCGGCGGAAAACGACAACGCAGGCATGTCGGGTGCCACTGTCTGCACCTGCACAGAAAGGTTTGAGCAGATATCTTCTTTCGTTCGGCCGGAATTGAAAGAAGATTGTGCATCTTCAATATTGGTCGCGGTCAATGAGAAAAAGCACTTATCTGCAATCTAGGTGTTTCTGCGTGCTGCGCCGGCCCAAAGAGTGCCCGGCTGAAAACGACAACGCAGGCATGTCGGGTGCCACTGTCTGCACCTGCACAGAAAGTTTTGAGCAGATATCTCCTTCCGTTCGGCCGGAATTGAAAGAAGATTGTGCATCTTCAATGTAGGTCGCGGTCAATGACAAAAAGGCGCTTATCTTCAAACTAGGTGTTTCTGCGTGCTGCTCCGGCCCAAAGAGTGCCCGGCGGAAAACGACAACGCAGGCATGTCGGGTGCCACTGTCTACACCTGCACAGAAAGTTTTGAGCAGATATCTCCTTCCATTCGGCCGGAATTGCAAGACGTTTGTGCATCTTCTATGTTCGTCGCGGTCAATGGCAAAAGGCGCTTATCTTCAATCTAGGTGTTTCTGCGTGCTGCTCTGGCCCAAAGAGTGCCCGGCGGAAAACGACAACGCAGGCATGTCGGGTGCCACTGTCTACACCTGCACAGAAAGTTTTGAGCAGATATCTCCTTCCATTCGGCCGGAATTGCAAGAAGTTTGTGCATCTTCTATGTTCGTCGCGGTCAATGGCAAAAGGCGCTTATCTTCAATCTAGGTGTTTCTGCGTGCTGCGCCGGCCCAAAGAGTGCCCGGCGGAAAACGAGAACACAGGCATGTCGGGTGCCACTGTCTGCACCTGCACAGCAAGTTTTGTGCAGATATCTCCTTCCGTTCGGCCGGAATTGAAAGAAGATTGTGCATCTTCAATGTAGTTCGTGGTCAATGACAAAAAGGCGCTTATCTTTAATCTAGGTGTTTCTGCGTGCTGCGCCGGCCCAAAGAGTGCCCGGCGGAAAACGACAACGCAGGCATGTCGGGTGCCGCTGTCTGCACCTGCACAGAAAGTTTTGAGCAGATATCTTCTTTCGTTCGGCCGGAATTGCAAGACGTTTGTGCATCTTCAATATTGGTCGCGGTCAATGTCAAAAAGCCCTTATCTGCAATCTAGGTGTTTCTGTGTGCTGCGCCGGCCCAAAGAGTGCCCGGCTGAAAACGACAACGCAGGCATGTCGGGTGCCACTGTCTGCACCAGCACAGAAAGATTTGAGCAGATATCTCCTTCCATTCGGCCGGAAGTGCAAGACGTTTGTGCATCTTCTATGTTCGTCGCGGTCAATGGCAAAAGGCGCTTATCTTCAATCTAGGTGTTTCTGCGTGCTGCTCCGGCCCAAAGAGTGCCCGGCGGAAAACGACAACGCAGGCATGTCGGGTGCCACTGTCTGCACCTGCACATAAAGTTTTGAGCAGATATCTTCTTTCGTTCGGCCGGAATTGCAAGACGTTTGTGCATCTTCAATATTGGTCGCGGTCCATGTCAAAAAGCCCTTATCTGCAATCTAGGTGTTTCTGCGTGCTGCGCCAGCCCAAAGAGTGCCCGGCTGAAAACGACAACGCAGTCATGTCGGGTGCCACTGTCTACACCTGCACAGAAAGTTTTGAGCAGATATCTCCTTCCATTCGGCCGGAATTGCAAGAAGTTTGTGCATCTTCTTTGTTCGTCGCGGTCAATGGCAAAAGGCGCTTATCTTCAATCTAGGTGTTTCTGCGTGCTGCGCCGGCCCAAAGAGTGCCCGGCGGAAAACGACAACGCAGGCATGTCGGGTGCCACTGTCTGCACCTGCACAGAAAGTTTTGAGCAGATATCTCCTTCCGTTCGGCCGGAATTGAAAGAAGATTGTGCATCTTCAATGTAGGTCGCGGTCAATCACAAAAAGGCGCTTATCTTCAATCTAGGTGTTTCTGCGTGCTGCGCCGGCCCAAAGAGTGCCCGGCGGAAAACGACAACGCAGGCATGTCGGGTGCCACTGTCAGCACCTGCACAGAAAGTTTTGAGCAGATATCTTCTTTCGTTCGGCCGGAATTGCAAGACGTTTGTGCATCTTCAATATTGGTCGCGGTCAATGTCAAAAAGCCCTTATCTGCAATCTAGGTGTTTCTGCGTGCTGCGCCGGCCCAAAGAGTGCCCGGCTGAAAACGACAACGAAGGCATGTCGGGTGCCACTGTCTGCACCTGCACAGAAAGTTTTGAGCAGATATCTCCTTCCGTTCTGCCGGAATTGAAAGAAGATTGTGCATCTTCTATGTTCGTCGCGGTCAATGGCAAAAGGCGCTTATCTTCAATCTAGGTGTTTCTGCGTGCTGCTCCGGCCCAAAGAGTGCCCGGCGGAAAACGACAACGCAGGCATGTCGGGTGCCACTGTCTACAGCTGCACAGAAAGTTTTGAGCAGATATCTCCTTCCATTCGGCCGGAATTGCAAGATGTTTGTGCATCTTCTATGTTCGTCGCGGTCAATGGCAAAAGGCGCTTATCTTCAATCTAGGTGTTTCTGCGTGCTGCTCCGGCCCAAAGAGTGTCCGGCTAAAAACGACAACGCAGGCATGTCGGGTGCCACTGTCTACACCTGCACAGAAAGTTTTGAGCAGATATCTTCTTTCGTTCGGCCGGAAATGCAAGACGTTTGTGCATCTTCAATATTGGTCGCGGTCAATGTCAAAAAGCCCTTATCTGCAATCTAGGTGTTTCTGCGTGCTGCGCCGGCCCAAAGAGTGCCCGGCGGAAAACGACAACGCAGGCATGTCGGGTGCCACTGTCTGCACCTGCACAGAAAGTTTTGAGCAGATATCTTCTTTCGTTCGGCCGGAATTGCAAGACGTTTGTGCATCTTCAATATTGGTCGCGGTCAATGTCAAAAAGCCCTTATCTGCAATCTAGGTGTTTCTGCGTGCTGCGCCGGCCCAAAGAGTGCCCGGCTGAAAACGACAACGCAGGCATGTCGGGTGCCATTGTCTGCACCTGCACAAAAAGTTTTGAGCAGATATCTCCTTCCGTTCTGCCGAAATTGAAAGAAGATTGTGCATCTTCTATGTTCGTCGCGGTCAATGGCAAAAGGCGCTTATCTTCAATCTAGGTGTTTCTGCGTGCTGCTCCGGCCCAAAGAGTGCCCGACGGAAAACGACAACGCAGGCATGTCGGGTGCCACTGTCTACACCTGCACAGAAAGTTTTGAGCAGATATCTCCTTCCATTCGGCCGGAATTGCAAGAAGTTTGTGCATCTTCTATGTTCGTCGCGGTCAATGGCAAAAGGCGCTTATCTTCAATATAGGTGTTTCTGCGTGCTGCTCCGGCCCAAAGAGTGCCCGGCGGAAAACGACAACGCAGGCATGTCGGGTGCCACTGTCTACACCTGCACAGAAAGTTTTGAGCAGATATCTCCTTCCGTTCGGCCGGAATTGCAAGAAGTTTGTGCATCTTCAATATTGGTCGCGGTCAATGTCAAAAAGCCCTTATCTTCAATCTAGGTGTTTCTGCGTGCTGCTCCGGCCCAAAGAGTGCTCGGCGGAAAACGACAACGCAGGCATGTCGGGTGCCACTGTCTACACCTGCACAGAAAGTTTTGAGCAGATATCTCCTTCCATTCTGCCGGAATTGCAAGAAGTTTGTGCATCTTCTATGTACGTCGCGGTCAATGGCAAAAGGCGCTTATCTTCAATCTAGGTGTTTCTGCGTGCTGCGCCGGCCCAAAGAGTGCCCGGCGGAAAACGACAATGCAGGCATGTCGGGTGCCACTGTCTGCACCTGCACAGAAAGTTTTGAGCAGATTTCTTCTTTCGTTCGGCCGGAATTGCAAGACGTTTGTGCATCTTCAATATTGGTCGCGGTCAATGTCAAAAAGCCCTTATCTGCAATCTAGGTGTTTCTGCGTGCTGCGCCGGCCCAAAGAGTGCCCGGCTGAAAACGACAACGCAGGCATGTCGGGTGCCACTGTCTGCACCTGCACAGAAAGGTTTGAGCAGATATCTCCTTCCGTTCGGCCGGAATTGAAAGAAGATTGTGCATCTTCTATGTTCGTCGCGGTCAATGGCAAAAGGCGCTTATCTTCAATCTAGGTGTTTCTGCGTGCTGCGCCGGCCCAAAGAGTGCCCGGCGGAAAACGACAACGCAGGCATGTCGGGTGCCACTGTCTACACCTGCACAGAAAGTTTTGAGCAGATATCTCCTTCCATTCGGCCGGAATTGCAAGACGTTTGTGCATCTTCAATGATGGTCGCGGTCAATGACAAAAAGGCGCTTATCTTCAATCTAGGTGTTTCTACGTGCTGCGCCGGCCCAAAGAGTGCCCGGCTGAAAACGACAACGCAGGCATGTCGGGTGCCACTGTCTGCACTTGCACAGAAAGTTTTGAGCAGATATCTTCTTTCGTTCGGCCGGAATTGCAAGACGTTTGTGCATCTTCAATATTGGTCGCGGTCAATGTCAAAAAGCCCTTATCTGCAATCTAGGTGTTTCTGCGTGCTGCGCCGGCCCAAAGAGTGCCTGGCTGAAAACGACAACGCAGGCATGTCGGGTGCCACTGTCTGCACCAGCACAGAAAGATTTGAGCAGATATCTCCTTCCATTCGGCCGGAATTGCAAGAAGTTTGTGCATCTTCTATGTTCGTCGCGGTCAATGGCAAAAGGCGCTTATCTTCAATCTAGGTGTTTCTGCGTGCTGCTCCAGCCCAAAGAGTGCCCGGCGGAAAACGACAACGCAGGCATGTCGGGTGCCACTGTCTACACCTGCACAGAAAGTTTTGAGCAGATATCTCCTTCCATTCGGCCGGAATTGCAAGACGTTTGTTTATCTTCTATGTTCGTCGCGGTCAATGGCAAAAGGCGCTTATCTTCAATCTAGGTGTTTCTGCGTGCTGCGCCGGCCCAAAGAGTGCCCGGCGGAAAACGACAACGCAGGCATGTCGGGTGCCACTGTCTGCACCTGCACAGAAAGGTTTGAGCAGATATCTCCTTCCGTTCGGCCGGAATTGAAAGAAGTTTGTGCATCTTCAATGATGGTCGCGGTCAATGACAAAAAGGCGCTTATCTTCAATCTAGGTGTTTCTGCGTGCTGCGCCGGCCCAAAGAGTGCCCGGCTGAAAACGACAACGCAGGCATGTCGGGTGCCACTGTCTGCACCTGCACAGAAAGGTTTGAGCAGATATCTCCTTCCATTCGGCCGGAATTGCAAGAAGTTTGTGCATCTTCTATGTTCGTCGCGGTCAATGGCAAAAGGCGCTTATCTTCAATCTAGGTGTTTCTGCGTGCTGCGCCGGCCCAAAGAGTGTTCGGCGGAAAACGACAACGCAGGCATGTCGGGTGCCACTGTCTGCACCTGCACAGCAAGTTTTGAGCAGATATCTCCTTCCGTTCGGCCGGAATTGAAAGAAGATTGTGCATCTTCAATGTAGGTCGCGGTCAATGACAAAAAGGCGGTTATCTTCAATCTAGGTGTTTCTGCGTGCTGCTCCGGCCCAAAGAGTGCCCGGCGGAAAACGACAACGCAGGCATGTCGGGTGCCACTGTCTACACCTGCACAGAAAGTTATGAGCAGATATCTCCTTCCATTAGGCCGGAATTGCAAGACGTTTGTGCATCTTCTATGTTCGTCGCGGTCAATGGCAAAAGGCGCTTATCTTCAATCTAGGTGTTTCTGCGTGCTGCTCCGGCCCAAAGAGTGCCCGGCGGAAAACGACAACGCAGGCATGTCGGGTGCCACTGTCTGCACCTGCACAGAAAGTTTTGAGCAGATATCTTCTTTCGTTCGGCCGGAATTGCAAGACGTTTGTGCATCTTCAATATTGGTCGCGGTCAATGTCAAAAAGCCCTTATCTGCAATCTAGGTGTTTCTGCGTGCTGCGCCGGCCCAAAGAGTGCCCGGCTGAAAACGACAACGCAGGCATGTCGGGTGCCACTGTCTGCACCTGCACAGAAAGTTTTGAGCAGATATCTCCTTCCATTCGGCCGGAAATGCAAGAAGTTTGTGCATCTTCTATGTTCATCGCGGTCAATGGCAAAAGGCGCTTATCTTCAATCTAGGTGTTTCTGCGTGCTGCGCCGGCCCAAAGAGTGCCCGGCGGAAAACGACAACGCAGGCATGTCGGGTGCCACTGTCTGCACCTGCACAGAAAGGTTTGAGCAGATATCTTCTTTCGTTCGGCCGGAATTGAAAGAAGATTGTGCATCTTCAATATTGGTCGCGGTCAATGAGAAAAAGCACTTATCTGCAATCTAGGTGTTTCTGCGTGCTGCGCCGGCCCAAAGAGTGCCCGGCTGAAAACGACAACGCAGGCATGTCGGGTGCCACTGTCTGCACCTGCACAGAAAGTTTTGAGCAGATATCTCCTTCCGTTCGGCCGGAATTGAAAGAAGATTGTGCATCTTCAATGTAGGTCGCGGTCAATGACAAAAAGGCGCTTATCTTCAATCTAGGTGTTTCTGCGTGCTGCTCCGGCCCAAAGAGTGCCCGGCGGAAAACGACAACGCAGGCATGTCGGGTGCCACTGTCTACACCTGCACAGAAAGTTTTGAGCAGATATCTCCTTCCATTCGGCCGGAATTGCAAGACGTTTGTGCATCTTCTATGTTCGTCGCGGTCAATGGCAAAAGGCGCTTATCTTCAATCTAGGTGTTTCTGCGTGCTGCTCCGGCCCAAAGAGTGCCCGGCGGAAAACGACAACGCAGGCATGTCGGGTGCCACTGTCTACACCTGCACAGAAAGTTTTGAGCAGATATCTCCTTCCATTCGGCCGGAATTGCAAGAAGTTTGTGCATCTTCTATGTTCGTCGCGGTCAATGGCAAAAGGCGCTTATCTTCAATCTAGGTGTTTCTGCGTGCTGCGCCGGCCCAAAGAGTGCCCGGCGGAAAACGAGAACACAGGCATGTCGGGTGCCACTGTCTGCACCTGCACAGCAAGTTTTGTGCAGATATCTCCTTCCGTTCGGCCGGAATTGAAAGAAGATTGTGCATCTTCAATGTAGTTCGCGGTCAATGACAAAAAGGCGCTTATCTTTAATCTAGGTGTTTCTGCGTGCTGCGCCGGCCCAAAGAGTGCCCGGCGGAAAACGACAACGCAGGCATGTCGGGTGCCGCTGTCTGCACCTGCACAGAAAGTTTTGAGCAGATATCTTCTTTCGTTCGGCCGGAATTGCAAGACGTTTGTGCATCTTCAATATTGGTCGCGGTCAATGTCAAAAAGCCCTTATCTGCAATCTAGGTGTTTCTGCGTGCTGCGCCGGCCCAAAGAGTGCCCGGCTGAAAACGACAACGCAGGCATGTCGGGTGCCACTGTCTGCACCAGCACAGAAAGATTTGAGCAGATATCTCCTTCCATTCGGCCGGAATTGCAAGAAGTTTGTGCATCTTCTATGTTCGTCGCGGTCAATGGCAAAAGGCGCTTATCTTCAATCTAGGTGTTTCTGCGTGCTGCTCCGGCCCAAAGAGTGCCCGGCGGAAAACGACAACGCAGGCATGTCGGGTGCCACTGTCTACACCTGCACAGAAAGTTTTGAGCAGATATCTCCTTCCATTCGGCCGGAAGTGCAAGACGTTTGTGCATCTTCTATGTTCGTCGCGGTCAATGGCAAAAGGCGCTTATCTTCAATCTAGGTGTTTCTGCGTGCTGCTCCGGCCCAAAGAGTGCCCGGCGGAAAACGACAACGCAGGCATGTCGGGTGCCACTGTCTGCACCTGCACATAAAGTTTTGAGCAGATATCTTCTTTCGTTCGGCCGGAATTGCAAGACGTTTGTGCATCTTCAATATTGGTCGCGGTCCATGTCAAAAAGCCCTTATCTGCAATCTAGGTGTTTCTGCGTGCTGCGCCAGCCCAAAGAGTGCCCGGCTGAAAACGACAACGCAGTCATGTCGGGTGCCACTGTCTACACCTGCACAGAAAGTTTTGAGCAGATATCTCCTTCCATTCGGCCGGAATTGCAAGAAGTTTGTGCATCTTCTTTGTTCGTCGCGGTCAATGGCAAAAGGCGCTTATCTTCAATATAGGTGTTTCTGCGTGCTGCGCCGGCCCAAAGAGTGCCCGGCGGAAAACGACAACGCAGGCATGTCGGGTGCCACTGTCTGCACCTGCACAGAAAGTTTTGAGCAGATATCTCCTTCCGTTCGGCCGGAATTGAAAGAAGATTGTGCATCTTCAATGCAGGTCGCGGTCAATCACAAAAAGGCGCTTATCTTCAATCTAGGTGTTTCTGCGTGCTGCGCCGGCCCAAAGAGTGCCCGGCGGAAAACGACAACGCAGGCATGTCGGGTGCCACTGTCAGCACCTGCACAGAAAGTTTTGAGCAGATATCTTCTTTCGTTCGGCCGGAATTGCAAGACGTTTGTGCATCTTCAATATTGGTCGCGGTCAATGTCAAAAAGCCCTTATCTGCAATCTAGGTGTTTCTGCGTGCTGCGCCGGCCCAAAGAGTGCCCGGCTGAAAACGACAACGAAGGCATGTCGGGTGCCACTGTCTGCACCTGCACAGAAAGTTTTGAGCAGATATCTCCTTCCGTTCTGCCGGAATTGAAAGAAGATTGTGCATCTTCTATGTTCGTCGCGGTCAATGGCAAAAGGCGCTTATCTTCAATCTAGGTGTTTCTGCGTGCTGCTCCGGCCCAAAGAGTGCCCGGCGGAAAACGACAACGCAGGCATGTCGGGTGCCACTGTCTACAGCTGCACAGAAAGTTTTGAGCAGATATCTCCTTCCATTCGGCCGGAATTGCAAGACGTTTGTGCATCTTCTATGTTCGTCGCGGTCAATGGCAAAAGGCGCTTATCTTCAATCTAGGTGTTTCTGCGTGCTGCTCCGGCCCAAAGAGTGCCCGGCGGAAAACGACAACGCAGGCATGTCGGGTGCCACTATCTACACCTGCACAGAAAGTTTTGAGCAGATATCTCCTTCCATTCGGCCGGAATTGCAAGACGTTTGTGCATCTTCTATGTTCGTCGCGGTCAATGGCAAAAGGCGCTTATCTTCAATCTAGGTGTTTCTGCGTGCTGCGCCGGCCCAAAGAGTGCCCGGCGGAAAACGACAACGCAGGCATGTCGGGTGCCAATGTCTGCACCTGCACAGAAAGGTTTGAGCAGATATCTCCTTCCGTTCGGCCGGAATTGAAAGAAGTTTGTGCATCTTCAATGATGGTCGCGGTCAATGACAAAAAGGCCCTTATCTTCAATCTAGGTGTTTCTGCGTGCTGCGCTGGCCCAAAGAGTGCCCGGCTGAAAACGACAACGCAGGCATGTCGGGTGCCACTGTCTGCACCTGCACAGAAAGTTTTGAGCAGATATCTTCTTTCGTTCGGCCGGAATTGCAAGACGTTTGTGCATCTTCAATATTGGTCGCGGTCAATGTCACAAAGCCCTTATCTGCAATCTAGGTGTTTCTGCGTGCTGCGCCGGCCCAAAGAGTGCCCGGCTGAAAACGACAACGCAGGCATGTCGGGTGCCACTGTCTGCACCTGCACAGAAAGTTTTGAGCAGATATCTCCTTCCGTTCTGGCGGAATTGAAAGAAGATTGTGCATCTTCTATGTTCGTCGCGGTCAATGGCAAAAGGCGCTTATTATCAATCTAGGTGTTTCTGCGTGCTGCTCCGGCCGAAAGAGTGCCCGGCGGAAAACGACAACGCAGGCATGTCGGGTGCCACTGTCTACACCTGCACAGAAAGTTTTCAGCAGATATCTCCTTCCATTCGGCCGGAATTGCAAGAAGTTTGTGCATCTTCTATGTTCGTCGCGGTCAATGGCAAAAGGCGCTTATCTTCAATCTAGGTGTTTCTGCGTGCTGCGCCGGCCCAAAGAGTCCCCGGCGGAAAACGACAACGCCGGCATGTCGGGTGCCACTGTCTGCACCTGCACAGCAAGTTTTGTGCAGATATCTCCTTCCGTTCGGCCGGAATTGAAAGAAGATTGTGCATCTTCAATGTAGGTCGCGGTCAATGACAAAAAGGCGCTTATCTTCAATCTAGGTGTTTCTGCGTGCTGCGCCGGCCCAAAGAGTGCCCGGCTGAAAACGACAACGCAGGCATGTCGGGTGCCACTGTCTGCACCTGCACAGAAAGTTTTGAGCAGATATCTTCTTTCGTTCGGCCGGAATTGCAAGACGTTTGTGCATCTTCAATATTGGTCGCGGTCAATGTCAAAAAGCCCTTATCTGCAATCTAGGTGTTTCTGCGTGCTGCGCCGGCCCAAAGAGTGCCCGGCTGAAAACGACAACGCAGGCATGTCGGGTGCCATTGTCTGCACCTGCACAAAAAGTTTTGAGCAGATATCTCCTTCCGTTCTGCCGAAATTGAAAGAAGATTGTGCATCTTCTATGTTCGTCGCGGTCAATGGCAAAAGGCGCTTATCTTCAATCTAGGTGTTTCTGCGTGCTGCTCCGGCCCAAAGAGTGCCCGACGGAAAACGACAACGCAGGCATGTCGGGTGCCACTGTCTACACCTGCACAGAAAGTTTTGAGCAGATATCTCCTTCCATTCGGCCGGAATTGCAAGAAGTTTGTGCATCTTCTATGTTCGTCGCGGTCAATGGCAAAAGGCGCTTATCTTCAATATAGGTGTTTCTGCGTGCTGCTCCGGCCCAAAGAGTGCCCGGCGGAAAACGACAACGCAGGCATGTCGGGTGCCACTGTCTACACCTGCACAGAAAGTTTTGAGCAGATATCTCCTTCCGTTCGGCCGGAATTGCAAGAAGTTTGTGCATCTTCAATATTGGTCGCGGTCAATGTCAAAAAGCCCTTATCTTCAATCTAGGTGTTTCTGCGTGCTGCTCCGGCCCAAAGAGTGCTCGGCGGAAAACGACAACGCAGGCATGTCGGGTGCCACTGTCTACACCTGCACAGAAAGTTTTGAGCAGATATCTCCTTTCATTCTGCCGGAATTGCAAGAAGTTTGTGCATCTTCTATGTACGTCGCGGTCAATGGCAAAAGGCGCTTATCTTCAATCTAGGTGTTTCTGCGTGCTGCGCCGGCCCAAAGAGTGCCCGGCGGAAAACGACAATGCAGGCATGTCGGGTGCCACTGTCTGCACCTGCACAGAAAGTTTTGAGCAGATTTCTTCTTTCGTTCGGCCGGAATTGCAAGACGTTTGTGCATCTTCAATATTGGTCGCGGTCAATGTCAAAAAGCCCTTATCTGCAATCTAGGTGTTTCTGCGTGCTGCGCCGGCCCAAAGAGTGCCCGGCTGAAAACGACAACGCAGGCATGTCGGGTGCCACTGTCTGCACCTGCACAGAAAGGTTTGAGCAGATATCTCCTTCCGTTCGGCCGGAATTGAAAGAAGATTGTGCATCTTCTATGTTCGTCGCGGTCAATGGCAAAAGGCGCTTATCTTCAATCTAGGTGTTTCTGCGTGCTGCTCCGGCCCAAAGAGTGCCCGGCGGAAAACGACAACGCAGGCATGTCGGGTGCCACTGTCTACACCTGCACAGAAAGTTTTGAGCAGATATCTCCTTCCATTCGGCCGGAATTGCAAGACGTTTGTGCATCTTCAATGATGGTCGCGGTCAATGACAAAAAGGCGCTTATCTTCAATCTAGGTGTTTCTACGTGCTGCGCCGGCCCAAAGAGTGCCCGGCTGAAAACGACAACGCAGGCATGTCGGGTGCCACTGTCTGCACCTGCACAGAAAGTTTTGAGCAGATATCTTCTTTTGTTCGGCCGGAATTGCAAGACGTTTGTGCATCTTCAATATTGGTCGCGGTCAATGTCAAAAAGCCCTTATCTGCAATCTAGGTGTTTCTGCGTGCTGCGCCGGCCCAAAGAGTGCCTGGCTGAAAACGACAACGCAGGCATGTCGGGTGCCACTGTCTGCACCAGCACAGAAAGATTTGAGCAGATATCTCCTTCCATTCGGCCGGAATTGCAAGAAGTTTGTGCATCTTCTATGTTCGTCGCGGTCAATGGCAAAAGGCGCTTATCTTCAATCTAGGTGTTTCTGCGTGCTGCTCCAGCCCAAAGAGTGCCCGGCGGAAAACGACAACGCAGGCATGTCGGGTGCCACTGTCTACACCTGCACAGAAATTTTGAGCAGATATCTCCTTCCATTCGGCCGGAATTGCAAGACGTTTGTTTATCTTCTATGTTCGTCGCGGTCAATGGCAAAAGGCGCTTATCTTCAATCTAGGTGTTTCTGCGTGCTGCGCCGGCCCAAAGAGTGCCCGGCGGAAAACGACAACGCAGGCATGTCGGGTGCCACTGTCTGCACCTGCACAGAAAGGTTTGAGCAGATATCTCCTTCCGTTCGGCCGGAATTGAAAGAAGTTTGTGCATCTTCAATGATGGTCGCGGTCAATGACAAAAAGGCGCTTATCTTCAATCTAGGTGTTTCTGCGTGCTGCGCCGGCCCAAAGAGTGCCCGGCTGAAAACGACAACGCAGGCATGTCGGGTGCCACTGTCTGCACCTGCACAGAAAGGTTTGAGCAGATATCTCCTTCCATTCGGCCGGAATTGCAAGAAGTTTGTGCATCTTCTATGTTCGTCGCGGTCAATGGCAAAAGGCGCTTATCTTCAATCTAGGTGTTTCTGCGTGCTGCGCCGGCCCAAAGAGTGTTCGGCGGAAAACGACAACGCAGGCATGTCGGGTGCCACTGTCTGCACCTGCAGAGCAAGTTTTGAGCAGATATCTCCTTCCGTTCGGCCGGAATTGAAAGAAGATTGTGCATCTTCAATGTAGGTCGCGGTCAATGACAAAAAGGCGGTTATCTTCAATCTAGGTGTTTCTGCGTGCTGCTCCGGCCCAAAGAGTGCCCGGCGGAAAACGACAACGCAGGCATGTCGGGTGCCACTGTCTACACCTGCACAGAAAGTTATGAGCAGATATCTCCTTCCATTAGGCCGGAATTGCAAGACGTTTGTGCATCTTCTATGTTCGTCGCGGTCAATGGCAAAAGGCGCTTATCTTCAATCTAGGTGTTTCTGCGTGCTGCTCCAGCCCAAAGAGTGCCCGGCGGAAAACGACAACGCAGGCATGTCGGGTGCCACTGTCTGCACCTGCACAGAAAGTTTTGAGCAGATATCTTCTTTCGTTCGGCCGGAATTGCAAGACGTTTGTGCATCTTCAATATTGGTCGCGGTCAATGTCAAAAAGCCCTTATCTGCAATCTAGGTGTTTCTGCGTGCTGCGCCGGCCCAAAGAGTGCCCGGCTGAAAACGACAACGCAGGCATGTCGCGTGCCACTGTCTGCACCTGCACAGAAAGTTTTGAGCAGATATCTCCTTCCATTCGGCCGGAAATGCAAGAAGTTTGTGCATCTTCTATGTTCATCGCGGTCAATGGCAAAAGGCGCTTATCTTCAATCTAGGTGTTTCTGCGTGCTGCGCCGGCCCAAAGAGTGCCCGGCGGAAAACGACAACGCAGGCATGTCGGGTGCCACTGTCTGCACCTGCACAGAAAGGTTTGAGCAGATATCTTCTTTCGTTCGGCCGGAATTGAAAGAAGATTGTGCATCTTCAATATTGGTCGCGGTCAATGAGAAAAAGCACTTATCTGCAATCTAGGTGTTTCTGCGTGCTGCGCCGGCCCAAAGAGTGCCCGGCTGAAAACGACAACGCAGGCATGTCGGGTGCCACTGTCTGCACCTGCACAGAAAGTTTTGAGCAGATATCTCCTTCCGTTCGGCCGGAATTGAAAGAAGATTGTGCATCTTCAATGTAGGTCGCGGTCAATGACAAAAAGGCGCTTATCTTCAAACTAGGTGTTTCTGCGTGCTGCTCCGGCCCAAAGAGTGCCCGGCGGAAAACGACAACGCAGGCATGTCGGGTGCCACTGTCTACACCTGCACAGAAAGTTTTGAGCAGATATCTCCTTCCATTCGGCCGGAATTGCAAGACGTTTGTGCATCTTCTATGTTCGTCGCGGTCAATGGCAAAAGGCGCTTATCTTCAATCTAGGTGTTTCTGCGTGCTGCTCCGGCCCAAAGAGTGCCCGGCGGAAAACGACAACGCAGGCATGTCGGGTGCCACTGCCTACACCTGCACAGAAAGTTTTGAGCAGATATCTCCTTCCATTCGGCCGGAATTGCAAGAAGTTTGTGCATCTTCTATGTTCGTCGCGGTCAATGGCAAAAGGCGCTTATCTTCAATCTAGGTGTTTCTGCGTGCTGCGCCGGCCCAAAGAGTGCCCGGCGGAAAACGAGAACACAGGCATGTCGGGTGCCACTGTCTGCACCTGCACAGCAAGTTTTGTGCAGATATCTCCTTCCGTTCGGCCGGAATTGAAAGAAGATTGTGCATCTTCAATGTAGTTCGTGGTCAATGACAAAAAGGCGCTTATCTTTAATCTAGGTGTTTCTGCGTGCTGCGCCGGCCCAAAGAGTGCCCGGCGGAAAACGACAACGCAGGCATGTCGGGTGCCGCTGTCTGCACCTGCACAGAAAGTTTTGAGCAGATATCTTCTTTCGTTCGGCCGGAATTGCAAGACGTTTGTGCATCTTCAATATTGGTCGCGGTCAATGTCAAAAAGCCCTTATCTGCAATCTAGGTGTTTCTGTGTGCTGCGCCGGCCCAAAGAGTGCCCGGCTGAAAACGACAACGCAGGCATGTCGGGTGCCACTGTCTGCACCAGCACAGAAAGATTTGAGCAGATATCTCCTTCCATTCGGCCGGAAGTGCAAGACGTTTGTGCATCTTCTATGTTCGTCGCGGTCAATGGCAAAAGGCGCTTATCTTCAATCTAGGTGTTTCTGCGTGCTGCTCCGGCCCAAAGAGTGCCCGGCGGAAAACGACAACGCAGGCATGTCGGGTGCCACTGTCTGCACCTGCACATAAAGTTTTGAGCAGATATCTTCTTTCGTTCGGCCGGAATTGCAAGACGTTTGTGCATCTTCAATATTGGTCGCGGTCCATGTCAAAAAGCCCTTATCTGCAATCTAGGTGTTTCTGCGTGCTGCGCCAGCCCAAAGAGTGCCCGGCTGAAAACGACAACGCAGTCATGTCGGGTGCCACTGTCTACACCTGCACAGAAAGTTTTGAGCAGATATCTCCTTCCATTCGGCCGGAATTGCAAGAAGTTTGTGCATCTTCTTTGTTCGTCGCGGTCAATGGCAAAAGGCGCTTATCTTCAATCTAGGTGTTTCTGCGTGCTGCGCCGGCCCAAAGAGTGCCCGGCGGAAAACGACAACGCAGGCATGTCGGGTGCCACTGTCTGCACCTGCACAGAAAGTTTTGAGCAGATATCTCCTTCCGTTCGGCCGGAATTGAAAGAAGATTGTGCATCTTCAATGTAGGTCGCGGTCAATCACAAAAAGGCGCTTATCTTCAATCTAGGTGTTTCTGCGTGCTGCGCCGGCCCAAAGAGTGCCCGGCGGAAAACGACAACGCAGGCATGTCGGGTGCCACTGTCAGCACCTGCACAGAAAGTTTTGAGCAGATATCTTCTTTCGTTCGGCCGGAATTGCAAGACGTTTGTGCATCTTCAATATTGGTCGCGGTCAATGTCAAAAAGCCCTTATCTGCAATCTAGGTGTTTCTGCGTGCTGCGCCGGCCCAAAGAGTGCCCGGCTGAAAACGACAACGAAGGCATGTCGGGTGCCACTGTCTGCACCTGCACAGAAAGTTTTGAGCAGATATCTCCTTCCGTTCTGCCGGAATTGAAAGAAGATTGTGCATCTTCTATGTTCGTCGCGGTCAATGGCAAAAGGCGCTTATCTTCAATCTAGGTGTTTCTGCGTGCTGCTCCGGCCCAAAGAGTGCCCGGCGGAAAACGACAACGCAGGCATGTCGGGTGCCACTGTCTACAGCTGCACAGAAAGTTTTGAGCAGATATCTCCTTCCATTCGGCCGGAATTGCAAGATGTTTGTGCATCTTCTATGTTCGTCGCGGTCAATGGCAAAAGGCGCTTATCTTCAATCTAGGTGTTTCTGCGTGCTGCTCCGGCCCAAAGAGTGTCCGGCTAAAAACGACAACGCAGGCATGTCGGGTGCCACTGTCTACACCTGCACAGAAAGTTTTGAGCAGATATCTTCTTTCGTTCGGCCGGAAATGCAAGACGTTTGTGCATCTTCAATATTGGTCGCGGTCAATGTCAAAAAGCCCTTATCTGCAATCTAGGTGTTTCTGCGTGCTGCGCCGGCCCAAAGAGTGCCCGGCGGAAAACGACAACGCAGGCATGTCGGGTGCCACTGTCTGCACCAGCACAGAAAGATTTGAGCAGATATCTCCTTCCATTCGGCCGGAATTGCAAGAAGTTTGTGCATCTTCTATGTTCGTCGCGGTCAATGGCAAAAGGCGCTTATCTTCAATCTAGGTGTTTCTGCGTGCTGCTCCGGCCCAAAGAGTGCCCGGCGGAAAACGACAACGCAGGCATGTCGGGTGCCACTGTCTGCACCTGCACAGAAAGGTTTGAGCAGATATCTCCTTCCGTTCGGCCGGAATTGAAAGAAGTTTGTGCATCTTCAATGATGGTCGCGGTCAATGACAAAAAGGCCCTTATCTTCAATCTAGGTGTTTCTGCGTGCTGCGCTGGCCCAAAGAGTGCCCGGCTGAAAACGACAACGCAGGCATGTCGGGTGCCACTGTCTGCACCTGCACAGAAAGTTTTGAGCAGATATCTTCTTTTGTTCGGCCGGAATTGCAAGACGTTTGTGCATCTTCAATATTGGTCGCGGTCAATGTCAAAAAGCCCTTATCTGCAATCTAGGTGTTTCTGCGTGCTGCGCCGGCCCAAAGAGTGCCCGGCTGAAAACGACAATGCAGGCATGTCGGGTGCCACTGTCTGCACCTGCACAGAAAGTTTTGAGCAGATATCTCCTTCCGTTCTGGCGGAATTGAAAGAAGATTGTGCATCTTCTATGTTCGTCGCGGTCAATGGCAAAAGGCGCTTATTATCAATCTAGGTGTTTCTGCGTGCTGCTCCGGCCCAAAGAGTGCCCGGCGGAAATCGACAACGCAGGCATGTCGGTTGCCACTGTCTACACCTGCACAGAAAGTTTTCAGCAGATATCTCCTTCCATTCGGCCGGAATTGCAAGAAGTTTGTGCATCTTCTATGTTCGTCGCGGTCAATGGCAAAAGGCGCTTATCTTCAATCTAGGTGTTTCTGCGTGCTGCGCCGGCCCAAAGAGTCCCCGGCGGAAAACGACAACGCAGGCATGTCGGGTGCCACTGTCTGCACCTGCACAGCAAGTTTTGAGCAGATATCTCCTTCCGTTCGGCCGGAATTGAAAGAAGATTGTGCATCTTCAATGTAGGTCGCGGTCAATGACAAAAAGGCGCTTATCTTCAATCTAGGTGTTTCTGCGTGCTGCGCCGGCCCAAAGAGTGCCCGGCTGAAAACGACAACGCAGGCATGTCGGGTGCCACTGTCTGCACCTGCACAGAAAGTATTGAGCAGATATCTTCTTTCGTTCGGCCGGAATTGCAAGACGTTTGTGCATCTTCAATATTGGTCGCGGTCAATGTCAAAAAGCCCTTAACTGCAATCTAGGTGTTTCTGCGTGCTGCGCCGGCCCAAAGAGTGCCCGGCTGAAAACGACAACGCAGGCATGTCGGGTGCCATTGTCTGCACCTGCACAAAAAGTTTTGAGCAGATATCTCCTTCCGTTCTGCCGAAATTGAAAGAAGATTGTGCATCTTCTATGTTCGTCGCGGTCAATGGCAAAAGGCGCTTATCTTCAATCTAGGTGTTTCTGCGTGCTGCTCCGGCCCAAAGAGTGCCCGACGGAAAACGACAACGCAGGCATGTCGGGTGCCACTGTCTACACCTGCACAGAAAGTTTTGAGCAGATATCTCCTTCCATTCGGCCGGAATTGCAAGAAGTTTGTGCATCTTCTATGTTCGTCGCGGTCAATGGCAAAAGGCGCTTATCTTCAATATAGGTGTTTCTGCGTGCTGCTCCGGCCCAAAGAGTGCCCGGCGGAAAACGACAACGCAGGCATGTCGGGTGCCACTGTCTACACCTGCACAGAAAGTTTTGAGCAGATATCTCCTTCCGTTCGGCCGGAATTGCAAGAAGTTTTTGCATCTTCAATATTGGTCGCGGTCAATGTCAAAAAGCCCTTACCTGCAATCTAGGTGTTTCTGCGTGCTGCACCGGCCCAAAGAGTGCCTGGCTGAAAACGACAACGCAGGCATGTCGGGTGCCACTGTCTGCACCAGCACAGAAAGTTTTGAGCAGATATCTCCTTCCATTCCGCCGGAATTGCAAGAAGTTTGTGCATCTTCAATATTGGTCGCGGTCAATGTCAAAAAGCCCTTATCTGCAATCTAGGTGTTTCTGCGTGCTGCGCCGGCCCAAAGAGTGCCCGGCGGAAAACGACAACGCAGACATGTCGGGTGCCACTGTCTGCACCTGCACAGAAAGGTTTGAGCAGATATCTTCTTTCGTTCGGCCGGAATTGAAAGAAGATTGTGCATCTTCTATGTTCGTCGCGGTCAATGGCAAAAGGCGCTTATCTTCAATCTAGGTGTTTCTGCGTGCTGCTCCGGCCCAAAGAGTGCCCGACGGAAAACGACAACGCAGGCATGTCGGGTGCCACTGTCTACACCTGCACAGAAAGTTTTGAGCAGATATCTCCTTCCATTCGGCCGGAATTGCAAGAAGTTTGTGCATCTTCTATGTTCGTCGCGGTCAATGGCAAAAGGCGCTTATCTTCAATATAGGTGTTTCTGCGTGCTGCTCCGGCCCAAAGAGTGCCCGGCGGAAAACGACAACGCAGGCATGTCGGGTGCCACTGTCTACACCTGCACAGAAAGTTTTGAGCAGATATCTCCTTCCGTTCGGCCGGAATTGCAAGAAGTTTTTGCATCTTCAATATTGGTCGCGGTCAATGTCAAAAAGCCCTTACCTGCAATCTAGGTGTTTCTGCGTGCTGCACCGGCCCAAAGAGTGCCTGGCTGAAAACGACAACGCAGGCATGTCGGGTGCCACTGTCTGCACCAGCACAGAAAGTTTTGAGCAGATATCTCCTTCCATTCGGCCGGAATTGCAAGAAGTTTGTGCATCTTCAATATTGGTCGCGGTCAATGTCAAAAAGCCCTTATCTGCAATCTAGGTGTTTCTGCGTGCTGCGCCGGCCCAAAGAGTGCCCGGCGGAAAACGACAACGCAGACATGTCGGGTGCCACTGTCTGCACCTGCACAGAAAGGTTTGAGCAGATATCTTCTTTCGTTCGGCCGGAATTGAAAGAAGATTGTGCATCTTCAATATTGGTCGCGGTCAATGTCAAAAAGCCCTTATCTGCAATCTAGGTGTTTCTGCGTGCTGCGCCGGCCCAAAGAGTGCCCGGCGGAAAACGACAACGCAGACATGTCGGGTGCCACTGTCTGCACCTGCACAGAAAGGTTTGAGCAGATATCTTCTTTCGTTCGGCCGGAATTGAAAGAAGATTGTGCATCTTCAATATTGGTCGCGGTCAATGAGAAAAAGCCCTTATCTGCAATCTAGGTGTTTCTGCGTGCTGCGCCGGCCCAAAGAGTGCCCGGCTGAAAACGACAACGCAGGCATGTCGGGTGCCACTGTCTGCACCTGCACAGAAAGTTTTGAGCAGATATCTCCTTCCGTTCGGCCGGAATTGAAAGAAGATTGTGCATCTTCAATGTAGGTCGCGGTCAATGACAAAAAGGCGCTTATCTTCAATCTAGGTGTTTCTGCGTGCTGCGCCGGCCCAAAGAGTGCCCGGCGGAAAACGACAACGCAGGCATGTCGGGTGCCACTGTCTGCACCTGCACAGAAAGGTTTGAGCAGATATCTTCTTTCGTTCGGCCGGAATTGAAAGAAGATTGTGCATCTTCAATATTGGTCGCGGTCAATGAGAAAAAGCACTTATCTGCAATCTAGGTGTTTCTGCGTGCTGCGCCGGCCCAAAGAGTGTTCGGCGGAAAACGACAACGCAGGCATGTCGGGTGCCACTGTCTGCACCTGCACAGCAAGTTTTGAGCAGATATCTCCTTCCGTTCGGCCGGAATTGAAAGAAGATTGTGCATCTTCAATGTAGGTCGCGGTCAATCACAAAAAGGCGCTTATCTTCAATCTAGGTGTTTCTGCGTGCTGCGCCGGCCCAAAGAGTGCCCGGCGGAAAACGACAACGCAGGCATGTCGGGTGCCACTGTCAGCACCTGCACAGAAAGTTTTGAGCAGATATCTTCTTTCGTTCGGCCGGAATTGCAAGACGTTTGTGCATCTTCAATATTGGTCGCGGTCAATGTCAAAAAGCCCTTATCTGCAATCTAGGTGTTTCTGCGTGCTGCGCCGGCCCAAAGAGTGCCCGACTGAAAACGACAACGAAGGCATGTCGGGTGCCACTGTCTGCACCTGCACAGAAAGTTTTGAGCAGATATCTCCTTCCGTTCTGCCGGAATTGAAAGAAGATTGTGCATCTTCTATGTTCGTCGCGGTCAATGGCAAAAGGCGCTTATCTTCAATCTAGGTGTTTCTGCGTGCTGCTCCGGCCCAAAGAGTGCCCGGCGGAAAACGACAACGCAGGCATGTCGGGTGCCACTGTCTACAGCTGCACAGAAAGTTTTGAGCAGATATCTCCTTCCATTCGGCCGGAATTGCAAGATGTTTGTGCATCTTCTATGTTCGTCGCGGTCAATGGCAAAAGGCGCTTATCTTCAATCTAGGTGTTTCTGCGTGCTGCTCCGGCCCAAAGAGTGTCCGGCTAAAAACGACAACGCAGGCATGTCGGGTGCCACTGTCTACACCTGCACAGAAAGTTTTGAGCAGATATCTTCTTTCGTTCGGCCGGAAATGCAAGACGTTTGTGCATCTTCAATATTGGTCGCGGTCAATGTCAAAAAGCCCTTATCTGCAATCTAGGTGTTTCTGCGTGCTGCGCCGGCCCAAAGAGTGCCCGGCGGAAAACGACAACGCAGGCATGTCGGGTGCCACTGTCTGCACCAGCACAGAAAGATTTGAGCAGATATCTCCTTCCATTCGGCCGGAATTGCAAGAAGTTTGTGCATCTTCTATGTTCGTCGCGGTCAATGGCAAAAGGCGCTTATCTTCAATCTAGGTGTTTCTGCGTGCTGCTCCGGCCCAAAGAGTGCCCGGCGGAAAACGACAACGCAGGCATGTCGGGTGCCACTGTCTGCACCTGCACAGAAAGGTTTGAGCAGATATCTCCTTCCGTTCGGCCGGAATTGAAAGAAGTTTGTGCATCTTCAATGATGGTCGCGGTCAATGACAAAAAGGCCCTTATCTTCAATCTAGGTGTTTCTGCGTGCTGCGCTGGCCCAAAGAGTGCCCGGCTGAAAACGACAACGCAGGCATGTCGGGTGCCACTGTCTGCACCTGCACAGAAAGTTTTGAGCAGATATCTTCTTTTGTTCGGCCGGAATTGCAAGACGTTTGTGCATCTTCAATATTGGTCGCGGTCAATGTCAAAAAGCCCTTATCTGCAATCTAGGTGTTTCTGCGTGCTGCGCCGGCCCAAAGAGTGCCCGGCTGAAAACGACAATGCAGGCATGTCGGGTGCCACTGTCTGCACCTGCACAGAAAGTTTTGAGCAGATATCTCCTTCCGTTCTGGCGGAATTGAAAGAAGATTGTGCATCTTCTATGTTCGTCGCGGTCAATGGCAAAAGGCGCTTATTATCAATCTAGGTGTTTCTGCGTGCTGCTCCGGCCCAAAGAGTGCCCGGCGGAAATCGACAACGCAGGCATGTCGGTTGCCACTGTCTACACCTGCACAGAAAGTTTTCAGCAGATATCTCCTTCCATTCGGCCGGAATTGCAAGAAGTTTGTGCATCTTCTATGTTCGTCGCGGTCAATGGCAAAAGGCGCTTATCTTCAATCTAGGTGTTTCTGCGTGCTGCGCCGGCCCAAAGAGTCCCCGGCGGAAAACGACAACGCAGGCATGTCGGGTGCCACTGTCTGCACCTGCACAGCAAGTTTTGAGCAGATATCTCCTTCCGTTCGGCCGGAATTGAAAGAAGATTGTGCATCTTCAATGTAGGTCGCGGTCAATGACAAAAAGGCGCTTATCTTCAATCTAGGTGTTTCTGCGTGCTGCTCCGGCCCAAAGAGTGCCCGGCGGAAAACGACAACGCAGGCATGTCGGGTGCCACTGTCTACAGCTGCACAGAAAGTTTTGAGCAGATATCTCCTTCCATTCGGCCGGAATTGCAAGACGTTTGTGCATCTTCTATGTTCGTCGCGGTCAATGGCAAAAGGCGCTTATCTTCAATCTAGGTGTTTCTGCGTGCTGCTCCGGCCCAAAGAGTGCCCGGCGGAAAACGACAACGCAGGCATGTCGGGTGCCACTATCTACACCTGCACAGAAAGTTTTGAGCAGATATCTCCTTCCATTCGGCCGGAATTGCAAGACGTTTGTGCATCTTCTATGTTCGTCGCGGTCAATGGCAAAAGGCGCTTATCTTCAATCTAGGTGTTTCTGCGTGCTGCGCCGGCCCAAAGAGTGCCCGGCGGAAAACGACAACGCAGGCATGTCGGGTGCCAATGTCTGCACCTGCACAGAAAGGTTTGAGCAGATATCTCCTTCCGTTCGGCCGGAATTGAAAGAAGTTTGTGCATCTTCAATGATGGTCGCGGTCAATGACAAAAAGGCCCTTATCTTCAATCTAGGTGTTTCTGCGTGCTGCGCTGGCCCAAAGAGTGCCCGGCTGAAAACGACAACGCAGGCATGTCGGGTGCCACTGTCTGCACCTGCACAGAAAGTTTTGAGCAGATATCTTCTTTCGTTCGGCCGGAATTGCAAGACGTTTGTGCATCTTCAATATTGGTCGCGGTCAATGTCACAAAGCCCTTATCTGCAATCTAGGTGTTTCTGCGTGCTGCGCCGGCCCAAAGAGTGCCCGGCTGAAAACGACAACGCAGGCATGTCGGGTGCCACTGTCTGCACCTGCACAGAAAGTTTTGAGCAGATATCTCCTTCCGTTCTGGCGGAATTGAAAGAAGATTGTGCATCTTCTATGTTCGTCGCGGTCAATGGCAAAAGGCGCTTATTATCAATCTAGGTGTTTCTGCGTGCTGCTCCGGCCGAAAGAGTGCCCGGCGGAAAACGACAACGCAGGCATGTCGGGTGCCACTGTCTACACCTGCACAGAAAGTTTTCAGCAGATATCTCCTTCCATTCGGCCGGAATTGCAAGAAGTTTGTGCATCTTCTATGTTCGTCGCGGTCAATGGCAAAAGGCGCTTATCTTCAATCTAGGTGTTTCTGCGTGCTGCGCCGGCCCAAAGAGTCCCCGGCGGAAAACGACAACGCCGGCATGTCGGGTGCCACTGTCTGCACCTGCACAGCAAGTTTTGTGCAGATATCTCCTTCCGTTCGGCCGGAATTGAAAGAAGATTGTGCATCTTCAATGTAGGTCGCGGTCAATGACAAAAAGGCGCTTATCTTCAATCTAGGTGTTTCTGCGTGCTGCGCCGGCCCAAAGAGTGCCCGGCTGAAAACGACAACGCAGGCATGTCGGGTGCCACTGTCTGCACCTGCACAGAAAGTTTTGAGCAGATATCTTCTTTCGTTCGGCCGGAATTGCAAGACGTTTGTGCATCTTCAATATTGGTCGCGGTCAATGTCAAAAAGCCCTTATCTGCAATCTAGGTGTTTCTGCGTGCTGCGCCGGCCCAAAGAGTGCCCGGCTGAAAACGACAACGCAGGCATGTCGGGTGCCATTGTCTGCACCTGCACAAAAAGTTTTGAGCAGATATCTCCTTCCGTTCTGCCGAAATTGAAAGAAGATTGTGCATCTTCTATGTTCGTCGCGGTCAATGGCAAAAGGCGCTTATCTTCAATCTAGGTGTTTCTGCGTGCTGCTCCGGCCCAAAGAGTGCCCGACGGAAAACGACAACGCAGGCATGTCGGGTGCCACTGTCTACACCTGCACAGAAAGTTTTGAGCAGATATCTCCTTCCATTCGGCCGGAATTGCAAGAAGTTTGTGCATCTTCTATGTTCGTCGCGGTCAATGGCAAAAGGCGCTTATCTTCAATATAGGTGTTTCTGCGTGCTGCTCCGGCCCAAAGAGTGCCCGGCGGAAAACGACAACGCAGGCATGTCGGGTGCCACTGTCTACACCTGCACAGAAAGTTTTGAGCAGATATCTCCTTCCGTTCGGCCGGAATTGCAAGAAGTTTGTGCATCTTCAATATTGGTCGCGGTCAATGTCAAAAAGCCCTTATCTTCAATCTAGGTGTTTCTGCGTGCTGCTCCGGCCCAAAGAGTGCTCGGCGGAAAACGACAACGCAGGCATGTCGGGTGCCACTGTCTACACCTGCACAGAAAGTTTTGAGCAGATATCTCCTTTCATTCTGCCGGAATTGCAAGAAGTTTGTGCATCTTCTATGTACGTCGCGGTCAATGGCAAAAGGCGCTTATCTTCAATCTAGGTGTTTCTGCGTGCTGCGCCGGCCCAAAGAGTGCCCGGCGGAAAACGACAATGCAGGCATGTCGGGTGCCACTGTCTGCACCTGCACAGAAAGTTTTGAGCAGATTTCTTCTTTCGTTCGGCCGGAATTGCAAGACGTTTGTGCATCTTCAATATTGGTCGCGGTCAATGTCAAAAAGCCCTTATCTGCAATCTAGGTGTTTCTGCGTGCTGTGCCGGCCCAAAGAGTGCCCGGCTGAAAACGACAACGCAGGCATGTCGGGTGCCACTGTCTGCACCTGCACAGAAAGGTTTGAGCAGATATCTCCTTCCGTTCGGCCGGAATTGAAAGAAGATTGTGCATCTTCTATGTTCGTCGCGGTCAATGGCAAAAGGCGCTTATCTTCAATCTAGGTGTTTCTGCGTGCTGCTCCGGCCCAAAGAGTGCCCGGCGGAAAACGACAACGCAGGCATGTCGGGTGCCACTGTCTACACCTGCACAGAAAGTTTTGAGCAGATATCTCCTTCCATTCGGCCGGAATTGCAAGACGTTTGTGCATCTTCAATGATGGTCGCGGTCAATGACAAAAAGGCGCTTATCTTCAATCTAGGTGTTTCTACGTGCTGCGCCGGCCCAAAGAGTGCCCGGCTGAAAACGACAACGCAGGCATGTCGGGTGCCACTGTCTGCACCTGCACAGAAAGTTTTGAGCAGATATCTTCTTTTGTTCGGCCGGAATTGCAAGACGTTTGTGCATCTTCAATATTGGTCGCGGTCAATGTCAAAAAGCCCTTATCTGCAATCTAGGTGTTTCTGCGTGCTGCGCCGGCCCAAAGAGTGCCTGGCTGAAAACGACAACGCAGGCATGTCGGGTGCCACTGTCTGCACCAGCACAGAAAGATTTGAGCAGATATCTCCTTCCATTCGGCCGGAATTGCAAGAAGTTTGTGCATCTTCTATGTTCGTCGCGGTCAATGGCAAAAGGCGCTTATCTTCAATCTAGGTGTTTCTGCGTGCTGCTCCAGCCCAAAGAGTGCCCGGCGGAAAACGACAACGCAGGCATGTCGGGTGCCACTGTCTACACCTGCACAGAAATTTTGAGCAGATATCTCCTTCCATTCGGCCGGAATTGCAAGACGTTTGTTTATCTTCTATGTTCGTCGCGGTCAATGGCAAAAGGCGCTTATCTTCAATCTAGGTGTTTCTGCGTGCTGCGCCGGCCCAAAGAGTGCCCGGCGGAAAACGACAACGCAGGCATGTCGGGTGCCACTGTCTGCACCTGCACAGAAAGTTTTGAGCAGATATCTCCTTCCGTTCTGCCGGAATTGAAAGAAGATTGTGCATCTTCTATGTTCGTCGCGGTCAATGGCAAAAGGCGCTTATCTTCAATCTAGGTGTTTCTGCGTGCTGCTCCGGCCCAAAGAGTGCCCGGCGGAAAACGACAACGCAGGCATGTCGGGTGCCACTGTCTACAGCTGCACAGAAAGTTTTGAGCAGATATCTCCTTCCATTCGGCCGGAATTGCAAGATGTTTGTGCATCTTCTATGTTCGTCGCGGTCAATGGCAAAAGGCGCTTATCTTCAATCTAGGTGTTTCTGCGTGCTGCTCCGGCCCAAAGAGTGTCCGGCTAAAAACGACAACGCAGGCATGTCGGGTGCCACTGTCTACACCTGCACAGAAAGTTTTGAGCAGATATCTTCTTTCGTTCGGCCGGAAATGCAAGACGTTTGTGCATCTTCAATATTGGTCGCGGTCAATGTCAAAAAGCCCTTATCTGCAATCTAGGTGTTTCTGCGTGCTGCGCCGGCCCAAAGAGTGCCCGGCGGAAAACGACAACGCAGGCATGTCGGGTGCCACTGTCTGCACCAGCACAGAAAGATTTGAGCAGATATCTCCTTCCATTCGGCCGGAATTGCAAGAAGTTTGTGCATCTTCTATGTTCGTCGCGGTCAATGGCAAAAGGCGCTTATCTTCAATCTAGGTGTTTCTGCGTGCTGCTCCGGCCCAAAGAGTGCCCGGCGGAAAACGACAACGCAGGCATGTCGGGTGCCACTGTCTGCACCTGCACAGAAAGGTTTGAGCAGATATCTCCTTCCGTTCGGCCGGAATTGAAAGAAGTTTGTGCATCTTCAATGATGGTCGCGGTCAATGACAAAAAGGCCCTTATCTTCAATCTAGGTGTTTCTGCGTGCTGCGCTGGCCCAAAGAGTGCCCGGCTGAAAACGACAACGCAGGCATGTCGGGTGCCACTGTCTGCACCTGCACAGAAAGTTTTGAGCAGATATCTTCTTTTGTTCGGCCGGAATTGCAAGACGTTTGTGCATCTTCAATATTGGTCGCGGTCAATGTCAAAAAGCCCTTATCTGCAATCTAGGTGTTTCTGCGTGCTGCGCCGGCCCAAAGAGTGCCCGGCTGAAAACGACAATGCAGGCATGTCGGGTGCCACTGTCTGCACCTGCACAGAAAGTTTTGAGCAGATATCTCCTTCCGTTCTGGCGGAATTGAAAGAAGATTGTGCATCTTCTATGTTCGTCGCGGTCAATGGCAAAAGGCGCTTATTATCAATCTAGGTGTTTCTGCGTGCTGCTCCGGCCCAAAGAGTGCCCGGCGGAAATCGACAACGCAGGCATGTCGGTTGCCACTGTCTACACCTGCACAGAAAGTTTTCAGCAGATATCTCCTTCCATTCGGCCGGAATTGCAAGAAGTTTGTGCATCTTCTATGTTCGTCGCGGTCAATGGCAAAAGGCGCTTATCTTCAATCTAGGTGTTTCTGCGTGCTGCGCCGCCCCAAAGAGTCCCCGGCGGAAAACGACAACGCAGGCATGTCGGGTGCCACTGTCTGCACCTGCACAGCAAGTTTTGAGCAGATATCTCCTTCCGTTCGGCCGGAATTGAAAGAAGATTGTGCATCTTCAATGTAGGTCGCGGTCAATGACAAAAAGGCGCTTATCTTCAATCTAGGTGTTTCTGCGTGCTGCGCCGGCCCAAAGAGTGCCCGGCTGAAAACGACAACGCAGGCATGTCGGGTGCCACTGTCTGCACCTGCACAGAAAGTATTGAGCAGATATCTTCTTTCGTTCGGCCGGAATTGCAAGACGTTTGTGCATCTTCAATATTGGTCGCGGTCAATGTCAAAAAGCCCTTAACTGCAATCTAGGTGTTTCTGCGTGCTGCGCCGGCCCAAAGAGTGCCCGGCTGAAAACGACAACGCAGGCATGTCGGGTGCCATTGTCTGCACCTGCACAAAAAGTTTTGAGCAGATATCTCCTTCCGTTCTGCCGAAATTGAAAGAAGATTGTGCATCTTCTATGTTCGTCGCGGTCAATGGCAAAAGGCGCTTATCTTCAATCTAGGTGTTTCTGCGTGCTGCTCCGGCCCAAAGAGTGCCCGACGGAAAACGACAACGCAGGCATGTCGGGTGCCACTGTCTACACCTGCACAGAAAGTTTTGAGCAGATATCTCCTTCCATTCGGCCGGAATTGCAAGAAGTTTGTGCATCTTCTATGTTCGTCGCGGTCAATGGCAAAAGGCGCTTATCTTCAATATAGGTGTTTCTGCGTGCTGCTCCGGCCCAAAGAGTGCCCGGCGGAAAACGACAACGCAGGCATGTCGGGTGCCACTGTCTACACCTGCACAGAAAGTTTTGAGCAGATATCTCCTTCCGTTCGGCCGGAATTGCAAGAAGTTTTTGCATCTTCAATATTGGTCGCGGTCAATGTCAAAAAGCCCTTACCTGCAATCTAGGTGTTTCTGCGTGCTGCACCGGCCCAAAGAGTGCCTGGCTGAAAACGACAACGCAGGCATGTCGGGTGCCACTGTCTGCACCAGCACAGAAAGTTTTGAGCAGATATCTCCTTCCATTCGGCCGGAATTGCAAGAAGTTTGTGCATCTTCAATATTGGTCGCGGTCAATGTCAAAAAGCCCTTATCTGCAATCTAGGTGTTTCTGCGTGCTGCGCCGGCCCAAAGAGTGCCCGGCGGAAAACGACAACGCAGACATGTCGGGTGCCACTGTCTGCACCTGCACAGAAAGGTTTGAGCAGATATCTTCTTTCGTTCGGCCGGAATTGAAAGAAGATTGTGCATCTTCTATGTTCGTCGCGGTCAATGGCAAAAGGCGCTTATCTTCAATCTAGGTGTTTCTGCGTGCTGCTCCGGCCCAAAGAGTGCCCGACGGAAAACGACAACGCAGGCATGTCGGGTGCCACTGTCTACACCTGCACAGAAAGTTTTGAGCAGATATCTCCTTCCATTCGGCCGGAATTGCAAGAAGTTTGTGCATCTTCTATGTTCGTCGCGGTCAATGGCAAAAGGCGCTTATCTTCAATATAGGTGTTTCTGCGTGCTGCTCCGGCCCAAAGAGTGCCCGGCGGAAAACGACAACGCAGGCATGTCGGGTGCCACTGTCTACACCTGCACAGAAAGTTTTGAGCAGATATCTCCTTCCGTTCGGCCGGAATTGCAAGAAGTTTTTGCATCTTCAATATTGGTCGCGGTCAATGTCAAAAAGCCCTTACCTGCAATCTAGGTGTTTCTGCGTGCTGCACCGGCCCAAAGAGTGCCTGGCTGAAAACGACAACGCAGGCATGTCGGGTGCCACTGTCTGCACCAGCACAGAAAGTTTTGAGCAGATATCTCCTTCCATTCGGCCGGAATTGCAAGAAGTTTGTGCATCTTCAATATTGGTCGCGGTCAATGTCAAAAAGCCCTTATCTGCAATCTAGGTGTTTCTGCGTGCTGCGCCGGCCCAAAGAGTGCCCGGCGGAAAACGACAACGCAGACATGTCGGGTGCCACTGTCTGCACCTGCACAGAAAGGTTTGAGCAGATATCTTCTTTCGTTCGGCCGGAATTGAAAGAAGATTGTGCATCTTCAATATTGGTCGCGGTCAATGTCAAAAAGCCCTTATCTGCAATCTAGGTGTTTCTGCGTGCTGCGCCGGCCCAAAGAGTGCCCGGCGGAAAACGACAACGCAGACATGTCGGGTGCCACTGTCTGCACCTGCACAGAAAGTTTTGAGCAGATATCTCCTTCCGTTCGGCCGGAATTGAAAGAAGATTGTGCATCTTCAATGTAGGTCGCGGTCAATGACAAAAAGGCGCTTATCTTCAATCTAGGTGTTTCTGCGTGCTGCGCCGGCCCAAAGAGTGCCCGGCGGAAAACGAGAACACAGGCATGTCGGGTGCCACTGTCTGCACCTGCACAGCAAGTTTTGTGCAGATATCTCCTTCCATTAGGCCGGAATTGCAAGACGTTTGTTTATCTTCTATGTTCGTCGCGGTCAATGGCAAAAGGCGCTTATCTTCAATCTAGGTGTTTCTGCGTGCTGCGCCGGCCCAAAGAGTGCCCGGCGGAAAACGACAACGCAGGCATTTCGGGTGCCACTGTCTGCACCTGCACAGAAAGGTTTGAGCAGATATCTCCTTCCGTTCGGCCGGAATTGAAAGAAGTTTGTGCATCTTCAATGATGGTCGCGGTCAATGACAAAAAGGCGCTTATCTTCAATCTAGGTGTTTCTGCGTGCTGCGCCGGCCCAAAGAGTGCCCGGCTGAAAACGACAACGCAGGCATGTCGGGTGCCACTGTCTGCACCTGCACAGAAAGGTTTGAGCAGATATCTCCTTCCATTCGGCCGGAATTGCAAGAAGTTTGTGCATCTTCTATGTTCGTCGCGGTCAATGGCAAAAGGCGCTTATCTTCAATCTAGGTGTTTCTGCGTGCTGCGCCGGCCCAAAGAGTGTTCGGCGGAAAACGACAACGCAGGCATGTCGGGTGCCACTGTCTGCACCTGCACAGCAAGTTTTGAGCAGATATCTCCTTCCGTTCGGCCGGAATTGAAAGAAGATTGTGCATCTTCAATGTAGGTCGCGGTCAATGACAAAAAGGCGGTTATCTTCAATCTAGGTGTTTCTGCGTGCTGCTCCGGCCCAAAGAGTGCCCGGCGGAAAACGACAACGCAGGCATGTCGGGTGCCACTGTCTACACCTGCACAGAAAGTTATGAGCAGATATCTCCTTCCATTAGGCCGGAATTGCAAGACGTTTGTGCATCTTCTATGTTCGTCGCGGTCAATGGCAAAAGGCGCTTATCTTCAATCTAGGTGTTTCTGCGTGCTGCTCCGGCCCAAAGAGTGCCCGGCGGAAAACGACAACGCAGGCATGTCGGGTGCCACTGTCTGCACCTGCACAGAAAGTTTTGAGCAGATATCTTCTTTCGTTCGGCCGGAATTGCAAGACGTTTGTGCATCTTCAATATTGGTCGCGGTCAATGTCAAAAAGCCCTTATCTGCAATCTAGGTGTTTCTGCGTGCTGCGCCGGCCCAAAGAGTGCCCGGCTGAAAACGACAACGCAGGCATGTCGGGTGCCACTGTCTGCACCTGCACAGAAAGTTTTGAGCAGATATCTCCTTCCATTCGGCCGGAAATGCAAGAAGTTTGTGCATCTTCTATGTTCATCGCGGTCAATGGCAAAAGGCGCTTATCTTCAATCTAGGTGTTTCTGCGTGCTGCGCCGGCCCAAAGAGTGCCCGGCGGAAAACGACAACGCAGGCATGTCGGGTGCCACTGTCTGCACCTGCACAGAAAGGTTTGAGCAGATATCTTCTTTCGTTCGGCCGGAATTGAAAGAAGATTGTGCATCTTCAATATTGGTCGCGGTCAATGAGAAAAAGCACTTATCTGCAATCTAGGTGTTTCTGCGTGCTGCGCCGGCCCAAAGAGTGCCCGGCTGAAAACGACAACGCAGGCATGTCGGGTGCCACTGTCTGCACCTGCACAGAAAGTTTTGAGCAGATATCTCCTTCCGTTCGGCCGGAATTGAAAGAAGATTGTGCATCTTCAATGTAGGTCGCGGTCAATGACAAAAAGGCGCTTATCTTCAATCTAGGTGTTTCTGCGTGCTGCTCCGGCCCAAAGAGTGCCCGGCGGAAAACGACAACGCAGGCATGTCGGGTGCCACTGTCTACACCTGCACAGAAAGTTTTGAGCAGATATCTCCTTCCATTCGGCCGGAATTGCAAGACGTTTGTGCATCTTCTATGTTCGTCGCGGTCAATGGCAAAAGGCGCTTATCTTCAATCTAGGTGTTTCTGCGTGCTGCTCCGGCCCAAAGAGTGCCCGGCGGAAAACGACAACGCAGGCATGTCGGGTGCCACTGTCTACACCTGCACAGAAAGTTTTGAGCAGATATCTCCTTCCATTCGGCCGGAATTGCAAGAAGTTTGTGCATCTTCTATGTTCGTCGCGGTCAATGGCAAAAGGCGCTTATCTTCAATCTAGGTGTTTCTGCGTGCTGCGCCGGCCCAAAGAGTGCCCGGCGGAAACTGAGAACACAGGCATGTCGGGTGCCACTGTCTGCACCTGCACAGCAAGTTTTGTGCAGATATCTCCTTCCGTTCGGCCGGAATTGAAAGAAGATTGTGCATCTTCAATGTAGTTCGCGGTCAATGACAAAAAGGCGCTTATCTTTAATCTAGGTGTTTCTGCGTGCTGCGCCGGCCCAAAGAGTGCCCGGCGGAAAACGACAACGCAGGCATGTCGGGTGCCGCTGTCTGCACCTGCACAGAAAGTTTTGAGCAGATATCTTCTTTCGTTCGGCCGGAATTGCAAGACGTTTGTGCATCTTCAATATTGGTCGCGGTCAATGTCAAAAAGCCCTTATCTGCAATCTAGGTGTTTCTGCGTGCTGCGCCGGCCCAAAGAGTGCCCGGCTGAAAACGACAACGAAGGCATGTCGGGTGCCACTGTCTGCACCTGCACAGAAAGTTTTGAGCAGATATCTCCTTCCGTTCTGCCGGAATTGAAAGAAGATTGTGCATCTTCTATGTTCGTCGCGGTCAATGGCAAAAGGCGCTTATCTTCAATCTAGGTGTTTCTGCGTGCTGCTCCGGCCCAAAGAGTGCCCGGCTTAAAACGACAACGCAGGCATGTCGGGTGCCACTGTCTACAGCTGCACAGAAAGTTTTGAGCAGATATCTCCTTCCATTCGGCCGGAATTGCAAGACGTTTGTGCATCTTCTATGTTCGTCGCGGTCAATGGCAAAAGGCGCTTATCTTCAATCTAGGTGTTTCTGCGTGCTGCTCCGGCCCAAAGAGTGCCCGGCGGAAAACGACAACGCAGGCATGTCGGGTGCCACTATCTACACCTGCACAGAAAGTTTTGAGCAGATATCTCCTTCCATTCGGCCGGAATTGCAAGACGTTTGTGCATCTTCTATGTTCGTCGCGGTCAATGGCAAAAGGCGCTTATCTTCAATCTAGGTGTTTCTGCGTGCTGCGCCGGCCCAAAGAGTGCCCGGCGGAAAACGACAACGCAGGCATGTCGGGTGCCACTGTCTGCACCTGCACAGAAAGGTTTGAGCAGATATCTCCTTCCGTTCGGCAGGAATTGAAAGAAGTTTGTGCATCTTCAATGATGGTCGCGGTCAATGACAAAAAGGCCCTTATCTTCAATCTAGGTGTTTCTGCGTGCTGCGCTGGCCCAAAGAGTGCCCGGCTGAAAACGACAACGCAGGCATGTCGGGTGCCACTGTCTGCACCTGCACAGAAAGTTTTGAGCAGATATCTTCTTTCGTTCGGCCGGAATTGCAAGACGTTTGTGCATCTTCAATATTGGTCGCGGTCAATGTCAAAAAGCCCTTATCTGCAATCTAGGTGTTTCTGCGTGCTGCGCCGGCCCAAAGAGTGCCCGGCTGAAAACGACAACGCAGGCATGTCGGGTGCCACTGTCTGCACCTGCACAGAAAGTTTTGAGCAGATATCTCCTTCCGTTCTGGCGGAATTGAAAGAAGATTGTGCATCTTCTATGTTCGTCGCGGTCAATGGCAAAAGGCGCTTATTATCAATCTAGGTGTTTCTGCGTGCTGCTCCGGCCGAAAGAGTGCCCGGCGGAAAACGACAACGCAGGCATGTCGGGTGCCACTGTCTACACCTGCACAGAAAGTTTTCAGCAGATATCTCCTTCCATTCGGCCGGAATTGCAAGAAGTTTGTGCATCTTCTATGTTCGTCGCGGTCAATGGCAAAAGGCGCTTATCTTCAATCTAGGTGTTTCTGCGTGCTGCGCCGGCCCAAAGAGTCCCCGGCGGAAAACGACAACGCCGGCATGTCGGGTGCCACTGTCTGCACCTGCACAGCAAGTTTTGTGCAGATATCTCCTTCCGTTCGGCCGGAATTGAAAGAAGATTGTGCATCTTCAATGTAGGTCGCGGTCAATGACAAAAAGGCGCTTATCTTCAATCTAGGTGTTTCTGCGTGCTGCGCCGGCCCAAAGAGTGCCCGGCTGAAAACGACAACGCAGGCATGTCGGGTGCCACTGTCTGCACCTGCACAGAAAGTTTTGAGCAGATATCTTCTTTCGTTCGGCCGGAATTGCAAGACGTTTGTGCATCTTCAATATTGGTCGCGGTCAATGTCAAAAAGCCCTTATCTGCAATCTAGGTGTTTCTGCGTGCTGCGCCGGCCCAAAGAGTGCCCGGCTGAAAACGACAACGCAGGCATGTCGGGTGCCATTGTCTGCACCTGCACAAAAAGTTTTGAGCAGATATCTCCTTCCGTTCTGCCGAAATTGAAAGAAGATTGTGCATCTTCTATGTTCGTCGCGGTCAATGGCAAAAGGCGCTTATCTTCAATCTAGGTGTTTCTGCGTGCTGCTCCGGCCCAAAGAGTGCCCGACGGAAAACGACAACGCAGGCATGTCGGGTGCCACTGTCTACACCTGCACAGAAAGTTTTGAGCAGATATCTCCTTCCATTCGGCCGGAATTGCAAGAAGTTTGTGCATCTTCTATGTTCGTCGCGGTCAATGGCAAAAGGCGCTTATCTTCAATATAGGTGTTTCTGCGTGCTGCTCCGGCCCAAAGAGTGCCCGGCGGAAAACGACAACGCAGGCATGTCGGGTGCCACTGTCTACACCTGCACAGAAAGTTTTGAGCAGATATCTCCTTCCGTTCGGCCGGAATTGCAAGAAGTTTGTGCATCTTCAATATTGGTCGCGGTCAATGTCAAAAAGCCCTTATCTTCAATCTAGGTGTTTCTGCGTGCTGCTCCGGCCCAAAGAGTGCTCGGCGGAAAACGACAAGGCAGGCATGTCGGGTGCCACTGTCTACACCTGCACAGAAAGTTTTGAGCAGATATCTCCTTCCATTCTGCCGGAATTGCAAGAAGTTTGTGCATCTTCTATGTACGTCGCGGTCAATGGCAAAAGGCGCTTATCTTCAATCTAGGTGTTTCTGCGTGCTGCGCCGGCCCAAAGAGTGCCCGGCGGAAAACGACAATGCAGGCATGTCGGGTGCCACTGTCTGCACCTGCACAGAAAGTTTTGAGCAGATTTCTTCTTTCGTTCGGCCGGAATTGCAAGACGTTTGTGCATCTTCAATATTGGTCGCGGTCAATGTCAAAAAGCCCTTATCTGCAATCTAGGTGTTTCTGCGTGCTGCGCCGGCCCAAAGAGTGCCTGGCTGAAAACGACAACGCAGGCATGTCGGGTGCCACTGTCTGCACTTGCACAGAAAGTTTTGAGCAGATATCTTCTTTCGTTCGGCCGGAATTGCAAGACGTTTGTGCATCTTCAATATTGGTCGCGGTCAATGTCAAAAAGCCCTTATCTGCAATCTAGGTGTTTCTGCGTGCTGCGCCGGCCCAAAGAGTGCCTGGCTGAAAACGACAACGCAGGCATGTCGGGTGCCACTGTCTGCACCAGCACAGAAAGATTTGAGCAGATATCTCCTTCCATTCGGCCGGAATTGCAAGAAGTTTGTGCATCTTCTATGTTCGTCGCGGTCAATGGCAAAAGGCGCTTATCTTCAATCTAGGTGTTTCTGCGTGCTGCTCCAGCCCAAAGAGTGCCCGGCGGAAAACGACAACGCAGGCATGTCGGGTGCCACTGTCTACACCTGCACAGAAATTTTGAGCAGATATCTCCTTCCATTCGGCCGGAATTGCAAGACGTTTGTTTATCTTCTATGTTCGTCGCGGTCAATGGCAAAAGGCGCTTATCTTCAATCTAGGTGTTTCTGCGTGCTGCGCCGGCCCAAAGAGTGCCCGGCGGAAAACGACAACGCAGGCATGTCGGGTGCCACTGTCTGCACCTGCACAGAAAGGTTTGAGCAGATATCTCCTTCCGTTCGGCCGGAATTGAAAGAAGTTTGTGCATCTTCAATGATGGTCGCGGTCAATGACAAAAAGGCGCTTATCTTCAATCTAGGTGTTTCTGCGTGCTGCGCCGGCCCAAAGAGTGCCCGGCTGAAAACGACAACGCAGGCATGTCGGGTGCCACTGTCTGCACCTGCACAGAAAGGTTTGAGCAGATATCTCCTTCCATTCGGCCGGAATTGCAAGAAGTTTGTGCATCTTCTATGTTCGTCGCGGTCAATGGCAAAAGGCGCTTATCTTCAATCTAGGTGTTTCTGCGTGCTGCGCCGGCCCAAAGAGTGTTCGGCGGAAAACGACAACGCAGGCATGTCGGGTGCCACTGTCTGCACCTGCAGAGCAAGTTTTGAGCAGATATCTCCTTCCGTTCGGCCGGAATTGAAAGAAGATTGTGCATCTTCAATGTAGGTCGCGGTCAATGACAAAAAGGCGGTTATCTTCAATCTAGGTGTTTCTGCGTGCTGCTCCGGCCCAAAGAGTGCCCGGCGGAAAACGACAACGCAGGCATGTCGGGTGCCACTGTCTACACCTGCACAGAAAGTTATGAGCAGATATCTCCTTCCATTAGGCCGGAATTGCAAGACGTTTGTGCATCTTCTATGTTCGTCGCGGTCAATGGCAAAAGGCGCTTATCTTCAATCTAGGTGTTTCTGCGTGCTGCTCCGGCCCAAAGAGTGCCCGGCGGAAAACGACAACGCAGGCATGTCGGGTGCCACTGTCTGCACCTGCACAGAAAGTTTTGAGCAGATATCTTCTTTCGTTCGGCCGGAATTGCAAGACGTTTGTGCATCTTCAATATTGGTCGCGGTCAATGTCAAAAAGCCCTTATCTGCAATCTAGGTGTTTCTGCGTGCTGCGCCGGCCCAAAGAGTGCCCGGCTGAAAACGACAACGCAGGCATGTCGCGTGCCACTGTCTGCACCTGCACAGAAAGTTTTGAGCAGATATCTCCTTCCATTCGGCCGGAAATGCAAGAAGTTTGTGCATCTTCTATGTTCATCGCGGTCAATGGCAAAAGGCGCTTATCTTCAATCTAGGTGTTTCTGCGTGCTGCGCCGGCCCAAAGAGTGCCCGGCGGAAAACGACAACGCAGGCATGTCGGGTGCCACTGTCTGCACCTGCACAGAAAGGTTTGAGCAGATATCTTCTTTCGTTCGGCCGGAATTGAAAGAAGATTGTGCATCTTCAATATTGGTCGCGGTCAATGAGAAAAAGCACTTATCTGCAATCTAGGTGTTTCTGCGTGCTGCGCCGGCCCAAAGAGTGCCCGGCTGAAAACGACAACGCAGGCATGTCGGGTGCCACTGTCTGCACCTGCACAGAAAGTTTTGAGCAGATATCTCCTTCCGTTCGGCCGGAATTGAAAGAAGATTGTGCATCTTCAATGTAGGTCGCGGTCAATGACAAAAAGGCGCTTATCTTCAAACTAGGTGTTTCTGCGTGCTGCTCCGGCCCAAAGAGTGCCCGGCGGAAAACGACAACGCAGGCATGTCGGGTGCCACTGTCTACACCTGCACAGAAAGTTTTGAGCAGATATCTCCTTCCATTCGGCCGGAATTGCAAGACGTTTGTGCATCTTCTATGTTCGTCGCGGTCAATGGCAAAAGGCGCTTATCTTCAATCTAGGTGTTTCTGCGTGCTGCTCCGGCCCAAAGAGTGCCCGGCGGAAAACGACAACGCAGGCATGTCGGGTGCCACTGTCTACACCTGCACAGAAAGTTTTGAGCAGATATCTCCTTCCATTCGGCCGGAATTGCAAGAAGTTTGTGCATCTTCTATGTTCGTCGCGGTCAATGGCAAAAGGCGCTTATCTTCAATCTAGGTGTTTCTGCGTGCTGCGCCGGCCCAAAGAGTGCCCGGCGGAAAACGAGAACACAGGCATGTCGGGTGCCACTGTCTGCACCTGCACAGCAAGTTTTGTGCAGATATCTCCTTCCGTTCGGCCGGAATTGAAAGAAGATTGTGCATCTTCAATGTAGTTCGTGGTCAATGACAAAAAGGCGCTTATCTTTAATCTAGGTGTTTCTGCGTGCTGCGCCGGCCCAAAGAGTGCCCGGCGGAAAACGACAACGCAGGCATGTCGGGTGCCGCTGTCTGCACCTGCACAGAAAGTTTTGAGCAGATATCTTCTTTCGTTCGGCCGGAATTGCAAGACGTTTGTGCATCTTCAATATTGGTCGCGGTCAATGTCAAAAAGCCCTTATCTGCAATCTAGGTGTTTCTGTGTGCTGCGCCGGCCCAAAGAGTGCCCGGCTGAAAACGACAACGCAGGCATGTCGGGTGCCACTGTCTGCACCAGCACAGAAAGATTTGAGCAGATATCTCCTTCCATTCGGCCGGAAGTGCAAGACGTTTGTGCATCTTCTATGTTCGTCGCGGTCAATGGCAAAAGGCGCTTATCTTCAATCTAGGTGTTTCTGCGTGCTGCTCCGGCCCAAAGAGTGCCCGGCGGAAAACGACAACGCAGGCATGTCGGGTGCCACTGTCTGCACCTGCACATAAAGTTTTGAGCAGATATCTTCTTTCGTTCGGCCGGAATTGCAAGACGTTTGTGCATCTTCAATATTGGTCGCGGTCCATGTCAAAAAGCCCTTATCTGCAATCTAGGTGTTTCTGCGTGCTGCGCCAGCCCAAAGAGTGCCCGGCTGAAAACGACAACGCAGTCATGTCGGGTGCCACTGTCTACACCTGCACAGAAAGTTTTGAGCAGATATCTCCTTCCATTCGGCCGGAATTGCAAGAAGTTTGTGCATCTTCTTTGTTCGTCGCGGTCAATGGCAAAAGGCGCTTATCTTCAATCTAGGTGTTTCTGCGTGCTGCGCCGGCCCAAAGAGTGCCCGGCGGAAAACGACAACACAGGCATGTCGGGTGCCACTGTCTGCACCTGCACAGAAAGTTTTGAGCAGATATCTCCTTCCGTTCGGCCGGAATTGAAAGAAGATTGTGCATCTTTAATGTAGGTCGCGGTCAATCACAAAAAGGCGCTTATCTTCAATCTAGGTGTTTCTGCGTGCTGCGCCGGCCCAAAGAGTGCCCGGCGGAAAACGACAACGCAGGCATGTCGGGTGCCACTGTCAGCACCTGCACAGAAAGTTTTGAGCAGATATCTTCTTTCGTTCGGCCGGAATTGCAAGACGTTTGTGCATCTTCAATATTGGTCGCGGTCAATGTCAAAAAGCCCTTATCTGCAATCTAGGTGTTTCTGCGTGCTGCGCCGGCCCAAAGAGTGCCCGACTGAAAACGACAACGAAGGCATGTCGGGTGCCACTGTCTGCACCTGCACAGAAAGTTTTGAGCAGATATCTCCTTCCGTTCTGCCGGAATTGAAAGAAGATTGTGCATCTTCTATGTTCGTCGCGGTCAATGGCAAAAGGCGCTTATCTTCAATCTAGGTGTTTCTGCGTGCTGCTCCGGCCCAAAGAGTGCCCGGCGGAAAACGACAACGCAGGCATGTCGGGTGCCACTGTCTACAGCTGCACAGAAAGTTTTGAGCAGATATCTCCTTCCATTCGGCCGGAATTGCAAGATGTTTGTGCATCTTCTATGTTCGTCGCGGTCAATGGCAAAAGGCGCTTATCTTCAATCTAGGTGTTTCTGCGTGCTGCTCCGGCCCAAAGAGTGTCCGGCTAAAAACGACAACGCAGGCATGTCGGGTGCCACTGTCTACACCTGCACAGAAAGTTTTGAGCAGATATCTTCTTTCGTTCGGCCGGAAATGCAAGACGTTTGTGCATCTTCAATATTGGTCGCGGTCAATGTCAAAAAGCCCTTATCTGCAATCTAGGTGTTTCTGCGTGCTGCGCCGGCCCAAAGAGTGCCCGGCGGAAAACGACAACGCAGGCATGTCGGGTGCCACTGTCTGCACCAGCACAGAAAGATTTGAGCAGATATCTCCTTCCATTCGGCCGGAATTGCAAGAAGTTTGTGCATCTTCTATGTTCGTCGCGGTCAATGGCAAAAGGCGCTTATCTTCAATCTAGGTGTTTCTGCGTGCTGCTCCGGCCCAAAGAGTGCCCGGCGGAAAACGACAACGCAGGCATGTCGGGTGCCACTGTCTGCACCTGCACAGAAAGGTTTGAGCAGATATCTCCTTCCGTTCGGCCGGAATTGAAAGAAGTTTGTGCATCTTCAATGATGGTCGCGGTCAATGACAAAAAGGCCCTTATCTTCAATCTAGGTGTTTCTGCGTGCTGCGCTGGCCCAAAGAGTGCCCGGCTGAAAACGACAACGCAGGCATGTCGGGTGCCACTGTCTGCACCTGCACAGAAAGTTTTGAGCAGATATCTTCTTTTGTTCGGCCGGAATTGCAAGACGTTTGTGCATCTTCAATATTGGTCGCGGTCAATGTCAAAAAGCCCTTATCTGCAATCTAGGTGTTTCTGCGTGCTGCGCCGGCCCAAAGAGTGCCCGGCTGAAAACGACAATGCAGGCATGTCGGGTGCCACTGTCTGCACCTGCACAGAAAGTTTTGAGCAGATATCTCCTTCCGTTCTGGCGGAATTGAAAGAAGATTGTGCATCTTCTATGTTCGTCGCGGTCAATGGCAAAAGGCGCTTATTATCAATCTAGGTGTTTCTGCGTGCTGCTCCGGCCCAAAGAGTGCCCGGCGGAAATCGACAACGCAGGCATGTCGGTTGCCACTGTCTACACCTGCACAGAAAGTTTTCAGCAGATATCTCCTTCCATTCGGCCGGAATTGCAAGAAGTTTGTGCATCTTCTATGTTCGTCGCGGTCAATGGCAAAAGGCGCTTATCTTCAATCTAGGTGTTTCTGCGTGCTGCGCCGGCCCAAAGAGTCCCCGGCGGAAAACGACAACGCAGGCATGTCGGGTGCCACTGTCTGCACCTGCACAGCAAGTTTTGAGCAGATATCTCCTTCCGTTCGGCCGGAATTGAAAGAAGATTGTGCATCTTCAATGTAGGTCGCGGTCAATGACAAAAAGGCGCTTATCTTCAATCTAGGTGTTTCTGCGTGCTGCTCCGGCCCAAAGAGTGCCCGGCGGAAAACGACAACGCAGGCATGTCGGGTGCCACTGTCTACAGCTGCACAGAAAGTTTTGAGCAGATATCTCCTTCCATTCGGCCGGAATTGCAAGACGTTTGTGCATCTTCTATGTTCGTCGCGGTCAATGGCAAAAGGCGCTTATCTTCAATCTAGGTGTTTCTGCGTGCTGCTCCGGCCCAAAGAGTGCCCGGCGGAAAACGACAACGCAGGCATGTCGGGTGCCACTATCTACACCTGCACAGAAAGTTTTGAGCAGATATCTCCTTCCATTCGGCCGGAATTGCAAGACGTTTGTGCATCTTCTATGTTCGTCGCGGTCAATGGCAAAAGGCGCTTATCTTCAATCTAGGTGTTTCTGCGTGCTGCGCCGGCCCAAAGAGTGCCCGGCGGAAAACGACAACGCAGGCATGTCGGGTGCCAATGTCTGCACCTGCACAGAAAGGTTTGAGCAGATATCTCCTTCCGTTCGGCCGGAATTGAAAGAAGTTTGTGCATCTTCAATGATGGTCGCGGTCAATGACAAAAAGGCCCTTATCTTCAATCTAGGTGTTTCTGCGTGCTGCGCTGGCCCAAAGAGTGCCCGGCTGAAAACGACAACGCAGGCATGTCGGGTGCCACTGTCTGCACCTGCACAGAAAGTTTTGAGCAGATATCTTCTTTCGTTCGGCCGGAATTGCAAGACGTTTGTGCATCTTCAATATTGGTCGCGGTCAATGTCACAAAGCCCTTATCTGCAATCTAGGTGTTTCTGCGTGCTGCGCCGGCCCAAAGAGTGCCCGGCTGAAAACGACAACGCAGGCATGTCGGGTGCCACTGTCTGCACCTGCACAGAAAGTTTTGAGCAGATATCTCCTTCCGTTCTGGCGGAATTGAAAGAAGATTGTGCATCTTCTATGTTCGTCGCGGTCAATGGCAAAAGGCGCTTATTATCAATCTAGGTGTTTCTGCGTGCTGCTCCGGCCGAAAGAGTGCCCGGCGGAAAACGACAACGCAGGCATGTCGGGTGCCACTGTCTACACCTGCACAGAAAGTTTTCAGCAGATATCTCCTTCCATTCGGCCGGAATTGCAAGAAGTTTGTGCATCTTCTATGTTCGTCGCGGTCAATGGCAAAAGGCGCTTATCTTCAATCTAGGTGTTTCTGCGTGCTGCGCCGGCCCAAAGAGTCCCCGGCGGAAAACGACAACGCCGGCATGTCGGGTGCCACTGTCTGCACCTGCACAGCAAGTTTTGTGCAGATATCTCCTTCCGTTCGGCCGGAATTGAAAGAAGATTGTGCATCTTCAATGTAGGTCGCGGTCAATGACAAAAAGGCGCTTATCTTCAATCTAGGTGTTTCTGCGTGCTGCGCCGGCCCAAAGAGTGCCCGGCTGAAAACGACAACGCAGGCATGTCGGGTGCCACTGTCTGCACCTGCACAGAAAGTTTTGAGCAGATATCTTCTTTCGTTCGGCCGGAATTGCAAGACGTTTGTGCATCTTCAATATTGGTCGCGGTCAATGTCAAAAAGCCCTTATCTGCAATCTAGGTGTTTCTGCGTGCTGCGCCGGCCCAAAGAGTGCCCGGCTGAAAACGACAACGCAGGCATGTCGGGTGCCATTGTCTGCACCTGCACAAAAAGTTTTGAGCAGATATCTCCTTCCGTTCTGCCGAAATTGAAAGAAGATTGTGCATCTTCTATGTTCGTCGCGGTCAATGGCAAAAGGCGCTTATCTTCAATCTAGGTGTTTCTGCGTGCTGCTCCGGCCCAAAGAGTGCCCGACGGAAAACGACAACGCAGGCATGTCGGGTGCCACTGTCTACACCTGCACAGAAAGTTTTGAGCAGATATCTCCTTCCATTCGGCCGGAATTGCAAGAAGTTTGTGCATCTTCTATGTTCGTCGCGGTCAATGGCAAAAGGCGCTTATCTTCAATATAGGTGTTTCTGCGTGCTGCTCCGGCCCAAAGAGTGCCCGGCGGAAAACGACAACGCAGGCATGTCGGGTGCCACTGTCTACACCTGCACAGAAAGTTTTGAGCAGATATCTCCTTCCGTTCGGCCGGAATTGCAAGAAGTTTGTGCATCTTCAATATTGGTCGCGGTCAATGTCAAAAAGCCCTTATCTTCAATCTAGGTGTTTCTGCGTGCTGCTCCGGCCCAAAGAGTGCTCGGCGGAAAACGACAACGCAGGCATGTCGGGTGCCACTGTCTACACCTGCACAGAAAGTTTTGAGCAGATATCTCCTTTCATTCTGCCGGAATTGCAAGAAGTTTGTGCATCTTCTATGTACGTCGCGGTCAATGGCAAAAGGCGCTTATCTTCAATCTAGGTGTTTCTGCGTGCTGCGCCGGCCCAAAGAGTGCCCGGCGGAAAACGACAATGCAGGCATGTCGGGTGCCACTGTCTGCACCTGCACAGAAAGTTTTGAGCAGATTTCTTCTTTCGTTCGGCCGGAATTGCAAGACGTTTGTGCATCTTCAATATTGGTCGCGGTCAATGTCAAAAAGCCCTTATCTGCAATCTAGGTGTTTCTGCGTGCTGTGCCGGCCCAAAGAGTGCCCGGCTGAAAACGACAACGCAGGCATGTCGGGTGCCACTGTCTGCACCTGCACAGAAAGGTTTGAGCAGATATCTCCTTCCGTTCGGCCGGAATTGAAAGAAGATTGTGCATCTTCTATGTTCGTCGCGGTCAATGGCAAAAGGCGCTTATCTTCAATCTAGGTGTTTCTGCGTGCTGCTCCGGCCCAAAGAGTGCCCGGCGGAAAACGACAACGCAGGCATGTCGGGTGCCACTGTCTACACCTGCACAGAAAGTTTTGAGCAGATATCTCCTTCCATTCGGCCGGAATTGCAAGACGTTTGTGCATCTTCAATGATGGTCGCGGTCAATGACAAAAAGGCGCTTATCTTCAATCTAGGTGTTTCTACGTGCTGCGCCGGCCCAAAGAGTGCCCGGCTGAAAACGACAACGCAGGCATGTCGGGTGCCACTGTCTGCACCTGCACAGAAAGTTTTGAGCAGATATCTTCTTTTGTTCGGCCGGAATTGCAAGACGTTTGTGCATCTTCAATATTGGTCGCGGTCAATGTCAAAAAGCCCTTATCTGCAATCTAGGTGTTTCTGCGTGCTGCGCCGGCCCAAAGAGTGCCTGGCTGAAAACGACAACGCAGGCATGTCGGGTGCCACTGTCTGCACCAGCACAGAAAGATTTGAGCAGATATCTCCTTCCATTCGGCCGGAATTGCAAGAAGTTTGTGCATCTTCTATGTTCGTCGCGGTCAATGGCAAAAGGCGCTTATCTTCAATCTAGGTGTTTCTGCGTGCTGCTCCAGCCCAAAGAGTGCCCGGCGGAAAACGACAACGCAGGCATGTCGGGTGCCACTGTCTACACCTGCACAGAAATTTTGAGCAGATATCTCCTTCCATTCGGCCGGAATTGCAAGACGTTTGTTTATCTTCTATGTTCGTCGCGGTCAATGGCAAAAGGCGCTTATCTTCAATCTAGGTGTTTCTGCGTGCTGCGCCGGCCCAAAGAGTGCCCGGCGGAAAACGACAACGCAGGCATGTCGGGTGCCACTGTCTGCACCTGCACAGAAAGGTTTGAGCAGATATCTCCTTCCGTTCGGCCGGAATTGAAAGAAGTTTGTGCATCTTCAATGATGGTCGCGGTCAATGACAAAAAGGCGCTTATCTTCAATCTAGGTGTTTCTGCGTGCTGCGCCGGCCCAAAGAGTGCCCGGCTGAAAACGACAACGCAGGCATGTCGGGTGCCACTGTCTGCACCTGCACAGAAAGGTTTGAGCAGATATCTCCTTCCATTCGGCCGGAATTGCAAGAAGTTTGTGCATCTTCTATGTTCGTCGCGGTCAATGGCAAAAGGCGCTTATCTTCAATCTAGGTGTTTCTGCGTGCTGCGCCGGCCCAAAGAGTGTTCGGCGGAAAACGACAACGCAGGCATGTCGGGTGCCACTGTCTGCACCTGCAGAGCAAGTTTTGAGCAGATATCTCCTTCCGTTCGGCCGGAATTGAAAGAAGATTGTGCATCTTCAATGTAGGTCGCGGTCAATGACAAAAAGGCGGTTATCTTCAATCTAGGTGTTTCTGCGTGCTGCTCCGGCCCAAAGAGTGCCCGGCGGAAAACGACAACGCAGGCATGTCGGGTGCCACTGTCTACACCTGCACAGAAAGTTATGAGCAGATATCTCCTTCCATTAGGCCGGAATTGCAAGACGTTTGTGCATCTTCTATGTTCGTCGCGGTCAATGGCAAAAGGCGCTTATCTTCAATCTAGGTGTTTCTGCGTGCTGCTCCAGCCCAAAGAGTGCCCGGCGGAAAACGACAACGCAGGCATGTCGGGTGCCACTGTCTGCACCTGCACAGAAAGTTTTGAGCAGATATCTTCTTTCGTTCGGCCGGAATTGCAAGACGTTTGTGCATCTTCAATATTGGTCGCGGTCAATGTCAAAAAGCCCTTATCTGCAATCTAGGTGTTTCTGCGTGCTGCGCCGGCCCAAAGAGTGCCCGGCTGAAAACGACAACGCAGGCATGTCGCGTGCCACTGTCTGCACCTGCACAGAAAGTTTTGAGCAGATATCTCCTTCCATTCGGCCGGAAATGCAAGAAGTTTGTGCATCTTCTATGTTCATCGCGGTCAATGGCAAAAGGCGCTTATCTTCAATCTAGGTGTTTCTGCGTGCTGCGCCGGCCCAAAGAGTGCCCGGCGGAAAACGACAACGCAGGCATGTCGGGTGCCACTGTCTGCACCTGCACAGAAAGGTTTGAGCAGATATCTTCTTTCGTTCGGCCGGAATTGAAAGAAGATTGTGCATCTTCAATATTGGTCGCGGTCAATGAGAAAAAGCACTTATCTGCAATCTAGGTGTTTCTGCGTGCTGCGCCGGCCCAAAGAGTGCCCGGCTGAAAACGACAACGCAGGCATGTCGGGTGCCACTGTCTGCACCTGCACAGAAAGTTTTGAGCAGATATCTCCTTCCGTTCGGCCGGAATTGAAAGAAGATTGTGCATCTTCAATGTAGGTCGCGGTCAATGACAAAAAGGCGCTTATCTTCAAACTAGGTGTTTCTGCGTGCTGCTCCGGCCCAAAGAGTGCCCGGCGGAAAACGACAACGCAGGCATGTCGGGTGCCACTGTCTACACCTGCACAGAAAGTTTTGAGCAGATATCTCCTTCCATTCGGCCGGAATTGCAAGACGTTTGTGCATCTTCTATGTTCGTCGCGGTCAATGGCAAAAGGCGCTTATCTTCAATCTAGGTGTTTCTGCGTGCTGCTCTGGCCCAAAGAGTGCCCGGCGGAAAACGACAACGCAGGCATGTCGGGTGCCACTGTCTACACCTGCACAGAAAGTTTTGAGCAGATATCTCCTTCCATTCGGCCGGAATTGCAAGAAGTTTGTGCATCTTCTATGTTCGTCGCGGTCAATGGCAAAAGGCGCTTATCTTCAATCTAGGTGTTTCTGCGTGCTGCGCCGGCCCAAAGAGTGCCCGGCGGAAAACGAGAACACAGGCATGTCGGGTGCCACTGTCTGCACCTGCACAGCAAGTTTTGTGCAGATATCTCCTTCCGTTCGGCCGGAATTGAAAGAAGATTGTGCATCTTCAATGTAGTTCGTGGTCAATGACAAAAAGGCGCTTATCTTTAATCTAGGTGTTTCTGCGTGCTGCGCCGGCCCAAAGAGTGCCCGGCGGAAAACGACAACGCAGGCATGTCGGGTGCCGCTGTCTGCACCTGCACAGAAAGTTTTGAGCAGATATCTTCTTTCGTTCGGCCGGAATTGCAAGACGTTTGTGCATCTTCAATATTGGTCGCGGTCAATGTCAAAAAGCCCTTATCTGCAATCTAGGTGTTTCTGTGTGCTGCGCCGGCCCAAAGAGTGCCCGGCTGAAAACGACAACGCAGGCATGTCGGGTGCCACTGTCTGCACCAGCACAGAAAGATTTGAGCAGATATCTCCTTCCATTCGGCCGGAAGTGCAAGACGTTTGTGCATCTTCTATGTTCGTCGCGGTCAATGGCAAAAGGCGCTTATCTTCAATCTAGGTGTTTCTGCGTGCTGCTCCGGCCCAAAGAGTGCCCGGCGGAAAACGACAACGCAGGCATGTCGGGTGCCACTGTCTGCACCTGCACATAAAGTTTTGAGCAGATATCTTCTTTCGTTCGGCCGGAATTGCAAGACGTTTGTGCATCTTCAATATTGGTCGCGGTCCATGTCAAAAAGCCCTTATCTGCAATCTAGGTGTTTCTGCGTGCTGCGCCAGCCCAAAGAGTGCCCGGCTGAAAACGACAACGCAGTCATGTCGGGTGCCACTGTCTACACCTGCACAGAAAGTTTTGAGCAGATATCTCCTTCCATTCGGCCGGAATTGCAAGAAGTTTGTGCATCTTCTTTGTTCGTCGCGGTCAATGGCAAAAGGCGCTTATCTTCAATCTAGGTGTTTCTGCGTGCTGCGCCGGCCCAAAGAGTGCCCGGCGGAAAACGACAACGCAGGCATGTCGGGTGCCACTGTCTGCACCTGCACAGAAAGTTTTGAGCAGATATCTCCTTCCGTTCGGCCGGAATTGAAAGAAGATTGTGCATCTTCAATGTAGGTCGCGGTCAATCACAAAAAGGCGCTTATCTTCAATCTAGGTGTTTCTGCGTGCTGCGCCGGCCCAAAGAGTGCCCGGCGGAAAACGACAACGCAGGCATGTCGGGTGCCACTGTCAGCACCTGCACAGAAAGTTTTGAGCAGATATCTTCTTTCGTTCGGCCGGAATTGCAAGACGTTTGTGCATCTTCAATATTGGTCGCGGTCAATGTCAAAAAGCCCTTATCTGCAATCTAGGTGTTTCTGCGTGCTGCGCCGGCCCAAAGAGTGCCCGGCTGAAAACGACAACGAAGGCATGTCGGGTGCCACTGTCTGCACCTGCACAGAAAGTTTTGAGCAGATATCTCCTTCCGTTCTGCCGGAATTGAAAGAAGTTTGTGCATCTTCTATGTTCGTCGCGGTCAATGGCAAAAGGCGCTTATCCTCAATCTAGGTGTTTCTGCGTGCTGCTCCGGCCCAAAGAGTGCCCGGCGGAAAACGACAACGCAGGCATGTCGGGTGCCACTGTCTACAGCTGCACAGAAAGTTTTGAGCAGATATCTCCTTCCATTCGGCCGGAATTGCAAGATGTTTGTGCATCTTCTATGTTCGTCGCGGTCAATGGCAAAAGGCGCTTATCTTCAATCTAGGTGTTTCTGCGTGCTGCTCCGGCCCAAAGAGTGTCCGGCTAAAAACGACAACGCAGGCATGTCGGGTGCCACTGTCTACACCTGCACAGAAAGTTTTGAGCAGATATCTTCTTTCGTTCGGCCGGAAATGCAAGACGTTTGTGCATCTTCAATATTGGTCGCGGTCAATGTCAAAAAGCCCTTATCTGCAATCTAGGTGTTTCTGCGTGCTGCGCCGGCCCAAAGAGTGCCCGGCGGAAAACGACAACGCAGGCATGTCGGGTGCCACTGTCTGCACCAGCACAGAAAGATTTGAGCAGATATCTCCTTCCATTCGGCCGGAATTGCAAGAAGTTTGTGCATCTTCTATGTTCGTCGCGGTCAATGGCAAAAGGCGCTTATCTTCAATCTAGGTGTTTCTGCGTGCTGCTCCGGCCCAAAGAGTGCCCGGCGGAAAACGACAACGCAGGCATGTCGGGTGCCACTGTCTGCACCTGCACAGAAAGGTTTGAGCAGATATCTCCTTCCGTTCGGCCGGAATTGAAAGAAGTTTGTGCATCTTCAATGATGGTCGCGGTCAATGACAAAAAGGCCCTTATCTTCAATCTAGGTGTTTCTGCGTGCTGCGCTGGCCCAAAGAGTGCCCGGCTGAAAACGACAACGCAGGCATGTCGGGTGCCACTGTCTGCACCTGCACAGAAAGTTTTGAGCAGATATCTTCTTTTGTTCGGCCGGAATTGCAAGACGTTTGTGCATCTTCAATATTGGTCGCGGTCAATGTCAAAAAGCCCTTATCTGCAATCTAGGTGTTTCTGCGTGCTGCGCCGGCCCAAAGAGTGCCCGGCTGAAAACGACAATGCAGGCATGTCGGGTGCCACTGTCTGCACCTGCACAGAAAGTTTTGAGCAGATATCTCCTTCCGTTCTGGCGGAATTGAAAGAAGATTGTGCATCTTCTATGTTCGTCGCGGTCAATGGCAAAAGGCGCTTATTATCAATCTAGGTGTTTCTGCGTGCTGCTCCGGCCCAAAGAGTGCCCGGCGGAAATCGACAACGCAGGCATGTCGGTTGCCACTGTCTACACCTGCACAGAAAGTTTTCAGCAGATATCTCCTTCCATTCGGCCGGAATTGCAAGAAGTTTGTGCATCTTCTATGTTCGTCGCGGTCAATGGCAAAAGGCGCTTATCTTCAATCTAGGTGTTTCTGCGTGCTGCGCCGGCCCAAAGAGTCCCCGGCGGAAAACGACAACGCAGGCATGTCGGGTGCCACTGTCTGCACCTGCACAGCAAGTTTTGAGCAGATATCTCCTTCCGTTCGGCCGGAATTGAAAGAAGATTGTGCATCTTCAATGTAGGTCGCGGTCAATGACAAAAAGGCGCTTATCTTCAATCTAGGTGTTTCTGCGTGCTGCGCCGGCCCAAAGAGTGCCCGGCTGAAAACGACAACGCAGGCATGTCGGGTGCCACTGTCTGCACCTGCACAGAAAGTATTGAGCAGATATCTTCTTTCGTTCGGCCGGAATTGCAAGACGTTTGTGCATCTTCAATATTGGTCGCGGTCAATGTCAAAAAGCCCTTAACTGCAATCTAGGTGTTTCTGCGTGCTGCGCCGGCCCAAAGAGTGCCCGGCTGAAAACGACAACGCAGGCATGTCGGGTGCCATTGTCTGCACCTGCACAAAAAGTTTTGAGCAGATATCTCCTTCCGTTCTGCCGAAATTGAAAGAAGATTGTGCATCTTCTATGTTCGTCGCGGTCAATGGCAAAAGGCGCTTATCTTCAATCTAGGTGTTTCTGCGTGCTGCTCCGGCCCAAAGAGTGCCCGACGGAAAACGACAACGCAGGCATGTCGGGTGCCACTGTCTACACCTGCACAGAAAGTTTTGAGCAGATATCTCCTTCCATTCGGCCGGAATTGCAAGAAGTTTGTGCATCTTCTATGTTCGTCGCGGTCAATGGCAAAAGGCGCTTATCTTCAATATAGGTGTTTCTGCGTGCTGCTCCGGCCCAAAGAGTGCCCGGCGGAAAACGACAACGCAGGCATGTCGGGTGCCACTGTCTACACCTGCACAGAAAGTTTTGAGCAGATATCTCCTTCCGTTCGGCCGGAATTGCAAGAAGTTTTTGCATCTTCAATATTGGTCGCGGTCAATGTCAAAAAGCCCTTACCTGCAATCTAGGTGTTTCTGCGTGCTGCACCGGCCCAAAGAGTGCCTGGCTGAAAACGACAACGCAGGCATGTCGGGTGCCACTGTCTGCACCAGCACAGAAAGTTTTGAGCAGATATCTCCTTCCATTTGGCCGGAATTGCAAGAAGTTTGTGCATCTTCAATATTGGTCGCGGTCAATGTCAAAAAGCCCTTATCTGCAATCTAGGTGTTTCTGCGTGCTGCGCCGGCCCAAAGAGTGCCCGGCGGAAAACGACAACGCAGACATGTCGGGTGCCACTGTCTGCACCTGCACAGAAAGGTTTGAGCAGATATCTTCTTTCGTTCGGCCGGAATTGAAAGAAGATTGTGCATCTTCTATGTTCGTCGCGGTCAATGGCAAAAGGCGCTTATCTTCAATCTAGGTGTTTCTGCGTGCTGCTCCGGCCCAAAGAGTGCCCGACGGAAAACGACAACGCAGGCATGTCGGGTGCCACTGTCTACACCTGCACAGAAAGTTTTGAGCAGATATCTCCTTCCATTCGGCCGGAATTGCAAGAAGTTTGTGCATCTTCTATGTTCGTCGCGGTCAATGGCAAAAGGCGCTTATCTTCAATATAGGTGTTTCTGCGTGCTGCTCCGGCCCAAAGAGTGCCCGGCGGAAAACGACAACGCAGGCATGTCGGGTGCCACTGTCTACACCTGCACAGAAAGTTTTGAGCAGATATCTCCTTCCGTTCGGCCGGAATTGCAAGAAGTTTTTGCATCTTCAATATTGGTCGCGGTCAATGTCAAAAAGCCCTTACCTGCAATCTAGGTGTTTCTGCGTGCTGCACCGGCCCAAAGAGTGCCTGGCTGAAAACGACAACGCAGGCATGTCGGGTGCCACTGTCTGCACCAGCACAGAAAGTTTTGAGCAGATATCTCCTTCCATTCGGCCGGAATTGCAAGAAGTTTGTGCATCTTCAATATTGGTCGCGGTCAATGTCAAAAAGCCCTTATCTGCAATCTAGGTGTTTCTGCGTGCTGCGCCGGCCCAAAGAGTGCCCGGCGGAAAACGACAACGCAGACATGTCGGGTGCCACTGTCTGCACCTGCACAGAAAGGTTTGAGCAGATATCTTCTTTCGTTCGGCCGGAATTGAAAGAAGATTGTGCATCTTCAATATTGGTCGCGGTCAATGTCAAAAAGCCCTTATCTGCAATCTAGGTGTTTCTGCGTGCTGCGCCGGCCCAAAGAGTGCCCGGCGGAAAACGACAACGCAGACATGTCGGGTGCCACTGTCTGCACCTGCACAGAAAGGTTTGAGCAGATATCTTCTTTCGTTCGGCCGGAATTGAAAGAAGATTGTGCATCTTCAATATTGGTCGCGGTCAATGAGAAAAAGCCCTTATCTGCAATCTAGGTGTTTCTGCGTGCTGCGCCGGCCCAAAGAGTGCCCGGCTGAAAACGACAACGCAGGCATGTCGGGTGCCACTGTCTGCACCTGCACAGAAAGTTTTGAGCAGATATCTCCTTCCGTTCGGCCGGAATTGAAAGAAGATTGTGCATCTTCAATGTAGGTCGCGGTCAATGACAAAAAGGCGCTTATCTTCAATCTAGGTGTTTCTGCGTGCTGCGCCGGCCCAAAGAGTGCCCGGCGGAAAACGAGAACACAGGCATGTCGGGTGCCACTGTCTGCACCTGCACAGCAAGTTTTGTGCAGATATCTCCTTCCATTAGGCCGGAATTGCAAGACGTTTGTTTATCTTCTATGTTCGTCGCGGTCAATGGCAAAAGGCGCTTATCTTCAATCTAGGTGTTTCTGCGTGCTGCGCCGGCCCAAAGAGTGCCCGGCGGAAAACGACAACGCAGGCATTTCGGGTGCCACTGTCTGCACCTGCACAGAAAGGTTTGAGCAGATATCTCCTTCCGTTCGGCCGGAATTGAAAGAAGTTTGTGCATCTTCAATGATGGTCGCGGTCAATGACAAAAAGGCGCTTATCTTCAATCTAGGTGTTTCTGCGTGCTGCGCCGGCCCAAAGAGTGCCCGGCTGAAAACGACAACGCAGGCATGTCGGGTGCCACTGTCTGCACCTGCACAGAAAGGTTTGAGCAGATATCTCCTTCCATTCGGCCGGAATTGCAAGAAGTTTGTGCATCTTCTATGTTCGTCGCGGTCAATGGCAAAAGGCGCTTATCTTCAATCTAGGTGTTTCTGCGTGCTGCGCCGGCCCAAAGAGTGTTCGGCGGAAAACGACAACGCAGGCATGTCGGGTGCCACTGTCTGCACCTGCACAGCAAGTTTTGAGCAGATATCTCCTTCCGTTCGGCCGGAATTGAAAGAAGATTGTGCATCTTCAATGTAGGTCGCGGTCAATGACAAAAAGGCGGTTATCTTCAATCTAGGTGTTTCTGCGTGCTGCTCCGGCCCAAAGAGTGCCCGGCGGAAAACGACAACGCAGGCATGTCGGGTGCCACTGTCTACACCTGCACAGAAAGTTATGAGCAGATATCTCCTTCCATTAGGCCGGAATTGCAAGACGTTTGTGCATCTTCTATGTTCGTCGCGGTCAATGGCAAAAGGCGCTTATCTTCAATCTAGGTGTTTCTGCGTGCTGCTCCGGCCCAAAGAGTGCCCGGCGGAAAACGACAACGCAGGCATGTCGGGTGCCACTGTCTGCACCTGCACAGAAAGTTTTGAGCAGATATCTTCTTTCGTTCGGCCGGAATTGCAAGACGTTTGTGCATCTTCAATATTGGTCGCGGTCAATGTCAAAAAGCCCTTATCTGCAATCTAGGTGTTTCTGCGTGCTGCGCCGGCCCAAAGAGTGCCCGGCTGAAAACGACAACGCAGGCATGTCGGGTGCCACTGTCTGCACCTGCACAGAAAGTTTTGAGCAGATATCTCCTTCCATTCGGCCGGAAATGCAAGAAGTTTGTGCATCTTCTATGTTCATCGCGGTCAATGGCAAAAGGCGCTTATCTTCAATCTAGGTGTTTCTGCGTGCTGCGCCGGCCCAAAGAGTGCCCGGCGGAAAACGACAACGCAGGCATGTCGGGTGCCACTGTCTGCACCTGCACAGAAAGGTTTGAGCAGATATCTTCTTTCGTTCGGCCGGAATTGAAAGAAGATTGTGCATCTTCAATATTGGTCGCGGTCAATGAGAAAAAGCACTTATCTGCAATCTAGGTGTTTCTGCGTGCTGCGCCGGCCCAAAGAGTGCCCGGCTGAAAACGACAACGCAGGCATGTCGGGTGCCACTGTCTGCACCTGCACAGAAAGTTTTGAGCAGATATCTCCTTCCGTTCGGCCGGAATTGAAAGAAGATTGTGCATCTTCAATGTAGGTCGCGGTCAATGACAAAAAGGCGCTTATCTTCAATCTAGGTGTTTCTGCGTGCTGCTCCGGCCCAAAGAGTGCCCGGCGGAAAACGACAACGCAGGCATGTCGGGTGCCACTGTCTACACCTGCACAGAAAGTTTTGAGCAGATATCTCCTTCCATTCGGCCGGAATTGCAAGACGTTTGTGCATCTTCTATGTTCGTCGCGGTCAATGGCAAAAGGCGCTTATCTTCAATCTAGGTGTTTCTGCGTGCTGCTCCGGCCCAAAGAGTGCCCGGCGGAAAACGACAACGCAGGCATGTCGGGTGCCACTGTCTACACCTGCACAGAAAGTTTTGAGCAGATATCTCCTTCCATTCGGCCGGAATTGCAAGAAGTTTGTGCATCTTCTATGTTCGTCGCGGTCAATGGCAAAAGGCGCTTATCTTCAATCTAGGTGTTTCTGCGTGCTGCGCCGGCCCAAAGAGTGCCCGGCGGAAAACGAGAACACAGGCATGTCGGGTGCCACTGTCTGCACCTGCACAGCAAGTTTTGTGCAGATATCTCCTTCCGTTCGGCCGGAATTGAAAGAAGATTGTGCATCTTCAATGTAGTTCGCGGTCAATGACAAAAAGGCGCTTATCTTTAATCTAGGTGTTTCTGCGTGCTGCGCCGGCCCAAAGAGTGCCCGGCGGAAAACGACAACGCAGGCATGTCGGGTGCCGCTGTCTGCACCTGCACAGAAAGTTTTGAGCAGATATCTTCTTTCGTTCGGCCGGAATTGCAAGACGTTTGTGCATCTTCAATATTGGTCGCGGTCAATGTCAAAAAGCCCTTATCTGCAATCTAGGTGTTTCTGCGTGCTGCGCCGGCCCAAAGAGTGCCCGGCGGAAAACGACAACGCAGGCATGTCGGGTGCCACTGTCTGCACCAGCACAGAAAGATTTGAGCAGATATCTCCTTCCATTCGGCCGGAATTGCAAGAAGTTTGTGCATCTTCTATGTTCGTCGCGGTCAATGGCAAAAGGCGCTTATCTTCAATCTAGGTGTTTCTGCGTGCTGCTCCGGCCCAAAGAGTGCCCGGCGGAAAACGACAACGCAGGCATGTCGGGTGCCACTGTCTACACCTGCACAGAAAGTTTTGAGCAGATATCTCCTTCCATTCGGCCGGAAGTGCAAGACGTTTGTGCATCTTCTATGTTCGTCGCGGTCAATGGCAAAAGGCGCTTATCTTCAATCTAGGTGTTTCTGCGTGCTGCTCCGGCCCAAAGAGTGCCCGGCGGAAAACGACAACGCAGGCATGTCGGGTGCCACTGTCTGCACCTGCACATAAAGTTTTGAGCAGATATCTTCTTTCGTTCGGCCGGAATTGCAAGACGTTTGTGCATCTTCAATATTGGTCGCGGTCCATGTCAAAAAGCCCTTATCTGCAATCTAGGTGTTTCTGCGTGCTGCGCCAGCCCAAAGAGTGCCCGGCTGAAAACGACAACGCAGTCATGTCGGGTGCCACTGTCTACACCTGCACAGAAAGTTTTGAGCAGATATCTCCTTCCATTCGGCCGGAATTGCAAGAAGTTTGTGCATCTTCTTTGTTCGTCGCGGTCAATGGCAAAAGGCGCTTATCTTCAATCTAGGTGTTTCTGCGTGCTGCGCCGGCCCAAAGAGTGCCCGGCGGAAAACGACAACGCAGGCATGTCGGGTGCCACTGTCTGCACCTGCACAGAAAGTTTTGAGCAGATATCTCCTTCCGTTCGGCCGGAATTGAAAGAAGATTGTGCATCTTCAATGCAGGTCGCGGTCAATCACAAAAAGGCGCTTATCTTCAATCTAGGTGTTTCTGCGTGCTGCGCCGGCCCAAAGAGTGCCCGGCGGAAAACGACAACGCAGGCATGTCGGGTGCCACTGTCAGCACCTGCACAGAAAGTTTTGAGCAGATATCTTCTTTCGTTCGGCCGGAATTGCAAGACGTTTGTGCATCTTCAATATTGGTCGCGGTCAATGTCAAAAAGCCCTTATCTGCAATCTAGGTGTTTCTGCGTGCTGCGCCGGCCCAAAGAGTGCCCGGCTGAAAACGACAACGAAGGCATGTCGGGTGCCACTGTCTGCACCTGCACAGAAAGTTTTGAGCAGATATCTCCTTCCGTTCTGCCGGAATTGAAAGAAGATTGTGCATCTTCTATGTTCGTCGCGGTCAATGGCAAAAGGCGCTTATCTTCAATCTAGGTGTTTCTGCGTGCTGCTCCGGCCCAAAGAGTGCCCGGCGGAAAACGACAACGCAGGCATGTCGGGTGCCACTGTCTACAGCTGCACAGAAAGTTTTGAGCAGATATCTCCTTCCATTCGGCCGGAATTGCAAGACGTTTGTGCATCTTCTATGTTCGTCGCGGTCAATGGCAAAAGGCGCTTATCTTCAATCTAGGTGTTTCTGCGTGCTGCTCCGGCCCAAAGAGTGCCCGGCGGAAAACGACAACGCAGGCATGTCGGGTGCCACTATCTACACCTGCACAGAAAGTTTTGAGCAGATATCTCCTTCCATTCGGCCGGAATTGCAAGACGTTTGTGCATCTTCTATGTTCGTCGCGGTCAATGGCAAAAGGCGCTTATCTTCAATCTAGGTGTTTCTGCGTGCTGCGCCGGCCCAAAGAGTGCCCGGCGGAAAACGACAACGCAGGCATGTCGGGTGCCACTGTCTGCACCTGCACAGAAAGGTTTGAGCAGATATCTCCTTCCGTTCGGCCGGAATTGAAAGAAGTTTGTGCATCTTCAATGATGGTCGCGGTCAATGACAAAAAGGCCCTTATCTTCAATCTAGGTGTTTCTGCGTGCTGCGCTGGCCCAAAGAGTGCCCGGCTGAAAACGACAACGCAGGCATGTCGGGTGCCACTGTCTGCACCTGCACAGAAAGTTTTGAGCAGATATCTTCTTTCGTTCGGCCGGAATTGCAAGACGTTTGTGCATCTTCAATATTGGTCGCGGTCAATGTCAAAAAGCCCTTATCTGCAATCTAGGTGTTTCTGCGTGCTGCGCCGGCCCAAAGAGTGCCCGGCTGAAAACGACAACGCAGGCATGTCGGGTGCCACTGTCTGCACCTGCACAGAAAGTTTTGAGCAGATATCTCCTTCCGTTCTGGCGGAATTGAAAGAAGATTGTGCATCTTCTATGTTCGTCGCGGTCAATGGCAAAAGGCGCTTATTATCAATCTAGGTGTTTCTGCGTGCTGCTCCGGCCGAAAGAGTGCCCGGCGGAAAACGACAACGCAGGCATGTCGGGTGCCACTGTCTACACCTGCACAGAAAGTTTTCAGCAGATATCTCCTTCCATTCGGCCGGAATTGCAAGAAGTTTGTGCATCTTCTATGTTCGTCGCGGTCAATGGCAAAAGGCGCTTATCTTCAATCTAGGTGTTTCTGCGTGCTGCGCCGGCCCAAAGAGTCCCCGGCGGAAAACGACAACGCCGGCATGTCGGGTGCCACTGTCTGCACCTGCACAGCAAGTTTTGTGCAGATATCTCCTTCCGTTCGGCCGGAATTGAAAGAAGATTGTGCATCTTCAATGTAGGTCGCGGTCAATGACAAAAAGGCGCTTATCTTCAATCTAGGTGTTTCTGCGTGCTGCGCCGGCCCAAAGAGTGCCCGGCTGAAAACGACAACGCAGGCATGTCGGGTGCCACTGTCTGCACCTGCACAGAAAGTTTTGAGCAGATATCTTCTTTCGTTCGGCCGGAATTGCAAGACGTTTGTGCATCTTCAATATTGGTCGCGGTCAATGTCAAAAAGCCCTTATCTGCAATCTAGGTGTTTCTGCGTGCTGCGCCGGCCCAAAGAGTGCCCGGCTGAAAACGACAACGCAGGCATGTCGGGTGCCATTGTCTGCACCTGCACAAAAAGTTTTGAGCAGATATCTCCTTCCGTTCTGCCGAAATTGAAAGAAGATTGTGCATCTTCTATGTTCGTCGCGGTCAATGGCAAAAGGCGCTTATCTTCAATCTAGGTGTTTCTGCGTGCTGCTCCGGCCCAAAGAGTGCCCGACGGAAAACGACAACGCAGGCATGTCGGGTGCCACTGTCTACACCTGCACAGAAAGTTTTGAGCAGATATCTCCTTCCATTCGGCCGGAATTGCAAGAAGTTTGTGCATCTTCTATGTTCGTCGCGGTCAATGGCAAAAGGCGCTTATCTTCAATATAGGTGTTTCTGCGTGCTGCTCCGGCCCAAAGAGTGCCCGGCGGAAAACGACAACGCAGGCATGTCGGGTGCCACTGTCTACACCTGCACAGAAAGTTTTGAGCAGATATCTCCTTCCGTTCGGCCGGAATTGCAAGAAGTTTGTGCATCTTCAATATTGGTCGCGGTCAATGTCAAAAAGCCCTTATCTTCAATCTAGGTGTTTCTGCGTGCTGCTCCGGCCCAAAGAGTGCTCGGCGGAAAACGACAAGGCAGGCATGTCGGGTGCCACTGTCTACACCTGCACAGAAAGTTTTGAGCAGATATCTCCTTCCATTCTGCCGGAATTGCAAGAAGTTTGTGCATCTTCTATGTACGTCGCGGTCAATGGCAAAAGGCGCTTATCTTCAATCTAGGTGTTTCTGCGTGCTGCGCCGGCCCAAAGAGTGCCCGGCGGAAAACGACAATGCAGGCATGTCGGGTGCCACTGTCTGCACCTGCACAGAAAGTTTTGAGCAGATTTCTTCTTTCGTTCGGCCGGAATTGCAAGACGTTTGTGCATCTTCAATATTGGTCGCGGTCAATGTCAAAAAGCCCTTATCTGCAATCTAGGTGTTTCTGCGTGCTGCGCCGGCCCAAAGAGTGCCTGGCTGAAAACGACAACGCAGGCATGTCGGGTGCCACTGTCTGCACTTGCACAGAAAGTTTTGAGCAGATATCTTCTTTCGTTCGGCCGGAATTGCAAGACGTTTGTGCATCTTCAATATTGGTCGCGGTCAATGTCAAAAAGCCCTTATCTGCAATCTAGGTGTTTCTGCGTGCTGCGCCGGCCCAAAGAGTGCCTGGCTGAAAACGACAACGCAGGCATGTCGGGTGCCACTGTCTGCACCAGCACAGAAAGATTTGAGCAGATATCTCCTTCCATTCGGCCGGAATTGCAAGAAGTTTGTGCATCTTCTATGTTCGTCGCGGTCAATGGCAAAAGGCGCTTATCTTCAATCTAGGTGTTTCTGCGTGCTGCTCCAGCCCAAAGAGTGCCCGGCGGAAAACGACAACGCAGGCATGTCGGGTGCCACTGTCTACACCTGCACAGAAATTTTGAGCAGATATCTCCTTCCATTCGGCCGGAATTGCAAGACGTTTGTTTATCTTCTATGTTCGTCGCGGTCAATGGCAAAAGGCGCTTATCTTCAATCTAGGTGTTTCTGCGTGCTGCGCCGGCCCAAAGAGTGCCCGGCGGAAAACGACAACGCAGGCATGTCGGGTGCCACTGTCTGCACCTGCACAGAAAGGTTTGAGCAGATATCTCCTTCCGTTCGGCCGGAATTGAAAGAAGTTTGTGCATCTTCAATGATGGTCGCGGTCAATGACAAAAAGGCGCTTATCTTCAATCTAGGTGTTTCTGCGTGCTGCGCCGGCCCAAAGAGTGCCCGGCTGAAAACGACAACGCAGGCATGTCGGGTGCCACTGTCTGCACCTGCACAGAAAGGTTTGAGCAGATATCTCCTTCCATTCGGCCGGAATTGCAAGAAGTTTGTGCATCTTCTATGTTCGTCGCGGTCAATGGCAAAAGGCGCTTATCTTCAATCTAGGTGTTTCTGCGTGCTGCGCCGGCCCAAAGAGTGTTCGGCGGAAAACGACAACGCAGGCATGTCGGGTGCCACTGTCTGCACCTGCAGAGCAAGTTTTGAGCAGATATCTCCTTCCGTTCGGCCGGAATTGAAAGAAGATTGTGCATCTTCAATGTAGGTCGCGGTCAATGACAAAAAGGCGGTTATCTTCAATCTAGGTGTTTCTGCGTGCTGCTCCGGCCCAAAGAGTGCCCGGCGGAAAACGACAACGCAGGCATGTCGGGTGCCACTGTCTACACCTGCACAGAAAGTTATGAGCAGATATCTCCTTCCATTAGGCCGGAATTGCAAGACGTTTGTGCATCTTCTATGTTCGTCGCGGTCAATGGCAAAAGGCGCTTATCTTCAATCTAGGTGTTTCTGCGTGCTGCTCCGGCCCAAAGAGTGCCCGGCGGAAAACGACAACGCAGGCATGTCGGGTGCCACTGTCTGCACCTGCACAGAAAGTTTTGAGCAGATATCTTCTTTCGTTCGGCCGGAATTGCAAGACGTTTGTGCATCTTCAATATTGGTCGCGGTCAATGTCAAAAAGCCCTTATCTGCAATCTAGGTGTTTCTGCGTGCTGCGCCGGCCCAAAGAGTGCCCGGCTGAAAACGACAACGCAGGCATGTCGCGTGCCACTGTCTGCACCTGCACAGAAAGTTTTGAGCAGATATCTCCTTCCATTCGGCCGGAAATGCAAGAAGTTTGTGCATCTTCTATGTTCATCGCGGTCAATGGCAAAAGGCGCTTATCTTCAATCTAGGTGTTTCTGCGTGCTGCGCCGGCCCAAAGAGTGCCCGGCGGAAAACGACAACGCAGGCATGTCGGGTGCCACTGTCTGCACCTGCACAGAAAGGTTTGAGCAGATATCTTCTTTCGTTCGGCCGGAATTGAAAGAAGATTGTGCATCTTCAATATTGGTCGCGGTCAATGAGAAAAAGCACTTATCTGCAATCTAGGTGTTTCTGCGTGCTGCGCCGGCCCAAAGAGTGCCCGGCTGAAAACGACAACGCAGGCATGTCGGGTGCCACTGTCTGCACCTGCACAGAAAGTTTTGAGCAGATATCTCCTTCCGTTCGGCCGGAATTGAAAGAAGATTGTGCATCTTCAATGTAGGTCGCGGTCAATGACAAAAAGGCGCTTATCTTCAAACTAGGTGTTTCTGCGTGCTGCTCCGGCCCAAAGAGTGCCCGGCGGAAAACGACAACGCAGGCATGTCGGGTGCCACTGTCTACACCTGCACAGAAAGTTTTGAGCAGATATCTCCTTCCATTCGGCCGGAATTGCAAGACGTTTGTGCATCTTCTATGTTCGTCGCGGTCAATGGCAAAAGGCGCTTATCTTCAATCTAGGTGTTTCTGCGTGCTGCTCCGGCCCAAAGAGTGCCCGGCGGAAAACGACAACGCAGGCATGTCGGGTGCCACTGTCTACACCTGCACAGAAAGTTTTGAGCAGATATCTTCTTTCGTTCGGCCGGAATTGCAAGACGTTTGTGCATCTTCAATATTGGTCGCGGTCAATGTCAAAAAGCCCTTATCTGCAATCTAGGTGTTTCTGCGTGCTGCGCCGGCCCAAAGAGTGCCCGGCTGAAAACGACAACGCAGGCATGTCGCGTGCCACTGTCTGCACCTGCACAGAAAGTTTTGAGCAGATATCTCCTTCCATTCGGCCGGAAATGCAAGAAGTTTGTGCATCTTCTATGTTCATCGCGGTCAATGGCAAAAGGCGCTTATCTTCAATCTAGGTGTTTCTGCGTGCTGCGCCGGCCCAAAGAGTGCCCGGCGGAAAACGACAACGCAGGCATGTCGGGTGCCACTGTCTGCACCTGCACAGAAAGGTTTGAGCAGATATCTTCTTTCGTTCGGCCGGAATTGAAAGAAGATTGTGCATCTTCAATATTGGTCGCGGTCAATGAGAAAAAGCACTTATCTGCAATCTAGGTGTTTCTGCGTGCTGCGCCGGCCCAAAGAGTGCCCGGCTGAAAACGACAACGCAGGCATGTCGGGTGCCACTGTCTGCACCTGCACAGAAAGTTTTGAGCAGATATCTCCTTCCGTTCGGCCGGAATTGAAAGAAGATTGTGCATCTTCAATGTAGGTCGCGGTCAATGACAAAAAGGCGCTTATCTTCAAACTAGGTGTTTCTGCGTGCTGCTCCGGCCCAAAGAGTGCCCGGCGGAAAACGACAACGCAGGCATGTCGGGTGCCACTGTCTACACCTGCACAGAAAGTTTTGAGCAGATATCTCCTTCCATTCGGCCGGAATTGCAAGACGTTTGTGCATCTTCTATGTTCGTCGCGGTCAATGGCAAAAGGCGCTTATCTTCAATCTAGGTGTTTCTGCGTGCTGCTCCGGCCCAAAGAGTGCCCGGCGGAAAACGACAACGCAGGCATGTCGGGTGCCACTGTCTACACCTGCACAGAAAGTTTTGAGCAGATATCTCCTTCCATTCGGCCGGAATTGCAAGAAGTTTGTGCATCTTCTATGTTCGTCGCGGTCAATGGCAAAAGGCGCTTATCTTCAATCTAGGTGTTTCTGCGTGCTGCGCCGGCCCAAAGAGTGCCCGGCGGAAAACGAGAACACAGGCATGTCGGGTGCCACTGTCTGCACCTGCACAGCAAGTTTTGTGCAGATATCTCCTTCCGTTCGGCCGGAATTGAAAGAAGATTGTGCATCTTCAATGTAGTTCGTGGTCAATGACAAAAAGGCGCTTATCTTTAATCTAGGTGTTTCTGCGTGCTGCGCCGGCCCAAAGAGTGCCCGGCGGAAAACGACAACGCAGGCATGTCGGGTGCCACTGTCTGCACCTGCACAGAAAGGTTTGAGCAGATATCTTCTTTCGTTCGGCCGGAATTGAAAGAAGATTGTGCATCTTCAATATTGGTCGCGGTCAATGAGAAAAAGCACTTATCTGCAATCTAGGTGTTTCTGCGTGCTGCGCCGGCCCAAAGAGTGCCCGGCTGAAAACGACAACGCAGGCATGTCGGGTGCCACTGTCTGCACCTGCACAGAAAGTTTTGAGCAGATATCTCCTTCCGTTCGGCCGGAATTGAAAGAAGATTGTGCATCTTCAATGTAGGTCGCGGTCAATGACAAAAAGGCGCTTATCTTCAAACTAGGTGTTTCTGCGTGCTGCTCCGGCCCAAAGAGTGCCCGGCGGAAAACGACAACGCAGGCATGTCGGGTGCCACTGTCTACACCTGCACAGAAAGTTTTGAGCAGATATCTCCTTCCATTCGGCCGGAATTGCAAGACGTTTGTGCATCTTCTATGTTCGTCGCGGTCAATGGCAAAAGGCGCTTATCTTCAATCTAGGTGTTTCTGCGTGCTGCTCCGGCCCAAAGAGTGCCCGGCGGAAAACGACAACGCAGGCATGTCGGGTGCCACTGTCTACACCTGCACAGAAAGTTTTGAGCAGATATCTTCTTTCGTTCGGCCGGAATTGCAAGACGTTTGTGCATCTTCAATATTGGTCGCGGTCAATGTCAAAAAGCCCTTATCTGCAATCTAGGTGTTTCTGCGTGCTGCGCCGGCCCAAAGAGTGCCCGGCTGAAAACGACAACGCAGGCATGTCGCGTGCCACTGTCTGCACCTGCACAGAAAGTTTTGAGCAGATATCTCCTTCCATTCGGCCGGAAATGCAAGAAGTTTGTGCATCTTCTATGTTCATCGCGGTCAATGGCAAAAGGCGCTTATCTTCAATCTAGGTGTTTCTGCGTGCTGCGCCGGCCCAAAGAGTGCCCGGCGGAAAACGACAACGCAGGCATGTCGGGTGCCACTGTCTGCACCTGCACAGAAAGGTTTGAGCAGATATCTTCTTTCGTTCGGCCGGAATTGAAAGAAGATTGTGCATCTTCAATATTGGTCGCGGTCAATGAGAAAAAGCACTTATCTGCAATCTAGGTGTTTCTGCGTGCTGCGCCGGCCCAAAGAGTGCCCGGCTGAAAACGACAACGCAGGCATGTCGGGTGCCACTGTCTGCACCTGCACAGAAAGTTTTGAGCAGATATCTCCTTCCGTTCGGCCGGAATTGAAAGAAGATTGTGCATCTTCAATGTAGGTCGCGGTCAATGACAAAAAGGCGCTTATCTTCAAACTAGGTGTTTCTGCGTGCTGCTCCGGCCCAAAGAGTGCCCGGCGGAAAACGACAACGCAGGCATGTCGGGTGCCACTGTCTACACCTGCACAGAAAGTTTTGAGCAGATATCTCCTTCCATTCGGCCGGAATTGCAAGACGTTTGTGCATCTTCTATGTTCGTCGCGGTCAATGGCAAAAGGCGCTTATCTTCAATCTAGGTGTTTCTGCGTGCTGCTCCGGCCCAAAGAGTGCCCGGCGGAAAACGACAACGCAGGCATGTCGGGTGCCACTGTCTACACCTGCACAGAAAGTTTTGAGCAGATATCTCCTTCCATTCGGCCGGAATTGCAAGAAGTTTGTGCATCTTCTATGTTCGTCGCGGTCAATGGCAAAAGGCGCTTATCTTCAATCTAGGTGTTTCTGCGTGCTGCGCCGGCCCAAAGAGTGCCCGGCGGAAAACGAGAACACAGGCATGTCGGGTGCCACTGTCTGCACCTGCACAGCAAGTTTTGTGCAGATATCTCCTTCCGTTCGGCCGGAATTGAAAGAAGATTGTGCATCTTCAATGTAGTTCGTGGTCAATGACAAAAAGGCGCTTATCTTTAATCTAGGTGTTTCTGCGTGCTGCGCCGGCCCAAAGAGTGCCCGGCGGAAAACGACAACGCAGGCATGTCGGGTGCCGCTGTCTGCACCTGCACAGAAAGTTTTGAGCAGATATCTTCTTTCGTTCGGCCGGAATTGCAAGACGTTTGTGCATCTTCAATATTGGTCGCGGTCAATGTCAAAAAGCCCTTATCTGCAATCTAGGTGTTTCTGTGTGCTGCGCCGGCCCAAAGAGTGCCCGGCTGAAAACGACAACGCAGGCATGTCGGGTGCCACTGTCTGCACCAGCACAGAAAGATTTGAGCAGATATCTCCTTCCATTCGGCCGGAAGTGCAAGACGTTTGTGCATCTTCTATGTTCGTCGCGGTCAATGGCAAAAGGCGCTTATCTTCAATCTAGGTGTTTCTGCGTGCTGCTCCGGCCCAAAGAGTGCCCGGCGGAAAACGACAACGCAGGCATGTCGGGTGCCACTGTCTGCACCTGCACATAAAGTTTTGAGCAGATATCTTCTTTCGTTCGGCCGGAATTGCAAGACGTTTGTGCATCTTCAATATTGGTCGCGGTCCATGTCAAAAAGCCCTTATCTGCAATCTAGGTGTTTCTGCGTGCTGCGCCAGACCAAAGAGTGCCCGGCTGAAAACGACAACGCAGTCATGTCGGGTGCCACTGTCTACACCTGCACAGAAAGTTTTGAGCAGATATCTCCTTCCATTCGGCCGGAATTGCAAGAAGTTTGTGCATCTTCTTTGTTCGTCGCGGTCAATGGCAAAAGGCGCTTATCTTCAATCTAGGTGTTTCTGCGTGCTGCGCCGGCCCAAAGAGTGCCCGGCGGAAAACGACAACACAGGCATGTCGGGTGCCACTGTCTGCACCTGCACAGAAAGTTTTGAGCAGATATCTCCTTCCGTTCGGCCGGAATTGAAAGAAGATTGTGCATCTTCAATGTAGGTCGCGGTCAATCACAAAAAGGCGCTTATCTTCAATCTAGGTGTTTCTGCGTGCTGCGCCGGCCCAAAGAGTGCCCGGCGGAAAACGACAACGCAGGCATGTCGGGTGCCACTGTCAGCACCTGCACAGAAAGTTTTGAGCAGATATCTTCTTTCGTTCGGCCGGAATTGCAAGACGTTTGTGCATCTTCAATATTGGTCGCGGTCAATGTCAAAAAGCCCTTATCTGCAATCTAGGTGTTTCTGCGTGCTGCGCCGGCCCAAAGAGTGCCCGACTGAAAACGACAACGAAGGCATGTCGGGTGCCACTGTCTGCACCTGCACAGAAAGTTTTGAGCAGATATCTCCTTCCGTTCTGCCGGAATTGAAAGAAGATTGTGCATCTTCTATGTTCGTCGCGGTCAATGGCAAAAGGCGCTTATCTTCAATCTAGGTGTTTCTGCGTGCTGCTCCGGCCCAAAGAGTGCCCGGCGGAAAACGACAACGCAGGCATGTCGGGTGCCACTGTCTACAGCTGCACAGAAAGTTTTGAGCAGATATCTCCTTCCATTCGGCCGGAATTGCAAGATGTTTGTGCATCTTCTATGTTCGTCGCGGTCAATGGCAAAAGGCGCTTATCTTCAATCTAGGTGTTTCTGCGTGCTGCTCCGGCCCAAAGAGTGTCCGGCTAAAAACGACAACGCAGGCATGTCGGGTGCCACTGTCTACACCTGCACAGAAAGTTTTGAGCAGATATCTTCTTTCGTTCGGCCGGAAATGCAAGACGTTTGTGCATCTTCAATATTGGTCGCGGTCAATGTCAAAAAGCCCTTATCTGCAATCTAGGTGTTTCTGCGTGCTGCGCCGGCCCAAAGAGTGCCCGGCGGAAAACGACAACGCAGGCATGTCGGGTGCCACTGTCTGCACCAGCACAGAAAGATTTGAGCAGATATCTCCTTCCATTCGGCCGGAATTGCAAGAAGTTTGTGCATCTTCTATGTTCGTCGCGGTCAATGGCAAAAGGCGCTTATCTTCAATCTAGGTGTTTCTGCGTGCTGCTCCGGCCCAAAGAGTGCCCGGCGGAAAACGACAACGCAGGCATGTCGGGTGCCACTGTCTGCACCTGCACAGAAAGGTTTGAGCAGATATCTCCTTCCGTTCGGCCGGAATTGAAAGAAGTTTGTGCATCTTCAATGATGGTCGCGGTCAATGACAAAAAGGCCCTTATCTTCAATCTAGGTGTTTCTGCGTGCTGCGCTGGCCCAAAGAGTGCCCGGCTGAAAACGACAACGCAGGCATGTCGGGTGCCACTGTCTGCACCTGCACAGAAAGTTTTGAGCAGATATCTTCTTTTGTTCGGCCGGAATTGCAAGACGTTTGTGCATCTTCAATATTGGTCGCGGTCAATGTCAAAAAGCCCTTATCTGCAATCTAGGTGTTTCTGCGTGCTGCGCCGGCCCAAAGAGTGCCCGGCTGAAAACGACAATGCAGGCATGTCGGGTGCCACTGTCTGCACCTGCACAGAAAGTTTTGAGCAGATATCTCCTTCCGTTCTGGCGGAATTGAAAGAAGATTGTGCATCTTCTATGTTCGTCGCGGTCAATGGCAAAAGGCGCTTATTATCAATCTAGGTGTTTCTGCGTGCTGCTCCGGCCCAAAGAGTGCCCGGCGGAAATCGACAACGCAGGCATGTCGGTTGCCACTGTCTACACCTGCACAGAAAGTTTTCAGCAGATATCTCCTTCCATTCGGCCGGAATTGCAAGAAGTTTGTGCATCTTCTATGTTCGTCGCGGTCAATGGCAAAAGGCGCTTATCTTCAATCTAGGTGTTTCTGCGTGCTGCGCCGGCCCAAACAGTCCCCGGCGGAAAACGACAACGCAGGCATGTCGGGTGCCACTGTCTGCACCTGCACAGCAAGTTTTGAGCAGATATCTCCTTCCGTTCGGCCGGAATTGAAAGAAGATTGTGCATCTTCAATGTAGGTCGCGGTCAATGACAAAAAGGCGCTTATCTTCAATCTAGGTGTTTCTGCGTGCTGCGCCGGCCCAAAGAGTGCCCGGCTGAAAACGACAACGCAGGCATGTCGGGTGCCACTGTCTGCACCTGCACAGAAAGTATTGAGCAGATATCTTCTTTCGTTCGGCCGGAATTGCAAGACGTTTGTGCATCTTCAATATTGGTCGCGGTCAATGTCAAAAAGCCCTTAACTGCAATCTAGGTGTTTCTGCGTGCTGCGCCGGCCCAAAGAGTGCCCGGCTGAAAACGACAACGCAGGCATGTCGGGTGCCATTGTCTGCACCTGCACAAAAAGTTTTGAGCAGATATCTCCTTCCGTTCTGCCGAAATTGAAAGAAGATTGTGCATCTTCTATGTTCGTCGCGGTCAATGGCAAAAGGCGCTTATCTTCAATCTAGGTGTTTCTGCGTGCTGCTCCGGCCCAAAGAGTGCCCGACGGAAAACGACAACGCAGGCATGTCGGGTGCCACTGTCTACACCTGCACAGAAAGTTTTGAGCAGATATCTCCTTCCATTCGGCCGGAATTGCAAGAAGTTTGTGCATCTTCTATGTTCGTCGCGGTCAATGGCAAAAGGCGCTTATCTTCAATATAGGTGTTTCTGCGTGCTGCTCCGGCCCAAAGAGTGCCCGGCGGAAAACGACAACGCAGGCATGTCGGGTGCCACTGTCTACACCTGCACAGAAAGTTTTGAGCAGATATCTCCTTCCGTTCGGCCGGAATTGCAAGAAGTTTTTGCATCTTCAATATTGGTCGCGGTCAATGTCAAAAAGCCCTTACCTGCAATCTAGGTGTTTCTGCGTGCTGCACCGGCCCAAAGAGTGCCTGGCTGAAAACGACAACGCAGGCATGTCGGGTGCCACTGTCTGCACCAGCACAGAAAGTTTTGAGCAGATATCTCCTTCCATTCGGCCGGAATTGCAAGAAGTTTGTGCATCTTCAATATTGGTCGCGGTCAATGTCAAAAAGCCCTTATCTGCAATCTAGGTGTTTCTGCGTGCTGCGCCGGCCCAAAGAGTGCCCGGCGGAAAACGACAACGCAGACATGTCGGGTGCCACTGTCTGCACCTGCACAGAAAGGTTTGAGCAGATATCTTCTTTCGTTCGGCCGGAATTGAAAGAAGATTGTGCATCTTCTATGTTCGTCGCGGTCAATGGCAAAAGGCGCTTATCTTCAATCTAGGTGTTTCTGCGTGCTGCTCCGGCCCAAAGAGTGCCCGACGGAAAACGACAACGCAGGCATGTCGGGTGCCACTGTCTACACCTGCACAGAAAGTTTTGAGCAGATATCTCCTTCCATTCGGCCGGAATTGCAAGAAGTTTGTGCATCTTCTATTTTCGTCGCGGTCAATGGCAAAAGGCGCTTATCTTCAATATAGGTGTTTCTGCGTGCTGCTCCGGCCCAAAGAGTGCCCGGCGGAAAACGACAACGCAGGCATGTCGGATGCCACTGTCTACACCTGCACAGAAAGTTTTGAGCAGATATCTCCTTCCGTTCGGCCGGAATTGCAAGAAGTTTTTGCATCTTCAATATTGGTCGCGGTCAATGTCAAAAAGCCCTTACCTGCAATCTAGGTGTTTCTGCGTGCTGCACCGGCCCAAAGAGTGCCTGGCTGAAAACGACAACGCAGGCATGTCGGGTGCCACTGTCTGCACCAGCACAGAAAGTTTTGAGCAGATATCTCCTTCCATTCGGCCGGAATTGCAAGAAGTTTGTGCATCTTCAATATTGGTCGCGGTCAATGTCAAAAAGCCCTTATCTGCAATCTAGGTGTTTCTGCGTGCTGCGCCGGCCCAAAGAGTGCCCGGCGGAAAACGACAACGCAGACATGTCGGGTGCCACTGTCTGCACCTGCACAGAAAGGTTTGAGCAGATATCTTCTTTCGTTCGGCCGGAATTGAAAGAAGATTGTGCATCTTCAATATTGGTCGCGGTCAATGAGAAAAAGCCCTTATCTGCAATCTAGGTGTTTCTGCGTGCTGCGCCGGCCCAAAGAGTGCCCGGCTGAAAACGACAACGCAGGCATGTCGGGTGCCACTGTCTGCACCTGCACAGAAAGTTTTGAGCAGATATCTCCTTCCGTTCGGCCGGAATTGAAAGAAGATTGTGCATCTTCAATGTAGGTCGCGGTCAATGACAAAAAGGCGCTTATCTTCAATCTAGGTGTTTCTGCGTGCTGCGCCGGCCCAAAGAGTGCCCGGCGGAAAACGAGAACACAGGCATGTCGGGTGCCACTGTCTGCACCTGCACAGCAAGTTTTGTGCAGATATCTCCTTCCGTTCGGCCGGAATTGAAAGAAGATTGTGCATCTTCAATGTAGTTCGCGGTCAATGACAAAAAGGCGCTTATCTTCAATCTAGGTGTTTCTGCGTGCTGCGCCGGCCCAAAGAGTGCCCGGCGGAAAACGACAACGCAGGCATGTCGGGTGCCACTGTCTACACCTGCACAGAAAGTTTTGAGCAGATATCTCCTTCCATTCGGCCGGAATTGCAAGAAGTTTGTGCATCTTCTATGTTCGTCGCGGTCAATGGCAAAAGGCGCTTATCTTCAATCTAGGTGTTTCTGCGTGCTGCGCCGGCCCAAAGAGTGCCCGGCGGAAAACGAGAACACAGGCATGTCGGGTGCCACTGTCTGCACCTGCACAGCAAGTTTTGTGCAGATATCTCCTTCCGTTCGGCCGGAATTGAAAGAAGATTGTGCATCTTCAATGTAGTTCGCGGTCAATGACAAAAAGGCGCTTATCTTCAATCTAGGTGTTTCTGCGTGCTGCGCCGGCCCAAAGAGTGCCCGGCGGAAAACGACAACGCAGGCATGTCGGGTGCCACTGTCTGCACCTGCACAGAAAGTTTTGAGCAGATATCTTCTTTCGTTCGGCCGGATTTGCAAGACGTTTGTGCATCTTCAATATTGGTCGCGGTCAATGTCAAAAAGCCCTTATCTGCAATCTAGGTGTTTCTGCGTGCTGCGCCGGCCCAAAGAGTGCCCGGCTGAAAACGACAACGCAGGCATGTCGGGTGCCACTGGCTGCACCAGCACAGAAAGATTTGAGCAGATATCTCCTTCCATTCGGCCGGAATTGCAAGAAGTTTGTGCATCTTCTATGTTCGTCGCGGTCAATGGCAAAAGGCGCTTATCTTCAATCCATGTGTTTCTGCGTGCTGCTCCGGCCCAAAGAGTGCCCGGCGGAAAACGACAACGCAGGCATGTCGGGTGCCACTGTCTACACCTGCACAGAAAGTTTTGAGCAGATATCTCCTTCCATTCGGCCGGAATTGCAAGACGTTTGTGCATCTTCTATGTTCGTCGCGGTCAATGGCAAAAGGCGCTTATCTTCAATCTAGGTGTTTCTGCGTGCTGCGCCGGCCCAAAGAGTGCCCGGCGGAAAACGACAACGCAGGCATGTCGGGTGCCACTGTCTGCACCTGCACAGAAAGGTTTGAGCAGATATCTCCTTCCGTTCGGCCGCAATTGAAAGAAGTTTGTGCATCTTCAATGATGGTCGCGGTCAATGACAGAAAGGCGCTTATCTTCAATCTAGGTGTTTCTGCGTGCTGCGCCGGCCCAAAGAGTGCCCGGCTGAAAACGACAACGCAGGCATGTCGGGTGCCACTGTCTGCACCTGCACAGAAAGTTTTGAGCAGATATCTTCTTTCGTTCGGCCGGAATTGCAAGACGTTTGTGCATCTTCAATATTGGTCGCGGTCAATGTCAAAAAGCCCTTATCTGCAATCTAGGTGTTTCTGCGTGCTGCGCCGGCCCAAAGAGTGCCCGGCTGAAAACGACAACGCAGGCATGTCGGGTGCCACTGTCTGCACCTGCACAGAAAGTTTTGAGCAGATATCTCCTTCCGTTCTGCCGGAATTGAAAGAAGATTGTGCATCTTCTATGTTCGTCGCGGTCAATGTCAAAAAGCCCTTATCTTCAATCTAGGTGTTTCTGCGTGCTGCTCCGGCCCAAAGAGTGCCCGGCGGAAAACGACAACGCAGGCATGTCGGGTGCCACTGTCTGCACCTGCACATAAAGTTTTGAGCAGATATCTTCTTTCGTTCGGCCGGAATTGCAAGACGTTTGTGCATCTTCAATATTGGTCGCGGTCCATGTCAAAAAGCCCTTATCTGCAATCTAGGTGTTTCTGCGTGCTGCGCCAGCCCAAAGAGTGCCCGGCTGAAAACGACAACGCAGGCATGTCGGGTGCCACTGTCTACACCTGCACAGAAAGTTTTGAGCAGATATCTCCTTCCATTTGGCCGGAATTGCAAGAAGTTTGTGCATCTTCTTTGTTCGTCGCGGTCAATGGCAAAAGGCGCTTATCTTCAATCTAGGTGTTTCTGCGTGCTGCGCCGGCCCAAAGAGTGCCCGGCGGAAAACGACAACGCAGGCATGTCGGGTGCCACTGTCTGCACCTGCACAGAAAGTTTTGAGCAGATATCTCCTTCCGTTCGGCCGGAATTGAAAGAAGATTGTGCATCTTCAATGTAGGTCGCGGTCAATCACAAAAAGGCGCTTATCTTCAATCTAGGTGTTTCTGCGTGCTGCGCCGGCCCAAAGAGTGCCCGGCGGAAAACGACAACGCAGGCATGTCGGGTGCCACTGTCAGCACCTGCACAGAAAGTTTTGAGCAGATATCTTCTTTCGTTCGGCCGGAATTGCAAGACGTTTGTGCATCTTCAATATTGGTCGCGGTCAATGTCAAAAAGCCCTTATCTGCAATCTAGGTGTTTCTGCGTGCTGCGCCGGCCCAAAGAGTGCCCGGCTGAAAACGACAACGCAGGCATGTCGGGTGCCGCTGTCTGCACCTGCACAGAAAGTTTTGAGCAGATATCTCCTTCCGTTCTGCCGGAATTGAAAGAAGATTGTGCATCTTCTATGTTCGTCGCGGTCAATGGCAAAAGGCGCTTATCTTCAATCTAGGTGTTTCTGCGTGCTGCTCCGGCCCAAAGAGTGCCCGGCGGAAAACGACAACGCAGGCATGTCGGGTGCCACTGTCTACAGCTGCACAGAAAGTTTTGAGCAGATATCTCCTTCCATTCGGCCGGAATTGCAAGAAGTTTGTGCATCTTCTTTGTTCGTCGCGGTCAATGGCAAAAGGCGCTTATCTTCAATCTAGGTGTTTCTGCGTGCTGCGCCGGCCCAAAGAGTGCCCGGCGGAAAACGACAACGCAGGCATGTCGGGTGCCACTGTCTGCACCTGCACAGAAAGTTTTGAGCAGATATCTCCTTCCGTTCGGCCGGAATTGAAAGAAGATTGTGCATCTTCAATGTAGGTCGCGGTCAATCACAAAAAGGCGCTTATCTTCAATCTAGGTGTTTCTGCGTGCTGCGCCGGCCCAAAGAGTGCCCGGCGGAAAACGACAACGCAGGCATGTCGGGTGCCACTGTCAGCACCTGCACAGAAAGTTTTGAGCAGATATCTTCTTTCGTTCGGCCGGAATTGCAAGACGTTTGTGCATCTTCAATATTGGTCGCGGTCAATGTCAAAAAGCCCTTGTTACGCCGAGCGCTCCGGGTCCCCGCTCCTCCCCGGAGCGCTCGCTTCACTCTCCCCGCTGCAGCGCCCCGGTCACATCCTCTGACCCGGGGCGCTGCGATTCCGCTGCCAGCCGGGATGCGATTCGCGATGCGGGTAGCGCCCGCTCGCGATGCGCACCCCGGCTCCCGTACCTGACTCGCTCCCCGTCTGTCCTGTCCCGGCGCGCGCGGCCCCGCTCCCTAGGGCGCGCGCGCGCCGGGTCTCTGCGATTTAAAGGGCCACTGCGCCGCTGATTGGCGCAGTGGTTCCAATTAGTGTGTTCACCTGTGCACTTCCCTATATCACCTCACTTCCCCTGCACTCCCTCGCCGGATCTTGTTGCCATTGTGCCAGTGAAAGCGTTCCTTGTGTGTTCCTAGCCTGTGTTCCAGACCTTCTGCCGTTGCCCCTGACTACGATCCTTGCTGCCTGCCCCGACCTTCTGCTACGTCCGACCTTGCTTCTGCCTACTCCCTTGTACCGCGCCTATCTTCAGCAGCCAGAGAGGTGAGCCGTTGCTAGTGGATACGACCTGGTCACTACCGCCGCAGCAAGACCATCCCGCTTTGCGGCGGGCCCTGGTGAAAACCAGTAGTGGCTTAGAACCGGTCCACTAGCACGGTCCACGCCAATCCCTCTCTGGCACAGAGGATCCACTACCTGCCAGCCGGCATCGTGACAGTAGATCCGGCCATGGATCCCGCTGAAGTTCCTCTGCCAGTTGTCGCTGACCTCACCACGGTGGTCGCCCAGCAGTCACAACAGATAGCGCAACAAGGCCAACAGCTGTCTCAACTGACCGTTATGCTTCAACAGTTACTACCACAGCTTCAGCAGTCATCTCCTCCGCCAGCTCCTGCACCTCCTCCGCAGCGAGTGGCCGCTCCTGGGCTACGCCTATCCTTGCCGGATAAATTTGATGGGGACTCTAAGTTTTGCCGTGGCTTTCTTTCCCAATGTTCCCTGCATCTGGAGATGATGTCGGACCTGTTTCCCACTGAAAGGTCTAAGGTGGCTTTCGTAGTCAGCCTTCTGTCCGGAAAAGCCCTGTCATGGGCCACACCGCTCTGGGACCGCAATGACCCCGTCACTGCCTCTGTACACTCCTTCTTCTCGGAAATCCGAAGTGTCTTTGAGGAACCTGCCCGAGCCTCTTCTGCTGAGACTGCCCTGTTGAACCTGGTCCAGGGTAATTCTTCCGTTGGCGAGTATGCCGTACAATTCCGTACTCTTGCTTCAGAATTGTCCTGGAATAATGAGGCCCTCTGCGCGACCTTCAAAAAAGGCCTATCCAGCAACATTAAAGATGTTCTGGCCGCACGAGAAATTCCTGCTAATCTGCATGAACTTATTCACCTGGCCACTCGCATTGACATGCGTTTTTCCGAAAGGCGTCAGGAACTCCGCCAAGATATGGACTCTGTTCGCACGAGGCGTTTCTCCTCCTCGGCTCCTCTCTCCTCTGGTCCCCTGCAATCTGTTCCTGTGCCTCCCGCCGTGGAGGCTATGCAGGTCGACCGGTCTCGCCTGACACCTCAAGAGAGGACACGACGCCGTATGGAGAACCTCTGCCTGTACTGTGCTAGTACCGAACACTTCCTGAGGGATTGTCCTATCCGTCCTCCCCGCCTGGAAAGACGTACGCTGACTCCGCACAAAGGTGAGACAGTCCTTGATGTCTACTCTGCTTCTCCACGTCTTACTGTGCCTGTGCGGATGTCTGCCTCTGCCTTCTCCTTCTCTACTGTGGCCTTCTTGGACTCTGGATCTGCAGGAAATTTTATTTTGGCCTCTCTCGTCAACAGGTTCAACATCCCGGTGACCAGTCTCGCCAGACCCCTCTACATCAATTGTGTAAATAATGAAAGATTGGACTGTACCATACGTTTCCGCACGGAGCCCCTTCTTATGAGCATCGGATCTCATCACGAGAGGATTGAACTTTTGGTCCTTCCCAATTGTACCTCGGAAATTCTCCTTGGACTTCCCTGGCTTCAACTTCATTCCCCAACCCTGGATTGGTCCACTGGGGAGATCAAGAGTTGGGGGTCCTCTTGTTCCAAGAACTGTCTAAAACCGGTTCCCAGTAACCCTTGCCGTAACTCTGTGGTTCCTCCAGTAACCGGTCTCCCTAAGGCCTATATGGACTTCGCGGATGTTTTCTGCAAAAAACAAGCTGAGACTCTACCTCCTCACAGGCCTTATGATTGTCCTATCGACCTCCTCCCGGGTACTACTCCACCCCGGGGCAGAATTTATCCTCTCTCTGCCCCAGAGACTCTTGCCATGTCTGAATACGTCCAGGAGAATCTAAAAAAGGGCTTTATCCGTAAATCCTCCTCTCCTGCCGGAGCCGGATTTTTCTTTGTGTCCAAAAAAGATGGCTCCCTACGTCCCTGCATTGACTACCGCGGTCTTAATAAAATCACGGTTAAGAACCGCTATCCCTTACCCCTCATCTCTGAACTCTTTGATCGCCTCCAAGGTGCCCACATCTTTACTAAATTGGACTTAAGAGGCGCCTATAACCTCATCCGCATCAGAGAGGGGGATGAGTGGAAAACGGCATTTAACACCAGAGATGGACACTTTGAGTATCTGGTCATGCCCTTTGGCCTGTGCAACGCCCCTGCCGTCTTCCAAGACTTTGTCAATGAAATTTTTCGTGATTTGTTATACTCCTGTGTTGTTGTATATCTGGACGATATCCTAATTTTTTCTGCCAATCTAGAAGAACACCGCCAGCATGTCCGTATGGTTCTTCAGAGACTTCGTGACAATCAACTCTATGCCAAGATTGAGAAATGTCTGTTTGAATGCCAATCTCTTCCTTTTCTAGGATATTTGGTCTCTGGCCAGGGACTACGGATGGATCCAGACAAACTCTCTGCCGTCTTAGATTGGCCACGCCCGCCGGACTCCGTGCTATCCAACGCTTTTTGGGGTTCGCCAATTATTACAAGCAATTTATTCCACATTTTTCTACCATTGTGGCTCCTATCGTGGCTTTAACCAAAAAAAATGCTGATCCCAAGTCCTGGCCTCCTCAAGCAGAAGACGCCTTTAAACGACTCAAGTCTGCCTTTTCTTCGGCTCCCGTGCTCTCCAGACCTGACCCTTCCAAACCCTTCCTATTGGAGGTTGATGCCTCCTCAGTGGGAGCTGGAGCTGTTCTTCTACAAAAAAATTCTTCCGGGCATGCTCTCACTTGTGGTTTTTTCTCTAGGACCTTCTCTCCAGCGGAGAGGAACTACTCCATCGGGGATCGAGAGCTTCTAGCCATTAAATTAGCACTTGAGGAATGGAGGCATCTGCTGGAGGGATCAAGTTTTCCTGTTATTATCTACACCGACCACAAGAACCTCTCCTACCTCCAGTCTGCCCAACGGCTGAACCCTCGCCAGGCCCGGTGGTCTCTGTTCTTTGCCCGATTTAATTTTGAGATTCACTTTCGTCCTGCCGATAAGAACATTAGGGCCGATGCTCTCTCTCGTTCCTCGGATGCCTCAGAAGTTGAACTCTCTCCGCAACACATCATTCCACCTGACTGCCTGATCTCCACTTCTCCTGCCTCCATCAGGCAGACTCCTCCTGGAAAGACCTTTGTTTCTCCACGCCAACGCCTCGGAATCCTCAAATGGGGTCACTCCTCCCATCTCGCAGGTCATGCGGGCATCAAGAAATCTGTGCAACTCATCTCCCGCTTCTATTGGTGGCCGACTCTGGAGACGGATGTTGTGGACTTTGTGCGAGCCTGCACTATCTGTGCCCGGGATAAGACTCCTCGCCAGAAGCCCGCTGGTTTTCTTCATCCTCTGCCTGTCCCCGAACAGCCCTGGTCTCTGATTGGTATGGATTTTATTACTGATTTACCCCCTTCCCGTGGCAACACTGTTATTTGGGTGGTCGTTGATCGATTCTCCAAAATGGCACATTTCATCCCTCTTCCTGGTCTTCCTTCTGCGCCTCAGTTGGCTAAACAATTTTTTGTACACATTTTTCGTCTTCACGGGTTGCCTACGCAGATTGTATCGGATAGAGGTGTCCAATTCGTGTCTAAATTCTGGAGGGCTCTCTGTAAACAACTCAAGATTAAATTAAATTTTTCTTCTGCATATCATCCCCAGTCCAATGGACAAGTAGAAAGAATTAACCAGATCTTGGGTGATTATTTGCGACATTTTGTTTCCTCCCGCCAGGATGACTGGGCAGATCTCCTTCCATGGGCCGAATTCTCGTATAACTTCAGGGTCTCTGAATCTTCCTCCAAATCCCCATTTTTCGTGGTGTACGGCCGTCACCCTCTTCCCCCCCTCCCTACCCCCTTGCCCTCTGGTCTGCCCGCTGTGGATGAAATTTCTCGTGACCTTTCCATTATATGGAGAGAGACCCAAAATTCTCTCTTACAGGCTTCTTCACGCATGAAGAGGTTCGCGGATAAGAAAAGAAGAGCTCCTCCCGTTTTTTCCCCTGGAGACAAGGTATGGCTCTCCGCTAAATATGTCCGCTTCCGTGTCCCTAGCTACAAGTTGGGACCACGCTATCTTGGTCCTTTCAAAATTTTGTGTCAAATCAATCCTGTCTCTTATAAACTTCTTCTTCCTCCTTCTCTTCGTATCCCTAATGCCTTTCACGTCTCTCTTCTCAAACCACTCATCCTCAACCGTTTTTCTCCCAAATCTGTCCCTCCCACTCCTGTTTCCGGCTCCTCGGACATCTTCTCTGTCAAGGAAATCTTGGCTTCCAAAAAGGTCAGAGGGAAAACTTTTTTTTTAGTGGACTGGGAGGGTTGTGGCCCTGAAGAGAGATCCTGGGAACCTGAGGACAACATCCTAGACAAAAGTCTGCTCCTCAGGTTCTCAGGCTCTAAGAAGAGGGGGAGACCCAAGGGGGGGGGGTACTGTTACGCCGAGCGCTCCGGGTCCCCGCTCCTCCCCGGAGCGCTCGCTTCACTCTCCCCGCTGCAGCGCCCCGGTCACATCCTCTGACCCGGGGCGCTGCGATTCCGCTGCCAGCCGGGATGCGATTCGCGATGCGGGTAGCGCCCGCTCGCGATGCGCACCCCGGCTCCCGTACCTGACTCGCTCCCCGTCTGTCCTGTCCCGGCGCGCGCGGCCCCGCTCCCTAGGGCGCGCGCGCGCCGGGTCTCTGCGATTTAAAGGGCCACTGCGCCGCTGATTGGCGCAGTGGTTCCAATTAGTGTGTTCACCTGTGCACTTCCCTATATCACCTCACTTCCCCTGCACTCCCTCGCCGGATCTTGTTGCCATTGTGCCAGTGAAAGCGTTCCTTGTGTGTTCCTAGCCTGTGTTCCAGACCTTCTGCCGTTGCCCCTGACTACGATCCTTGCTGCCTGCCCCGACCTTCTGCTACGTCCGACCTTGCTTCTGCCTACTCCCTTGTACCGCGCCTATCTTCAGCAGCCAGAGAGGTGAGCCGTTGCTAGTGGATACGACCTGGTCACTACCGCCGCAGCAAGACCATCCCGCTTTGCGGCGGGCCCTGGTGAAAACCAGTAGTGGCTTAGAACCGGTCCACTAGCACGGTCCACGCCAATCCCTCTCTGGCACAGAGGATCCACTACCTGCCAGCCGGCATCGTGACAGCCCTTATCTGCAATCTAGGTGTTTCTGCGTGCTGCGCCGGCCCAAAGAGTGCCCGGCTGAAAACGACAACGCAGGCATGTCGGGTGCCGCTGTCTGCACCTGCACAGAAAGTTTTGAGCAGATATCTCCTTCCGTTCTGCCGGAATTGAAAGAAGATTGTGCATCTTCTATGTTCGTCGCGGTCAATGGCAAAAGGCGCTTATCTTCAATCTAGGTGTTTCTGCGTGCTGCTCCGGCCCAAAGAGTGCCCGGCGGAAAACGACAACGCAGGCATGTCGGGTGCCACTGTCTACAGCTGCACAGAAAGTTTTGAGCAGATATCTCCTTCCATTCGGCCGGAATTGCAAGAAGTTTGTGCATCTTCTATGTTCATCGCGGTCAATGGCAAAAGGCGCTTATCTTCAATCTAGGTGTTTCTGCGTGCTGCTCCGGCCCAAAGAGTGTCCGGCGGAAAACGACAACGCAGGCATGTCGGGTGCCACTGCCTACACCTGCACAGAAAGTTTTGAGCAGATATCTTCTTTCGTTCGGCCGGAAATGCAAGACGTTTGTGCATCTTCAATATTGGTCGCGGTCAATGTCTAAAAGCCCTTATCTGCAATCTAGGTGTTTCTGCGTGCTGCGCCGGCCCAAAGAGTGCCCGGCGGAAAACGACAACGCAGGCATGTCGGGTGCCACTGTCTGCACCAGCACAGAAAGATTTGAGCAGATATCTCCTTCCATTCGGCCGGAATTGCAAGAAGTTTGTGCATCTTCTATGTTCGTCGCGGTCAATGGCAAAAGGCGCTTATCTTCAATCTAGGTGTTTCTGCGTGCTGCTCCGGCCCAAAGAGTGCCCGGCGGAAAACGACAACGCAGGCATGTCGGGTGCCACTGTCTGCACCTGCACAGAAAGTTTTGAGCAGATATCTCCTTCCATTCGGCCGGAATTGCAAGACGTTTGTGCATCTTCTATGTTCGTCGCGGTCAATGGCAAAAGGCGCTTATCTTCAATCTAGGTGTTTCTGCGTGCTGCGCCGGCCCAAAGAGTGCCCGGCGGAAAACGACAACGCAGGCATGTCGGGTGCCACTGTCTGCACCTGCACAGAAAGGTTTGAGCAGATATCTCCTTCCGTTCGGCCGGAATTGAAAGAAGTTTGTGCATCTTCAATGATGGTCGCGGTCAATGACAAAAAGGCCCTTATCTTCAATCTAGGTGTTTCTGCGTGCTGCGCTGGCCCAAAGAGTGCCCGGCTGAAAACGACAACGCAGGCATGTCGGGTGCCACTGTCTGCACCTGCACAGAAAGTTTTGAGCAGATATCTTCTTTCGTTCGGCCGGAATTGCAAGACGTTTGTGCATCTTCAATATTGGTCGCGGTCAATGTCAAAAAGCCCTTATCTGCAATCTAGGTGTTTCTGCGTGCTGCGCCGGCCCAAAGAGTGCCCGGCTGAAAACGACAACGCAGGCATGTCGGGTGCCACTGTCTGCACCTGCACAGAAAGTTTTGAGCAGATATCTCCTTCCGTTCTGGCGGAATTGAAAGAAGATTGTGCATCTTCTATGTTCGTCGCGGTCAATGGCAAAAGGCGCTTATTATCAATCTAGGTGTTTCTGCGTGCTGCTCCGGCCGAAAGAGTGCCCGGCGGAAAACGACAACGCAGGCATGTCGGGTGCCACTGTCTACACCTGCACAGAAAGTTTTCAGCAGATATCTCCTTCCATTCGGCCGGAATTGCAAGAAGTTTGTGCATCTTCTATGTTCGTCGCGGTCAATGGCAAAAGGCGCTTATCTTCAATCTAGGTGTTTCTGCGTGCTGCGCCGGCCCAAAGAGTCCCCGGCGGAAAACGACAACGCCGGCATGTCGGGTGCCACTGTCTGCACCTGCACAGCAAGTTTTGAGCAGATATCTCCTTCCGTTCGGCCGGAATTGAAAGAAGATTGTGCATCTTCAATGTAGGTCGCGGTCAATGACAAAAAGGCGCTTATCTTCAATCTAGGTGTTTCTGCGTGCTGCGCCGGCCCAAAGAGTGCCCGGCTGAAAACGACAACGTAGGCATGTCGGGTGCCACTGTCTGCACCTGCACAGAAAGTTTTGAGCAGATATCTTCTTTCGTTCGGCCGGAATTGCAAGACGTTTGTGCATCTTCAATATTGGTCGCGGTCAATGTCAAAAAGCCCTTATCTGCAATCTAGGTGTTTCTGCGTGCTGCGCCGGCCCAAAGAGTGCCCGGCTGAAAACGACAACGCAGGCATGTCGGGTGCCATTGTCTGCACCTGCACAAAAAGTTTTGAGCAGATATCTCCTTCCGTTCTGCCGAAATTGAAAGAAGATTGTGCATCTTCTATGTTCGTCGCGGTCAATGGCAAAAGGCGCTTATCTTCAATCTAGGTGTTTCTGCGTGCTGCTCCGGCCCAAAGAGTGGCCGACGGAAAACGACAACGCAGGCATGTCGGGTGCCACTGTCTACACCTGCACAGAAAGTTTTGAGCAGATATCTCCTTCCATTCGGCCGGAATTGCAAGAAGTTTGTGCATCTTCTATGTTCGTCGCGGTCAATGGCAAAAGGCGCTTATCTTCAATATAGGTGTTTCTGCGTGCTGCTCCGGCCCAAAGAGTGCCCGGCAGAAAACGACAACGCAGGCATGTCGGGTGCCACTGTCTACACCTGCACAGAAAGTTTTGAGCAGATATCTCCTTCCGTTCGGCCGGAATTGCAAGAAGTTTGTGCATCTTCAATATTGGTCGCGGTCAATGTCAAAAAGCCCTTATCTTCAATCTAGGTGTTTCTGCGTGCTGCTCCGGCCCAAAGAGTGCTCGGCGGAAAACGACAACGCAGGCATGTCGGGTGCCACTGTCTACACCTGCACAGAAAGTTTTGAGCAGATATCTCCTTCCATTCTGCCGGAATTGCAAGAAGTTTGTGCATCTTCTATGTACGTCGCGGTCAATGGCAAAAGGCGCTTATCTTCAATCTAGGTGTTTCTGCGTGCTGCGCCGGCCCAAAGAGTGCCCGGCGGAAAACGACAATGCAGGCATGTCGGGTGCCACTGTCTGCACCTGCACAGAAAGTTTTGAGCAGATTTCTTCTTTCGTTCGGCCGGAATTGCAAGACGTTTGTGCACCTTCAATATTGGTCGCGGTCAATGTCAAAAAGCCCTTATCTGCAATCTAGGTGTTTCTGCGTGCTGCGCCGGCCCAAAGAGTGCCCGGCTGAAAACGACAACGCAGGCATGTCGGGTGCCACTGTCTACACCTGCACAGAAAGTTTTCAGCAGATATCTCCTTCCGTTCGGCCGGAATTGAAAGAAGATTGTGCATCTTCTATGTTCGTCGCGGTCAATGGCAAAAGGCGCTTATCTTCAATCTAGGTGTTTCTGCGTGCTGCACCGGCCCAAAGAGTGCCCGGCGGAAAACGACAACGCAGGCATGTCGGGTGCCACTGTCTGCACCTGCACAGAAAGTTTTGAGCAGATATCTCCTTCTGTTCGGCCGGAATTATAATCAGACAGTGCAGTGTGTGGTAGCATTATATTCAGAGTGCAGTGTTTTGTAGTATTAAATTTAGAGGGCACAGTGTGGTAGTATTATATTCAGAGGGCACAGTGTGTGGTAGTATTATATTCAGAGGGTGCAGTGTATGATAGTATTATATTCAGAGGGTACAGTGTGTCAGAATTATATTCAGATGGTGTGTGGCGGTATTGTATTAGAAGAATACAGTGTTTGGCAGTATTATAATAATTATTGTTTTCATATAGAGGATCAGAATCCGCTGACATAGAAACCATCTGGGCGTCACATTATGCAGAGAGAAGATTTAGCTGGAACAATTCCTGGCGGTATGTACATCTGAATTAGATAAGGAAAGACTATAGAGAAGATGTCACCTGTAGTCACTGACATCATTCTGTATCCTCCTGTGTGTGTCCCATCAGAGCTGGAGTCACTTGTAAGTTCTGCAGTAATGATGGGTGAAACAACAACTCTCAGCATCCCCTCACCACTACTTAGGTCATACTGGGAGCTGTAGTTTTAAATGGTAAAAACTTCTTTAGCACTTTCCCATTCTGTGGCAATTGGTATATTTGATCATTATTCTGACATGTGAGCACGGCCAAAAAGTCTTAAACAAGGTTAGGACTGTATGATACATTTAATAATATTGTAAGTTCCGTGAGCAACATCTTGTTTTCTGTCCGCCAACACAAAATACTCTAATAGTGCCCCTCCCAAGACTCGACTCTGGATCCGCCCCTGTCTCGAGGGGTCTAGTTTCCAAAATGGTATGCCATCTGTTTGTGTGTTTTTTTGCTGTCCTGGCACCATAGGGACTTCCTAAATGTGACATGCCCCCCCAAGCAAAATTTTCTCTCCAAAGCATTGTGTTATCTGTGGTGTTACATAGGACTGCAGGTCACATCAAATGCAATATCTGTACTCATAGAGTTATCACTGTGTTATCTATGGTGTTACATAGGACTGCAGGTCACACCAACTAAATTATCTGTACTCAGAGAGTCATCACTGTCTTATCTGTGCTGTTTGGGGGTTACAGGGACCGGAGAGGTTAATAGTAGAAAGGACAGGGTAGATCCCACCCTTCTTTTCTATAGGGCCGTCTAGGGCTTTAGGCACGCCCAGGTAATATATAAGGGAGGCTCTCCCTATAGGAGCCCCTTTTGTGGACTCATCGGCAACCTGGTAGGAACTTGTCCCACCCTCCCTTCCTTTTGTTTTGCTTTGTTTTGTTTTATTTATTTCATGGCTTCTCACCTGGTTGTCGGGTGCGATGCTGTTTGTTACCCCTGTTTATAAAAAAAAATTATATACTAATATACTTTTATATATCTTATTCATTTTATTTATCACGTCTATACTGTGGTTGAAAAGATGCTTTGCACTATTTTGGTTGCAACTGTGTATTTGTCTGTTTAAGTCACAGCTGGCCTGGAGAAGTGCTGATGGAGAGTAGTGTTGAGCGGCATAGGCCATATTCGAATTCGCGAATATTCACGAATATATGGACGAATATTCGCATATTCGTAATATTCTCGTTGTATTTTCGCATATGTAAATATTCGCGTGTGCGAAAATTAACATATGCGACAATTCGCACGCCGGTCTCACACAGTAGTATTAGAGCCTTCTTTACACCACACAAGCTGGAAGCAGAGAGGGATGATCACTGTGATGTGTACTGTGAAAAAAAAATAAAATAAAAAAAATAAAAAAAACGAATATTTGTAATTACGAATATATAGCGCTATATTCGCGAATATTCGCGAATTCGCGAATATGCCATATTCGCGAATAAAATTCGAATTGCGAATATTGGCGAGCAATACTAATGGAGAGTGGAGAGAGGGCCGATTGGCACACATGCCCGTCATTAATATGGCGGAAGTGTTATTCAGTTACATGAGTTATGTTTTGGTGTTAACTGGCGTGCAGTTTTTAAGAGATTTAAGTATGGTTATCTTAATAAAAGAAAGCTGTGACCACCACCCAGCCCATTAAAACTAGTACTGGTGTATTGTCTTTATTTGGGAAGAAAAGAAAGGGATGGGCGTTTAAGGTACGTAATGAGGGTCAGAGTGTTCTCTGCAGTCACATAGGACTGAAGGTCACACTTACTACATTATCTGTACTCAGAGAGCTATCACTGTGATCAAACACTGACATCTATTATAGTAGTTTTGCAACAGCTGGAGGCGCTGTGGTTTGGAAAGACTTACATATACTACCGTGTTGTCCAGCATGCTGGTAGTTGTAGTTTTGCAACAACTGGAGGCACTGTGGCTTGCAAACACTGACCTATATAATATATACTATTAGTCCAGCATGCTGGGAGTTGAAGTATAAGTGTGGAACAGCTGGTGAGCTACATGGTGTATCAGGGCATGCTGGTAGTTGTAGTTTTTAAATAACATCAACTCCCTTCATAAAAAAAACAAAATCCATCAAAAAGTCAAATGAAACAAAAATATTATTGTTTATAAATAAAGATCGGGATGCAAAACATTATCTATTGTACAGGCCCCTTATAAGGGGGGAAAATAATTATTTGGGTCAGAATTGCACATCATTTCTCCCCTATATGTGTATCCTGTGATGTTACACATATATATAAATAATTATGATCATGGCTGGTATTTTTAGGTAGCGACCATAATGCCAAGATTTTCAACAATTGGAAGCATTCTCGCCTTGTTAATCGCTGACAGGGGTCACATGACAGATTTTAGACCAGACATTTACGTCACATGTCCATAAGGGGTTAAACAAAAGTGTTATAATATACTTGTATCTTCATCTTGCAGCGTTTCCTCCAAAGTGGATATGACTCCACACAGTCACAAAAAGATAAACAGCGGATCGTAAGCTCCCTGAGAAGGGAGCTACTGAAGGTCAACGGACGCAGCCATGACAAAATGGCAATTGTAAAGTGGTCGGACCTGAAATGCTGGAACATGGTTCAGGTCCGACAAATCCGGGAAAAATTCCACCCAGGTAAGATATTGGTGACAGTTATGTAAGGGCAGATGTAATTAAAGGGGTACTCCGGTGGTAAAAATTTTTTGCCTAGTTTGCAGCTTCTGTTTATGCTTTTATCTTTTTACAATTGACATGTTTTATGAGTTTTGGCAGCATGTCATTTTTTCTTACCTGTTTGTGGGGCAGGAAGTTCTTTAGTTCAGAGTACTATCTATTACTGTTGTCCACAGTGTCGGCCATATTCGGAGTAGGCTGTGGACAACGCATCATGAGAGTGGGTGGCTTCTATCACACCCAGCTTCTGAATATGCATGCTGTTTAGGGAAAGGGCGGGGTGAAGGCAGAGCCGAGGAAGACAGGAGATACACACCCCTCCTCCTCTCCCCTCTGCCTGTCATCAGTGTATAGCAGATCATGCTGTGTGCAGGGCTGTTGAAGTAACATGTCTGAGGGCTGTGGAAGTAAGGAGGTGCAGGCGCTCTCATTACTGTACAGGTGAGATCAAGCTGTGGAAGAGGAGGGGAAAAAAACTTCTGGGAGTCGTTGTCACTATTGTGTGTGTATGCAAGTGTTTCCCAACCAGGATGCCCCCAGCTGTTGCAAAACTACAACTCCCAGCATGCCCTGACAGCCTTTGGGCATGCAGGGTTTTGTTGTAGCTTTGCAACAGCTGGAGACCTACTGGTTAGGAAACACTGCTAGCCTATTCAGCATACACATACCTGCTCTTGTTTGCTTGGTTAGCCATGTTCCAATCGCTGGTCGTTTCATATCCATGCGCGCTTCTCTTTGTTTGTATGTGTTGTTGCGCTCGCTGTGCATCCAATCAGAATGTATAAGGCTTGGTTTCTTATGCCCTTCATTTCATTCATCTGTTGCTTTTTTTCATTTTGCTTTTTCTTTGTACGTGTGTATTTTGCGCATACGCATGTGTTTTTTTTTTAAGGTTATGTTTGTTTCTAGGGGGTGGAAATGTAGATTGTCTTCTAATGTCCAGGTGTAATTCATTTGTTGCTCATCTTGCTTCCTGACATCACAATTAGCCATGTGAGTTCAAGCAGCAAAAACAGTTGGGTGTCATACATAGTTACATAGTTAGTACGGTCGAAAAAAGACATATGTCCATCAAGTTCAACCAGGGAATTAAGGGGTAGGGGTGTCAACCAGGTGTAACCCAGGGGGGGAAAAGAAACGCCCCAAGCCAAACCAGCAGGCCATATAGCATTCAGGGATATGTAGTTTTTTGTCATAGGAAGAAAAAGGAAATAAAACATAGAAAAACAAAGTGTGGGATAAAAAGACAACAAAGAACGGGAAACAAGTTGTCTGAACACTAACAAAAGATACATACAGGGTAAGTCAAAAACAGAAAGACATTGACCACCGGAGTACCCCTTTAATCTTAGGGCAGATGTTGTTAACCATTTTTGTTTGTGAGTCTGACTCCAGATTGTGGTAACATATATCACCACCCAAGGTATTCATAGAACAGTTGAAAAAAGACACACGTCCATCAAGTTAAACCCGGGAATTTAAGTGAAGTGGTGTGGTGGGTTAAAGGGGAAGGGGTGGTATTTTATAACTCAATGACAGCTTATTTCCTGTATCAGGCGTGGGGCTGTCATAGCAATCCTGTGTACCCCATCAGGCCCTTTTTCAACTGTGAGTGTCAGAATCATACAAAGGAAACACACACAGCCCATTCTACCATGGTGGCAGACCAGCTCACACTCAGTCCCCCGTAGTGCCAGCCAGGCCCTTATATATATATATATATATATATATATATATATATATATACAGACAGTTAACCAATGGGATGATGGTATACTAATTTGTATCCATATACAATACAGCAGAGTACACAGAATTGGCATAGGTCATAAGAAATAATTATTAACTTTATGAACATTGTGTTATTATAGGAGCTCCTAAACCATCTGTGCACCCAAGCATACAAGGCGACAAGACGAGGAGGAGGCGCAGGAGGAGGAGCAGCCAGGGCCCTCCCACGGTGGCCAAAACACCTCACCACCACTGGATGAAGAGGAGGAGTGTAGTCCTGTGGCCTACACTCCAATTAAGGAGAGTAAGTATATGCACACATCCTTAGAATTTTGTATGCATAACATGTAAAGAATAAAGAGGGCAACATTCAAGGTTAAACAACACAACACAATACAGTAACATCTTATAAAAATTTCAATAACAATATTCGCTCAATATTCTCCAAAGCTTTGTTTTGCTCATAATCTTTTTTTTTATCTAGTAGCAGCATGAGGTGACAATTTAGTGGTGGCAGAGTGATTGCAGTTTTATGTGACAGCAGCATAATCAGACATTATAGTGGCAACAGTAGTAGTAAAATCTAATGTCATTATCACTCAGGCAAGAGTTACAAGCAGTAGTGGTAATAGTACTAGATAGCTTCAAAACACTTGGGCAAGAGGTGACAGCAGCAGAAGTGGTAAGAGTAGTATATAGTGGCAAAGAGGTGCCAGCAGCAGCAGTAGTGGTAATAGTAGTATATAGTGGCAAATCAATCTGGCAAGAGGTGCCATCAGCAGCAGTGGTAATAGTAATAAAAAAAATGGCAAATCACTCGGGCAAGAGGTGCCATCAGAAGCAGCAGCAGTAGTGATAGAAATAAATAGTGGAAAATCACTCTAGCAAGAGGTGCCATCAGCAGCAGTGGTAATAGTAATAAAAAAAATGGCAAATCACTCTGACAAGAGGTGCCATCCGAAGCAGCAGCAGCAGTAGTAATAGTGGCAAATCACTCTGGCAAGAGGTGCCATCAGCAGCAGTGGTAATAGTAATAAAAAAAAAGGCAAATCACTCGGGCAAGAGGTGCCATCCGAAGCAGCAGCAGCAGTAGTAATAGTGGAAAATCACTCTAGCAAGAGGTGCCATCAGCAGCAGTGGTAATAATAATAAAAAAAATGGCAAATCACTCTGGCAAGAGGTGCCATCCGAAGCAGCAGCAGCAGTAGTGATAGTAATAGATAGTGGCAAATCACTCTGGCAAGAGGTGCCATCACCAGCAGCAGCAGTAGTAATAGATAGTTGCAAATCACTCTGGTAAGAGGTGCCATCAGCAGCAGTAGTAATAGTAATAGATAGTGGTAAATCACTCAGGCAAGAGGTGCCATCAGAAGCAGCAGCAGTAGTGATAGTAATAGATGTGACAGCAGCAGTAGTGGTAAGAGTAGTATATAGTGGCAAATCAATCTGGCAAGAGGTGCCATCAGCAGCAGTGGTGGTAATAGTAATAAAAAAAATGGCAAATCACTCGGGCAAGAGGTGCCATCAGAAGCAGCAGCAGTAGTGATAGTAATAAATAGTGGAAAATCACTCTGGCAAGAGGTGCCATCAGCAGCAGTGGTAATAGTAATAGATAGTGGAAAATCACTCTGGCAAGAGGTGCCATCAGCAGCAGTGGTAATAGTAATAAAAAAATGCAAATCACTCTGGCAAGAGGTGCTATCCGAAGCAGCAGCAGTAGTGATAGTAATAGATAGTGGCAAATCACTCGGGCAAGAGGTGCCATCAGCAGCAGTAGTAATAGTAATAGATAGTGGTAAATCACTCGGGCAAGAGGTGCCATCAGAAGCAGTAGTAATAGTAATAGATAGTGGCAAATCACTCTGGCAAGAGGTGCCATCAGCAGCAGCAGCAGTAATAAATAGTGGCAAATCACTCTGGCAAGAGGTGCCATCAGCAGCAGCAGTAGTAATAGTAATAGATAGTGGCAAATCACTCTGGCAAGAGGTGCCATCAGCAGCAGCAGTAGTAATAGTGGTAAATCACTCGGGCAAAGGGTGACAGCAGCAGTATGATTACTATATAGGTACATAATCACTTAGCCTTTTGGCACCAGCAGTAGGAGACCAAATAGTGGCAAAATGACAAAGGCTTGAAGTTGCAGCAGCATGAGGAGTACATTGGAAAGGCAGAATGACACGGCCTGAGGTTGCTGTTGCCTGGCTAGACCATAGGGCCTCAAAATTTAAAAGTTTAAATAACTTTTTTTGAATGCAATACATTACTTTTTAACCCCTTCCCGACCTATGACATACTCGTATGTCATGGGTGGCAAGGTATTCCTGACCCATGACCTACAGGTACATCATGAACATTTTTGCCACTACTCGCGGCATCCCGCAGCGCCCGGTAAGATGGTGGCTATCACTGATAGCCAGCCATCTTACCATGCGACCACGGGGTTTTTCATCCCCCCCCAGCGATCGCTGCTATCAGCTAGTCAAGTCTGACTAGGTGATAGCAGCGCGGTGTGTGACTCCCGATCACGGGGATCGGGACACACACCGCTCTGCTAAGTGTCCCTGACCCGTCCCCCGGCGTCACTTACCCGGCCATGCGATGTCCCGAGCGGTCCCGGCGCGAGCGACGTCCTCCAGGTGGTCCCGGCGGTGGTACGTCCCGGCGGTGAGTTTCCGGCAGCAGTGCGGCATTTTCATTGGCAGCAGTGAGATCGCCGTAAAGCGATCTCACTGCTGCCTCTGGGAGTTTCAAAACTGCAACTCCCAGCATGCCCAGACAGCCTTTGGCTTTTTGGGCATGCTGGGAGTTGTAGTTTTGCAACATCTGGAGGTCCACAGTTTGGAGACCACTGTATAATGGTCTCCAATCTGTGCTCTTCCAGATGTTGCAAAACTACAACTCCCAGCATGCTCAGTCTGTCCAGGCATGCTGGGAGTTGTAGTTCTCTAACATCTGGAAGAGCACAGATTGGAGACCATTATACAGTGGTCTCCAAACTGTGGACCTCCAGATGTTGCAAAACTACAACTCCCAGCATGCCAAGACTGCCCAAGCATGCTGGAAGTTGTAGTTCGGCAACATCTGATCCTTCAAATATTGCCCAACTACAACTTCCAGCATGCCTGGGCAGTCTGGGCATGCTGGGAGTTGTAGTTTTGCAACAACTGGAGGCACACTAGTTGGGAAACGTTGTCCGTTTCCTACCTCAGTGCCTCCAGCTGTTGCAATTGTTGCAAAACTATAACTCCCAGCATGCACTGACAGACCATGCATGCTGGGAGTTGTAGTTTTGCAATAGCTGGAGGCACACTGGTTTGGAAACACTAAGTTTGGTTGCAAAACACTTGAAAGTGTATTACTTAACTTAGTGTTTCCAAACCAGCGTGCCTCCAGCTGTTGCAAAACTACAACTCCCAGCATGCACGGACAGCCAAAGGGCATGCTCGGAGTTTGCAACATCTGGATGTTTGCCCCTCCCCCCAATGTGAATGTACAAGGTACACTCACATGGGCGGAGGTTTACAGTGAGTGCTGCAAGTTTGAGATGGCGCAAATTTTGCGCTGCAGCTCAAACTCCCAGCGGCAAACTTGCTGTGAACCTCTGCCCATGTGACTGTACCCTAAAAACACTACATTACACTAACACTAACCTAAAATAAAAAGTAAAAAAAGTAAAAAACACTACATATACACATACCCCTACACAGCCCCACTGTTTCCAAAACGGAGCCTCCAGCTGTTGCAAAATAATAACTCCCAGTATTGCCGGACAGCCATTGACTGTCCAGGCATGCTGGGAGTTTTGCAACAGCTGGAGGCACCCTGTTTGGGAATCATTGGCATAGAATACCCCTATGTCCACCCCTATGCAAATCCCTAATTCAGGCCTCAAATGCGCATGGCGCTCTCTCACTTTGGAGCCCTTTCAGGGCAACAGTTTTGGGACACATATGGGGTATCGCCTTACAAATTTTGGGGGGCTTTTTCTTCTTTAACCCCTTATGAAAAGGTGAAGTTAGTGTCTACACCAGCATGTTAATGTAAAAAAATAAATTTTTTACACTGACATGCTGGTGTTGCCCTATACTTTTCATTTTCACAAGAGGTAAAAGGGAAAGTGGGCGCAAAGTGGGCGCAAAGTGCTCTGGGGGCGCACAACAAGGCCCAGAAGGGAGAGTGCACCATGTACATTTGAGGCGATTTGCACAGGGGTGGCTGATTGTTACAGCAGTTCTGACAAACGCAAAACAATAAATATCCATATGTGACCCCATTTTGGAAACTACACCCCTCACAGAATGTAATAAGGGGTGCAGTGAGCATTTACACCCCACTGGTGTATGACAGATTTTTGGAACAGTGGTCTGTGAAAATGAAAAATAAAATTTTTCATTTGCACAGTCCACTGTTTCAAATATCTGTCAAACGCCAGTGGGGTGTAAATGCTCACTGCACCCCTTATTAAATTCCATGAGGGGTATAGTTTCCAAAATGGGGTCACATGTGGGGGGGTCCACTGTTCTGGCACCATAGGGGCTTCCTAAATGGGACATGCCCCCCAAAAACCCTTTCAGAAAAACTCACTCTCCAAAATCCACTTGTCGCTCCTTCCCTTCTGAGCCCTCTACTGCGCCCGCCGAACACTTTACATAGACATATGAGGTATTTCCTTACTCGAGAGAAATTGGGTTACAAATTTTAGGGTGATTTCTCTCCTTTTACCCCTTGTAAAAATTAAAAAATTGGGTCTACAAGAACATGCGAGTGTAAAAAATGAAGATTTAGAATTTTCTCCTTCACTTTGCTGCTATTCCTGTGAAACACCTAAAGGGTTAAAACACTTACTGAATGTCATTTTGAATACTTTTGGGGTGCAGTTTTTATAATGGGGTCATTTATGGGGTATTTCTAATATGAAGACCCTTAAAATCCACTTCCAACCTGAACTGGGCCCTGAAAAAGTACGATTTTGAAAATTTTGAGAAAAATTGGAAAATTGCTGCGGAACTTTGAAGCCCTCTGGTGTCTTCCAAAAGTAAAAACTTGTCAATTTTTTGATGCAAACATAAAGTAGACATATTGTATATGTGAATCAATATGTAATTTATTTGAAATATCCATTTTCCTTTCAAGCAGAGACTTTCAAAGTTAGAAAAATGCTAAATTTTCTAAATTTTCATGAAATTTTTAGATTTTTTACCAAGAAAGGATGCAAATATCAGTGAAATTTTACCAATAACATAAAGTAGAATATGTCACGAAAAAACTATCTCGGAATCAGAATGATAAGTGAAAGCATTCCAGAGTTATTAATGTTTAAAGTGACAGTGGTCAGATTTTCAAAAAATGCCCAGGTCCTGAAGGTGAAAATGGGCTGGGTCATGAAGGGGTTAAATAGATGAGGAATTAAATTTCAAACTAATGTGCCAGCAGCATGAGGACAGTATATAAAGGCTTAATGACACAGCCTGGACATATTTATGCCCTTTAACGCTAACTGCCCACTATGAGTTTAAAAGGTAAATAATAAAAAGTCCAAAGTGCAAATTAAATATATTTCTTGGAATAATTAATAAAAATAGATACATCTAAAAAACGTCACCAGTGTTACTGGTGCATGATTGTGGTATTGTAATAAAATATTAAATTTATATAACAATATGAGGAACTTAAAAATTTTTTATATCATAAAAGAAGAAAAAAGAAAATAAATACACACAGTTACTGCAATGGGAATGTCTTTTATGGTTGAAAGTATGTTGCCATCGGCCTTAAAACTTCTCACTCACAGACACAAAATAGAAGTCTAAGTAATGTTAGATAGAAGTAGGTAAGTTGTGGAGGTCCTGCATAGGGTCAGCTCTAACAGGGGAGGACGGTGGGCACCGTTCTGCGATGGATTGAAAAACATCGTCTCCACTGTGCCACTCAGTTGTTTTTTTTGCTCCAGTCGGCAAGACCAGAGCTCCAGAGGAGTGGCGTCTGAAATCATGATAAGGTCAAAATAGAGTGAGATGTTGGTAGCAAAGGCCAACTGATTGAAAGTGCATTAACGGGATTGTACTATTCAGTCTGGGCTAAAGAAAAATAGCTTTCCTAAAAATGGAAAATTCATTGCAGTAGTAGTAGTGTGTATTCTAATATCAACAATGTAATCAAAGCATTTATACTTGGTAAGTTATAAATTAGTTTAATATATTATGTAATGTATTGTTAGAGCTTTTACATATACTATACACAAATACATGTTACTCTTCATTAATAGTAATTCAAATTTTTTTTCCTATCAGTTGTCCAACAAAAAAAAAAAATTAATAAATAAAACAAATGAAGAGGGAGCACAAGGAGGACATTTGCGACATACATTACATACAGTTATGGAGCAGAAACATGAAAGAAGAATTGCCGAGATTGAAAATCTTCTCAAGTTGGGATAGTCCCTTTTTTATTTATTTATTTATTTATTTTTTGTTCTTATTGTTAAGTTTTATTTAAAATTGATACTGTTTAAAAAAAAATGTGTGGTCTCCTTTTTTATTATTGTTTTCGTTGCTTAGAACTGCTGACTAAAAATTTCCATGTGAGCTTTTCGTAGGGAGAAGTTAACAGCAATGGTCTAATTGGTCTGCCTGAGTCACCTGACCTTGATAGACTTACAGAACACTTGACTTATAAATTAAAGGCAGACCAAAAAAGGTGGGGGAGAATAATAAGTGTGTGATAACAAAAATCAATAATGCGCGTTTCGGCACGCTAACCTTCGTCCGGGAGTCACTCCCGGACGAAGGTCAGCGTGCCGAAACACGCGTTGGAGTGGCGGCACCCCGGTTCCTGCAGCTTTTCAGTGACTACTATATCTGTTGTGGGTATCTTGCTAGCATTATTTGCACTATTATACATTTCAATTCTGATGTATAGTTTGTCTATACACCGCAATATTACAGCACCTTATTGACTTGCAGTGTTGTACTTTTCATACTGTTTGTATATATGTTACTTTTATTCATAATGGTGCTTATATATATATATTTATATGTACTGCTTGATTACGGATTTATGTGCAGGATATCCGGTGGTGCTGTTTTTATGATGCATTGTCTTCCTCTTTGTGTGTATCTAATTTTAGTGCATACCAATAAAATTTGTTTTTACTTTTTCATTAAAGTGACTCTTTTTGGAGCTTCTTTGCTTTCCTTTTGCACACAAGTTACGGTATTAAAAGACAAATTAAAAATCTGAGAAACATAAAAGGGTCACGACTAGAGATGAGCGAACTTTTCACAAATTCGATTTGGCCGATTTGCAGAATTTTCCCGAAAAGTTTGTTTCGATTCAAATTTATTCGCGGAGAATCGATGTTAAAAAAGGCTTTTTCTAACCTACATACAGCCTCTATAGGGGTATAGAACACTTTGCTGTGTCCTAAAATGCATATGGAGTGTGCTGGGGTAGTGAAATAATACTGTTATTCAGAATAGCATGCAGATTACCGGCATCGCTCTTAGAATCACTGCCGCACAGCAGCACAATGACAGAGCCTCGTGGTGGCATCAGTGTCAGGAGACCATATCTGTTACGCCGAGCGCTCCGGGTTCCCGCTCCTCCCCGGAGCGCTCGCTTCACCTCCTCCGCTGCAGCGCTCCGGTCACGTCCTCTGACCCGGGGCGCTGCGATCCTGCTGCTAGCCGGGATGCGATTCGCGATGCGGGTAGCGCCCGCTCGCGATGCGCACCCCGGCTCCCCTACCTGACTCGCTCCCCGTCTGTTCTGTCCCGGCGCGCGCGGCCCCGCTCCCTAGGGCGCGCGCGCGCCGGGTCTCTGAGATTTAAAGGGCCACTGCGCCGCTGATTGGCGCAGTGGTTCCAATTAGGGTTATCACCTGTGCACTCCCTATATTACCTCACTTCCCTTGCACTCCCTTGCCGGATCTTGTTGCCTTAGTGCCAGTGAAAGCGTTCCTTGTGTGTCCCTTGCCAGTGTTTCCAGACCTTCTGCCGTTGCCCCTGACTACGATCCTTGCTGCCTGCCCCGACCTTCTGCTACGTCCGACCTTGCTTCTGCCTACTCCCTTGTACCGCGCCTATCTTCAGCAGCCAGAGAGGTGAGCCGTTGCTAGTGGATACGACCTGGTCACTACCGCCGCAGCAAGACCATCCCGCTTTGCGGCGGGCTCTGGTGAAAACCAGTAGTGGCTTAGAACCGGTCCACTAGCACGGTCCACGCCAATCCCTCTCTGGCACAGAGGGTCCACTACCTGCCAGCCGGCATCGTGACAGTAGATCCGGCCATGGATCCCGCTGAAGTTCCTCTGCCAGTTGTCGCTGACCTCACCACGGTGGTCGCCCAGCAGTCACAACAGATTGCGCAACAAGGCCAACAGCTGTCTCAACTGACCATTATGCTACAACAGTTGCTACCACAGCTTCAGCAGTCATCTCCTCCGCCAGCTCCTGCATCTCCTCCGCAGCGAGTGGCCGCTCCTGGGATACGCTTATCCTTGCCGGATAAATTTGATGGGGACTCTAAGTTTTGCCGTGGCTTCCTTTCCCAATGTTCCCTGCATCTGGAGATGATGTCGGACCTGTTTCCCACTGAAAGGTCTAAGGTGGCTTTCGTAGTCAGTCTTCTGTCCGGAAAAGCCCTGTCATGGGCCACACCGCTCTGGGACCGCAATGACCCCGTCACTGCCTCTGTACACTCCTTCTTCTCGGAAATCCGAAGTGTCTTTGAGGAACCTGCCCGAGCCTCTTCTGCTGAGACTGCCCTGTTGAACCTGGTCCAGGGTAATTCTTCCGTTGGCGAGTATGCCGTACAATTCCGTACACTTGCTTCAGAATTGTCCTGGAATAATGAGGCCCTCTGCGCGACCTTCAAAAAAGGCCTATCCAGCAACATTAAAGATGTTCTGGCCGCACGAGAAATTCCTGCTAATCTACATGAACTTATTCACCTAGCCACTCGCATTGACATGCGTTTTTCTGAAAGGCGTCAGGAACTCCGCCAAGATATGGACTCTGTTCGCACGAGGCGTTTCGTCTCCTCGGCTCCTCTCTCCTCTGGTCCCCTGCAATCTGTTCCTGTGCCTCCCGCCGTGGAGGCTATGCAGGTCGACCGGTCTCGCCTGACACCTCAAGAGAGGACACGACGCCGTATGGAGAACCTCTGCCTGTACTGTGCTAGTACCGAACACTTCCTGAGGGATTGTCCTATCCGTCCTCCCCGCCTGGAAAGACGTACGCTGACTCCGCACAAAGGGGAGACAGTCCTTGATGTCTACTCTGCTTCTCCACGTCTTACTGTGCCTGTGCGGATGTCTGCTTCTGCCTTCTCCTTCTCTACAGTGGCCTTCTTGGACTCTGGTTCTGCAGGAAATTTTATTTTGGCCTCTCTCGTCAACAGGTTCAACATCCCAGTGACCAGTCTCGCCAGACCCCTCTACATCAATTGTGTAAATAATGAAAGATTGGACTGTACCATACGTTTCCGCACGGAGCCCCTTCTTATGAGCATCGGATCTCATCATGAGAGGATTGAACTTTTGGTCCTCCCCAATTGCACCTCGGAGATTCTCCTTGGACTTCCCTGGCTTCAACTTCATTCCCCAACCCTGGATTGGTCCACTGGGGAGATCAAGAGTTGGGGGTCCTCTTGTTCCAAGAACTGTCTAAAACCGGTTCCCAGTAACCCTTGCCGTAACTCTGTGGTTCCTCCAGTAACCGGTCTCCCTAAGGCCTATATGGACTTCGCGGATGTTTTCTGCAAAAAACAAGCCGAGACTCTACCTCCTCACAGGCCTTATGATTGCCCTATCGACCTCCTCCCGGGTACTACTCCACCCCGGGGCAGAATTTATCCTCTCTCTGCCCCAGAGACTCTTGCCATGTCCGAATACGTCCAGGAGAATCTAAAAAAGGGCTTTATCCGTAAATCCTCCTCTCCTGCCGGAGCCGGATTTTTCTTTGTCTCCAAAAAAGATGGCTCCCTACGTCCTTGCATTGACTACCGCGGTCTTAATAAAATCACGGTTAAGAACCGCTACCCCTTACCCCTCATCTCTGAACTCTTTGATCGCCTCCAAGGTGCCCACATCTTCACTAAATTGGACTTAAGAGGCGCCTATAACCTCATCCGCATCAGAGAGGGGGACGAGTGGAAAACGGCATTTAACACCAGAGATGGACACTTTGAGTATCTGGTCATGCCCTTTGGACTGTGCAATGCCCCTGCCGTCTTCCAAGACTTTGTCAATGAAATTTTTCGTGATCTATTATACTCCTGTGTTGTGGTATATCTGGACGATATCCTAATTTTTTCTGCCAATCTAGAAGAACACCGCCAGCATGTCCGTATGGTTCTTCAGAGACTTCGTGACAACCAACTCTATGCCAAAATTGAGAAATGTCTGTTTGAATGCCAATCTCTTCCTTTTCTAGGATATTTGGTCTCTGGCCAGGGACTACAGATGGATCCAGACAAACTCTCTGCCGTCTTAAATTGGCCACGCCCCTCCGGACTCCGTGCTATCCAACGCTTTTTGGGGTTCGCCAATTATTACAGGCAATTTATTCCACATTTTTCTACCATTGTGGCTCCTATCGTGGCTTTAACCAAGAAAAATGCTGATCCCAAGTCCTGGCCTCCTCAAGCAGAAGACTCCTTTAAACAACTCAAGTCTGCCTTTTCTTCGGCTCCTGTGCTCTCCAGACCTGACCCTTCCAAACCCTTCCTATTGGAGGTTGATGCCTCCTCAGTAGGAGCTGGAGCTGTTCTTCTACAAAAAAATCCTTCCGGGCATGCTGTCACTTGTGGTTTTTTCTCTAGGACCTTCTCTCCGGCGGAGAGGAACTACTCCATCGGGGATCGAGAGCTTCTAGCCATTAAATTAGCACTTGAGGAATGGAGGCATCTGCTGGAGGGATCAAGATTTCCTGTTATTATCTACACCGACCACAAGAACCTCTCCTACCTCCAGTCGGCCCAACGGCTGAATCCTCGCCAGGCCCGGTGGTCTCTGTTCTTTGCCCGATTTAATTTTGAGATTCACTTTCGTCCTGCCGATAAGAACATTAGAGCCGATGCTCTCTCTCGTTCCTCGGATGCCTCAGAAGTTGATCTCCCTCCGCAACACATCATTCCACCTGACTGCCTGATCTCCACTTCTCCTGCCTCCATCAGGCAGACTCCTCCAGGAAAGACCTTTGTTTCTCCACGCCTACGCCTCGGAATCCTCAAATGGGGTCACTCCTCCCATCTCGCAGGTCATGCGGGCATCAAGAAATCTGTGCAACTCATCTCCCGCTTCTATTGGTGGCCGACTCTGGAGACGGATGTTGGGGACTTTGTGCGAGCCTGCACTATCTGTGCCCGGGATAAGACTCCTCGCCAGAAGCCCGCTGGTTTTCTTCATCCTCTGCCTGTCCCCGAACAGCCTTGGTCTCTGATTGGTATGGATTTTATTACTGATTTACCTCCTTCCCGTGGCAACACCGTTATTTGGGTGGTCGTTGATCGATTCTCCAAAATGGCACATTTCATTCCTCTTCCTGGTCTTCCTTCTGCGCCTCAGTTGGCTAAACAATTTTTTGTACACATTTTTCGTCTTCACGGGTTGCCTACGCAGATTGTCTCGGATAGAGGGGTCCAATTCGTGTCTAAATTCTGGAGAGCTCTCTGTAAACAACTCAAGATTAAAAAATTTTTTTTTAGTAGACTGGGAGGGTTGTGGTCCTGAAGAGAGATCCTGGGAACCTGAGGACAACATCCTTGACAAAAGTCTGCTCCTCAGGTTCTCAGGCTCCAAGAAGAAGGGGAGACCCAAGGGGGGGGGTACTGTTACGCCGAGCGCTCCGGGTTCCCGCTCCTCCCCGGAGCGCTCGCTTCACCTCCTCCGCTGCAGCGCTCCGGTCACGTCCTCTGACCCGGGGCGCTGCGATCCTGCTGCTAGCCGGGATGCGATTCGCGATGCGGGTAGCGCCCGCTCGCGATGCGCACCCCGGCTCCCCTACCTGACTCGCTCCCCGTCTGTTCTGTCCCGGCGCGCGCGGCCCCGCTCCCTAGGGCGCGCGCGCGCCGGGTCTCTGAGATTTAAAGGGCCACTGCGCCGCTGATTGGCGCAGTGGTTCCAATTAGGGTTATCACCTGTGCACTCCCTATATTACCTCACTTCCCTTGCACTCCCTTGCCGGATCTTGTTGCCTTAGTGCCAGTGAAAGCGTTCCTTGTGTGTCCCTTGCCAGTGTTTCCAGACCTTCTGCCGTTGCCCCTGACTACGATCCTTGCTGCCTGCCCCGACCTTCTGCTACGTCCGACCTTGCTTCTGCCTACTCCCTTGTACCGCGCCTATCTTCAGCAGCCAGAGAGGTGAGCCGTTGCTAGTGGATACGACCTGGTCACTACCGCCGCAGCAAGACCATCCCGCTTTGCGGCGGGCTCTGGTGAAAACCAGTAGTGGCTTAGAACCGGTCCACTAGCACGGTCCACGCCAATCCCTCTCTGGCACAGAGGGTCCACTACCTGCCAGCCGGCATCGTGACAATATCGTGACTGAATGACATAGTGTGGACATGTTGGCAGCAATAGGAGACCATTTAGTGGCTGAATGGCACAGCGGGGAGTTGGCTGATGCACTAGTACACTACACACCAGGGCTTCACAATCCCCCCCCCCCCCCCCAAAAGAAACACAATATATGAAATTTTTGACAAAGATTTCTCATTGGTAGCACCCGCTATCCGAAAATTGGAAATTTCCAGGCCCCACCTCTGCGGCATCAGGAACCCATATATTGCCTGAAGGACACAGCCTGGAGTTTGCTGATGCACCAGTACACACCCGGGCTTCACAATCCCCTCCAAAAAACAACAACATTTTAGAATTTTTTTTTAAAGAAATACCTTTGTGTAAGAACAAGCGCATATCCAACAGTTCACAAAACTCTATAATGCAGGACGGTGGACCACTCAAAGACAGTCTTCTCAAAAATAATAAACACCACAATGTTTTAAATATTTTTACAAAAACTAATTCAATATGTGTGTAAGCGCATCTGTCTCCAAAAGATCAGATGACCAAAGGACTTTTTTCGCCTAAAATAATGAAGCAGAGTTAATCCCTGTCCGTATTTTTTATTTTATTTTTAATTTTCATTAAAAAATCACACGCAACAAGCGTAACGATTAGCATTCTGGAAAATTCAATTTTACTACTGATAAAATTATCAGTAAATAAAAAAAAACACTACCCAAGAGTGTTTAATTACCCCATACATTGCACCAGGAGCAGTCAAGAGTAGGCCTCAGCAGTACCAAGAGGCTTTAATAACCCCCTACCTTTGCACGATGAATTGCGAGATCGAGCAATACCAGGTGTGTTATGCCCACTGATTTCCGGGGCCGCAGGCGCGCTCCTCTGAACGGATTAGCATGTCTCTATCTTTCATCGACCGGTGCTGGTAACCCGCTAACTCCCGGAAAGGTAAGCTTCCGCGAAGCAGGTGGTCTCCCCCGGGCACGTTTGGCTCCAGAATTTCCACTACTGCCACACCACGCTGACTGCCAACCGTGCTACTGCCTTGCTGACTAAAGAGCAATCTGCAACTCTCTTCTCCCGATGATTAACCCCCTTCTCCTGAGATCGAGCAATAACAGGTGTGTTATGCCCTCAGATCTCTGGGGCCGCGGGCGCGCTCCAATGAACGGATTAGGGTGTGTCCATCTTTTTTTGTAGCACCCGCAATCCAAAAATTTTAAATTCCCAGACCCAGGCCCCACCTCTGCGGCATCAGGAACCCATTTATTGCCTGAAGGACACAGCCTGGAGTTGGCTGATGCACCAGTACACACAGGGCTTCACAATCTGCCACAAAATAAACAAAATTGTATAATATTTTTTTTTAAATATACAACTTTGTGTAAGCACCAGCGCATATCCAACATTTCAGAAGATTCTATAAGGCAGGACGGTGGACCACCCAAAGACTTTCTTCTCAAAAATAATGAACCACACAATTGTTGAATTTTTTTTTCAAAAAATTGAAATTCCTAGACCCAGGCCCCACCTCAGCTGCATCAGTAACCCATAGATTGCCTGAATGACACAGCCTGGAGTTGGCTGATGCACGAGTACACACCCGGGCTTCACAATCCACCCCCAAAAAACGCAAATTTTTTTGGAAATTGTCTGACAATTTTTTTTTTAAACAAGCGCATATACAACAGTTCAGAAGACTCTATAATGCAGGACAGTGGACCACCCAAAGACATTCTTCTATAATATAATAAACCACACAATATGTTAAACTTTTTTAAATAATTGAAATTCCAAGACCAAGGCCCTACCTCTGCTGCATCAGTAACCCATATATTGCCTAACGGACACAGACTGGAGTTGACTGATGCACGAGTAAACACTACACACCCGTCACCCGGGCTTCACAATCCACCCACAAAAAAACGCAAAATTTTATCGAAATTGTCGGACAAAATACCTTTTTTCAAAAAAACAAGCGCATATACAGCAGTTCAGAAGACTCTATAATGCAGGATGGTGGACCACCCAAAGACATTCTTCTCAAAAGTAATAAGCGACACAATGTTTGAAATTTGGTTAAAAAAATTATTACATGTGTGTAAGTGCATGTGTCTCAAAAAAAAAAAAAAGATGGCAAAAGGATTCTATTCTGCAAAAATGATTAAGCGGAGTTAATCCCTCTCCATCTATTTATTTTTTCATTAAAAAAATCACACGCAACAAGCGTTCCGTTGTGTAACGGTTAGCATTCTGCAAAATTCAATTTTATTACTGATAAAAATTACCAGTAAATTTAACAATAACACTACCCAAGAGTGTTTAATTACCCCATACATTGCACCAGGAGCAGTCAGGAGTAGGCCTCAGCAGTACCCAGGAGGCTTTAATAACCCCTTACCTTGCCCGATCAATTGCGAGATCGAGCAATAACAGGTGTGTTATGGCCTCAGATGTCCTGGGCCGCACCAGCGCTCCACTGAACGGATTAGCATCTCTCTATCTTTCAAGGACAGGTGCGTGTTGCACGCTGAAACCAGTTCGTGATAGGGATCTGTGATTGCAATTATTTAATCCTAAAATGAGGAATTATCAGTAAGTGAGGGTCATAAGCTGGCGTTTATTAAGTCCCTGCCCTTTGTACACACCGCCCGTCGCTATAAGCGATTGGATTAGTTAGTGAGTTGGTTAGTGAGGTCCTCGGATCGGCCCAGGTGGGGTAGGAGAAGGCCCTGGCAGAGCGCAGAGAATTTAACGATCATTGTTGAAATTTTCATTAAGCATGTATTTAGCTACTGCTAAACATACAAAAATTTAAGGCCCAAGGCTAGAGGCACCAGGGAGGCAAGTAGTTCCTGAAAGACACAGAATGAGTCTTGAGCATGCATTTGCAGTACCCAAGAGGTTTTCATAACCCCTTACTTTTAAAGATCAATGTTTACATTTGCATTAAGCATGTATTTAGCTACTGCTGAACTTCAAAAAATTATAGGCCCAAGGCCAGAAGCTTCAGTTTTCCCCATATTAGGAGCATAGTTGTCCCCCAGATTAGGACCATAGTTTTCCCCCAGATTAGGCAGCATAGATGTCACCCAGATTAGGCAGCATAGATGTCCCCCAGAGTAGGCAGCATAGATGTCCCCCAGAGTAGGAGCATACTTGTCCCCCAGATTAGACAGCATAGATGTCCCCCAGATTAGGCAGCATAGTTGTCCCCCAATCAGCGCGAGCCGGTCAGAGCCAATCAAAGGGCCGTATGTGTTAAGCAGGCCGTACAATCCCCAGGTCTGCCCCAGAGGGTTTCATAACCAACCACAATAGAGAAAATGTTGTTGTAGGAGCATGGTCAAGCTACTCAGACCCATCTGTCATTGGTGGCTGGAAATCCTGGCTGATCCATCCCTGATTCATCTTGACAAACGTCAATCTCTCCACATTTTTAGTGGACAGACGAGTTCGCCTTGGGGTGACTATGGCCCCGGCCGCACTATACATCTGCTCTGATGGCACACTACTGGCCGGGCAGGACAGCTTTTCCAGGGCAAACTCCGCTAGTTGCGGCCATAAATCGAGTTTGGCTGCCCAGAAGTCCAGCGGATCTTCAACGGTTGTTGGCAGGTCCATGTCGAGGTAAGCCATCACCTGTTGGTTCAGGTCCTGCTCCATGTTCACCTGCTGCTGATGAGTAGCTTCACTATGCGGCTGAAGGAAGCTACTCATCAGCCACTGTAGACTCAGGTTGCTGCTGATTGAGCCGGTACTGCTCCTTCCACCCCTCCCCAGCAGCCGTGGGAGTGGAAAGTGAGCGCAGAGGGCCCCCCGAGTCAGACCTGCGAGTGGATAGGCATCGGCCAACCGACTACGTAGAAGCTCCCTGAAGTAGGTCAGTTTGTCCTCCCTCTCAGTGGGTGTAAAAAAGGCCCCCATTCTGGGCCGGTAGCGAGGGTCTAATAAGGTGGAGATCCAAATGTCATTGCGCTGACAATTCGGGGGTCACTATGCAAGCAACTCAGCATGCATTGTGCCATTTGTGACAGTGACTCACTGGGACTACCTGCCTCCATCTCCACTGCATACTGCCACGGTGTGTCTGGGTCCTCTGTCTCGCCTCCCGCGTAATAACCCTCCAGCTCCTCTGGCTGCTCCTGCTCCTCCTCTCCTGTCCAATGACCAGAAACTCTGCCCCTCATCATCATCCTCCAATTCATCCCCCACAGAACTCATGTAGCCTTCTGATGTAGGCGCAACATCTCCATTGCCGTGACCAGCCATGTTTCAATCATTTTTTGGAGTAAATGTAGGAGTGGAATTACGGCGTTCATGGTGTAATTCGAGCAACTAACAAAAAATGTGGCTTCCTCAAAGGGCCTCAGCAAACGGCAGGTGTCACATATGTGCTGCCACTCATTCACATTGAAGTTACACAGGGGAGTACTCCTATCTCCTTGTATCATCAAAAAATCCGTGATGGCTTTTCTTTGTTCGTATAGTCTGTCCAACATATGGAGGGTGGAATTCCAACGTGTGGCAACGCCACAAATGAGACTATGTTGTGGGATACCGTTGTGACGCTGCAGCTAAAGCAAAGTGTGCTTGGCGGTGTACTAGTGGCTGAAGTGCATGCACAGTTTCCTTGCCATTGTCAGGACGTCTTGCAAATGGGGTGAAGACTTGATGAACTTCTTGACAACCAGATTCAACACGTGTGCCATGCAGGGCAAATGGTTCACACTTCCTTGTCGCAGCGCGGCCACAATGTTCTTCCCATTGTCAGTCACCATGGTTCCCATTTCCAGATTTCGTGGAGTAAGCCATACTCAGATTTCTTCCCTAATGAACTTCAGCAGTTCCTCCCCTGTGTGACTCCGTTCGTCAAGGCAAACCATTTGAAGGACGGCTTGACACCGCTGTGCCCTACACACGTGGTACGATGAAGGGCCACCGAGATTTGGATGTGCAGTGGAGGCCGAGGACACGGGGGAGGAGGAGGCGCACACTGTAAAAGGACCAACTGCCTGGGAGCAAGAGCGTGGAGGAGGAAGCGGTGTGACCTGTCCAAGTTGCTGTTGTGGCTGTGCAGGAACAACATTTACCCAGTGGGCCGTAAAAGACATGTATTGTCCCTGCCCGTAGTTACAGCTCCACCCGTCGGCGCTGTCGTGCACTTTTGAACACACTGACAGGCTCAAGAACTGGCCCACCTTCTCTTGTACAAACTTATGCAGGGCTGGTACTGCCTTCTTCGCAAAGAAATGACGGATTGGGACTCTCCACCTCGGCTCGGCACAAGCCATCAATTCCCTGAAAGCTGCAGAGTCCACCAGTTGGAAAGGGAGGGACTGCGACACCAGCAACTTGGACAGGAGCACATTCAACTTCTGCACCGTTGGATGAGTGGGAGCATACTGTTGTCTCTTGGACATGGCTTCACCAATCGATTGTTGGTGGAATAGCTGACTACGAGCGGAGGAAGCAGGAGCGCAAGAAGGAGGGTTTGACACCATGCTCCCTTCGGCTGAGGTGGTGGAGCCTTGGCTGGATGACGGAGGGAGCGGATGGCTACTGGGTGATGCAGCAGGCTGGACCACTATCTCGGAGCCACGGTTATCCCAGGCTGCTTTATGGTGGCGAATCATGTGTTGAAGCAGGGCCGTGGTGCCGAGATTGGGACCCTGGCCACGCTTCACTTTCTGCCCACAGATTTTGCATGTGACTACGCTAAGGTCCTCCGGATTCTTTATGAAGAAAAACCACACTGCAGAATAGCTGATTTTCCCACCCGCAGTTCGCACTGTTTCACTGCTATTGGCGCCATCTCCAGGAACCCCTGTTCCACTACCTCCCTGAATGGTAGCTTGCCGCGAAGCAGGTGGTCTCCCCCTGGCACATTTGGCTCCTGAATTTCCACTACTGCCACCACCACGCTGATTGCCAACCGTGCTACCGCCTTGCTGCCTCATAGACAAAGAGCAAATCTCTTCTCCTGATGATGATGAAGCCCCGGCTTCTGCACCCGGCACCCAATTGCGATTGGCTTCATCAACATCAAAAGATGTGTGCACGTCACTGATGTCCTCCTCTTGTTCCACAACAGTGTTTGCCTCAGGACCCTGAACAATTGAAACACCGCCTCCCACGTCACTCTCCGCATCTCTACTTGGCCGCCTTGCGGAGCAAGGGACGCATGTCTCCTCACATTCTTGGCTGCCCAATAGATGCTGACTGTCCTCTATTACATCGTCCTCGCTAAATAGTGGAGCTGAACCCAAAGCATGAGATACTTCTTTGGGAGAGGGAACAGCATAGTACAAAGGCAATGGGATTACGGGGACTGCTCCCGGGCCATGCCAACTGAGGGTTGTGTCTGAGGAACCCACCAACTCTTGACTGGGGTTGTCAGATGTCGCTTGTGATGATGGGGATGAGTGTGCAAACCAATTGACAGGGAGAGATGGGTCGACGACACGACCGCTGGGTGTTAACGGGAGCTCAGGCCTATTGCTGCGACTCCTGCTGCCACTCGCCCCAAGTCTGCTGCCAACTCTGCCTGACGTATGTAGGCCTCTGCCCCTTCTCTGTGCACGTCCTGGCACTTCCCTGCCTGACATACTTAGTGCGTTTATGAGGGTATAGAACAGCAGCAGGCAATTACTTACGGCTGTCCTTTCAAAGTATATAGGCCCTAGACAGAATAACAGTTACTAAATAGTACACTCCTTTGTTGTATGTATGCCCTTTGCAATGATGAGCGCACTGTTAAGCGTATTTATACGCAGAAAAAAACTCTTTTTGTTGTATACACCAGCCAGTGTATACTAATGTGTGGAATAGCACTGAATTTAGCACCGAGACAGAAATACAGGTACTAAATAGTACACTCCTTGGTTGTATGTATGCCCTTTGCAATGATGAGCGCACTGTTAAGCGTATTTGTACGCAGGAAAAACTTTTTTTTCTTTAATACACCGGCAGGTGTATAACGTGTGGTATAACACTTAATTTAGCACAGATACAGAAAAAAAGGTGTTATTTGGTACACTATTTGTTTGAATTTAGGCCCTTTGCAATGATAAGGCCACTGAAAAAGCGTATTTTTACGCAGGAAAACTTTTTTCTTTCTTTAATACACCGGCAGGTGTATAACGTGTTGTATTACACTTAATTTAGCACAGAAACAGAAAAAAGGTAGTATATGGTACAATATTTGCTTGTATTTAGGCCCTTTGCAATGATTAGGCCACTGTTAAGCGTATTTGTACGCAGGAAAAACTTTTTTTTTCTTTTATACACCGGCAGGTGTATAACGTGTGGTATATCACTGAATTTAGCACAGAGACAGAAAAAAAGGTGGTATATGGTACAATATTTGCTTGAATTTAGGCCCTTTGCAATGATAAGGCCACTGTTAAGCGTATTTTTACGCAGGAAAAGCTTTTTTTTTTCTTTAATACACCCGCAGGTGTATAACGTGTGGTATAACACTTAATTTAGCACAAAAACAGAAAAAAAGGTAGTATATGGTACGCTATTTGCTTGTATTTAGGCCCTTTGCAATGCTAAGGCCACTGAAAAAGCGTATTTGTATTTGATGCACTAGTACACTACACACCAGGGCTTCACAATCCCCCCCCCCCCCCCCCAAAAGAAACACAATATATGAAATTTTTGACAAAGATTTCTCATTGGTAGCACCCGCTATCCGAAAATTGGAAATTTCCAGGCCCCACCTCTGCGGCATCAGGAACCCATATATTGCCTGAAGGACACAGCCTGGAGTTTGCTGATGCACCAGTACACACCCGGGCTTCACAATCCCCTCCAAAAAACAACAACATTTTAGAATTTTTTTTTAAAGAAATACCTTTGTGTAAGAACAAGCGCATATCCAACAGTTCACAAAACTCTATAATGCAGGACGGTGGACCACTCAAAGACAGTCTTCTCAAAAATAATAAACACCACAATGTTTTAAATATTTTTACAAAAACTAATTCAATATGTGTGTAAGCGCATCTGTCTCCAAAAGATCAGATGACCAAAGGACTTTTTTCGCCTAAAATAATGAAGCAGAGTTAATCCCTGTCCGTATTTTTTATTTTATTTTTAATTTTCATTAAAAAATCACACGCAACAAGCGTAACGATTAGCATTCTGGAAAATTCAATTTTACTACTGATAAAATTATCAGTAAATAAAAAAAAACACTACCCAAGAGTGTTTAATTACCCCATACATTGCACCAGGAGCAGTCAAGAGTAGGCCTCAGCAGTACCAAGAGGCTTTAATAACCCCCTACCTTTGCACGATGAATTGCGAGATCGAGCAATACCAGGTGTGTTATGCCCACTGATTTCCGGGGCCGCAGGCGCGCTCCTCTGAACGGATTAGCATGTCTCTATCTTTCATCGACCGGTGCTGGTAACCCGCTAACTCCCGGAAAGGTAAGCTTCCGCGAAGCAGGTGGTCTCCCCCGGGCACGTTTGGCTCCAGAATTTCCACTACTGCCACACCACGCTGACTGCCAACCGTGCTACTGCCTTGCTGACTAAAGAGCAATCTGCAACTCTCTTCTCCCGATGATTAACCCCCTTCTCCTGAGATCGAGCAATAACAGGTGTGTTATGCCCTCAGATCTCTGGGGCCGCGGGCGCGCTCCAATGAACGGATTAGGGTGTGTCCATCTTTTTTTGTAGCACCCGCAATCCAAAAATTTTAAATTCCCAGACCCAGGCCCCACCTCTGCGGCATCAGGAACCCATTTATTGCCTGAAGGACACAGCCTGGAGTTGGCTGATGCACCAGTACACACAGGGCTTCACAATCTGCCACAAAATAAACAAAATTGTATAATATTTTTTTTTAAATATACAACTTTGTGTAAGCACCAGCGCATATCCAACATTTCAGAAGATTCTATAAGGCAGGACGGTGGACCACCCAAAGACTTTCTTCTCAAAAATAATGAACCACACAATTGTTGAATTTTTTTTTCAAAAAATTGAAATTCCTAGACCCAGGCCCCACCTCAGCTGCATCAGTAACCCATAGATTGCCTGAATGACACAGCCTGGAGTTGGCTGATGCACGAGTACACACCCGGGCTTCACAATCCACCCCCAAAAAACGCAAATTTTTTTGGAAATTGTCTGACAATTTTTTTTTTAAACAAGCGCATATACAACAGTTCAGAAGACTCTATAATGCAGGACAGTGGACCACCCAAAGACATTCTTCTATAATATAATAAACCACACAATATGTTAAACTTTTTTAAATAATTGAAATTCCAAGACCAAGGCCCTACCTCTGCTGCATCAGTAACCCATATATTGCCTAACGGACACAGACTGGAGTTGACTGATGCACGAGTAAACACTACACACCCGTCACCCGGGCTTCACAATCCACCCACAAAAAAACGCAAAATTTTATCGAAATTGTCGGACAAAATACCTTTTTTCAAAAAAACAAGCGCATATACAGCAGTTCAGAAGACTCTATAATGCAGGATGGTGGACCACCCAAAGACATTCTTCTCAAAAGTAATAAGCGACACAATGTTTGAAATTTGGTTAAAAAAATTATTACATGTGTGTAAGTGCATGTGTCTCAAAAAAAAAAAAAGATGGCAAAAGGATTCTATTCTGCAAAAATGATTAAGCGGAGTTAATCCCTCTCCATCTATTTATTTTTTCATTAAAAAAATCACACGCAACAAGCGTTCCGTTGTGTAACGGTTAGCATTCTGCAAAATTCAATTTTATTACTGATAAAAATTACCAGTAAATTTAACAATAACACTACCCAAGAGTGTTTAATTACCCCATACATTGCACCAGGAGCAGTCAGGAGTAGGGCTCAGCAGTACCCAGGAGGCTTTAATAACCCCTTACCTTGCCCGATCAATTGCGAGATCGAGCAATAACAGGTGTGTTATGGCCTCAGATGTCCTGGGCCGCACCAGCGCTCCACTGAACGGATTAGCATCTCTCTATCTTTCAAGGACAGGTGCGTGTTGCACGCTGAAACCAGTTCGTGATAGGGATCTGTGATTGCAATTATTTAATCCTAAAATGAGGAATTATCAGTAAGTGAGGGTCATAAGCTGGCGTTTATTAAGTCCCTGCCCTTTGTACACACCGCCCGTCGCTATAAGCGATTGGATTAGTTAGTGAGTTGGTTAGTGAGGTCCTCGGATCGGCCCAGGTGGGGTAGGAGAAGGCCCTGGCAGAGCGCAGAGAATTTAACGATCATTGTTGAAATTTTCATTAAGCATGTATTTAGCTACTGCTAAACATACAAAAATTTAAGGCCCAAGGCCAGAGGCACCAGGGAGGCAAGTAGTTCCTGAAAGACACAGAATGAGTCTTGAGCATGCATTTGCAGTACCCAAGAGGTTTTCATAACCCCTTACTTTTAAAGATCAATGTTTACATTTGCATTAAGCATGTATTTAGCTACTGCTGAACTTCAAAAAATTATAGGCCCAAGGCCAGAAGCTTCAGTTTTCCCCATATTAGGAGCATAGTTGTCCCCCAGATTAGGACCATAGTTTTCCCCCAGATTAGGCAGCATAGATGTCACCCAGATTAGGCAGCATAGATGTCCCCCAGAGTAGGCAGCATAGATGTCCCCCAGAGTAGGAGCATACTTGTCCCCCAGATTAGACGGCATAGATGTCCCCCAGATTAGGCAGCATAGTTGTCCCCCAATCAGCGCGAGCCGGTCAGAGCCAATCAAAGGGCCGTATGTGTTAAGCAGGCCGTACAATCCCCAGGTCTGCCCCAGAGGGTTTCATAACCAACCACAATAGAGAAAATGTTGTTGTAGGAGCATGGTCAAGCTACTCAGACCCATCTGTCATTGGTGGCTGGAAATCCTGGCTGATCCATCCCTGATTCATCTTGACAAACGTCAATCTCTCCACATTTTTAGTGGACAGACGAGTTCGCCTTGGGGTGACTATGGCCCCGGCCGCACTAAACATCTGCTCTGATGGCACACTACTGGCCGGGCAGGACAGCTTTTCCAGGGCAAACTCCGCTAGTTGCGGCCATAAATCGAGTTTGGCTGCCCAGAAGTCCAGCGGATCTTCAACGGTTGTTGGCAGGTCCATGTCGAGGTAAGCCATCACCTGTTGGTTCAGGTCCTGCTCCATGTTCACCTGCTGCTGATGAGTAGCTTCACTATGCGGCTGAAGGAAGCTACTCATCAGCCACTGTAGACTCAGGTTGCTGCTGATTGAGCCGGTACTGCTCCTTCCACCCCTCCCCAGCAGCCGTGGGAGTGGAAAGTGAGCGCAGAGGGCCCCCCGAGTCAGACCTGCGAGTGGATAGGCATCGGCCAACCGACTACGTAGAAGCTCCCTGAAGTAGGTCAGTTTGTCCTCCCTCTCAGTGGGTGTAAAAAAGGCCCCCATTCTGGGCCGGTAGCGAGGGTCTAATAAGGTGGAGATCCAAATGTCATTGCGCTGACAATTCGGGGGTCACTATGCAAGCAACTCAGCATGCATTGTGCCATTTGTGACAGTGACTCACTGGGACTACCTGCCTCCATCTCCACTGCATACTGCCACGGTGTGTCTGGGTCCTCTGTCTCGCCTCCCGCGTAATAACCCTCCAGCTCCTCTGGCTGCTCCTGCTCCTCCTCTCCTGTCCTGTCCAATGACCAGAAACTCTGCCCCTCATCATCATCCTCCAATTCATCCCCCACAGAACTCATGTAGCCTTCTGATGTAGGCGCAACATCTCCATTGCCGTGACCAGCCATGTTTCAATCATTTTTTGGAGTAAATGTAGGAGTGGAATTACGGCGTTCATGGTGTAATTCGAGCAACTAACAAAAAATGTGGCTTCCTCAAAGGGCCTCAGCAAACGGCAGGTGTCACATATGTGCTGCCACTCATTCACATTGAAGTTACACAGGGGAGTACTCCTATCTCCTTGTATCATCAAAAAATCCGTGATGGCTTTTCTTTGTTCGTATAGTCTGTCCAACATATGGAGGGTGGAATTCCAACGTGTGGCAACGCCACAAATGAGACTATGTTGTGCGATACCGTTGTGACGCTGCAGCTAAAGCAAAGTGTGCTTGGCGGTGTACTAGTGGCTGAAGTGCATGCACAGTTTCCTTGCCATTGTCAGGACGTCTTGCAAATGGGGTGAAGACTTGATGAAGTTCTTGACAACCAGATTCAACACGTGTGCCATGCAGGGCAAATGGTTCACACTTCCTTGTCGCAGCGCGGCCACAATGTTCTTCCCATTGTCAGTCACCATGGTTCCCATTTCCAGATTTCGTGGAGTAAGCCATACTCAGATTTCTTCCCTAATGAACTTCAGCAGTTCCTCCCCTGTGTGACTCCGTTCGTCAAGGCAAACCATTTGAAGGACGGCTTGACACCGCTGTGCCCTACACACGTGGTACGATGAAGGGCCACCGAGATTTGGATGTGCAGTGGAGGCCGAGGACACGGGGGAGGAGGAGGCGCACACTGTAAAAGGACCAACTGCCTGGGAGCAAGAGCGTGGAGGAGGAAGCGGTGTGACCTGTCCAAGTTGCTGTTGTGGCTGTGCAGGAACAACATTTACCCAGTGGGCCGTAAAAGACATGTATTGTCCCTGCCCGTAGTTACAGCTCCACCCGTCGGCGCTGTCGTGCACTTTTGAACACACTGACAGGCTCAAGAACTGGCCCACCTTCTCTTGTACAAACTTATGCAGGGCTGGTACTGCCTTCTTCGCAAAGAAATGACGGATTGGGACTCTCCACCTCGGCTCGGCACAAGCCATCAATTCCCTGAAAGCTGCAGAGTCCACCAGTTGGAAAGGGAGGGACTGCGACACCAGCAACTTGGACAGGAGCACATTCAACTTCTGCACCGTTGGATGAGTGGGAGCATACTGTTGTCTCTTGGACATGGCTTCACCAATCGATTGTTGGTGGAATAGCTGACTACGAGCGGAGGAAGCAGGAGCGCAAGAAGGAGGGTTTGACACCATGCTCCCTTCGGCTGAGGTGGTGGAGCCTTGGCTGGATGACGGAGGGAGCGGATGGCTACTGGGTGATGCAGCAGGCTGGACCACTATCTCGGAGCCACGGTTATCCCAGGCTGCTTTATGGTGGCGAATCATGTGTTGAAGCAGGGCCGTGGTGCCGAGATTGGGACCCTGGCCACGCTTCACTTTCTGCCCACAGATTTTGCATGTGACTACGCTAAGGTCCTCCGGATTCTTTATGAAGAAAAACCACACTGCAGAATAGCTGATTTTCCCACCCGCAGTTCGCACTGTTTCACTGCTATTGGCGCCATCTCCAGGAACCCCTGTTCCACTACCTCCCTGAATGGTAGCTTGCCGCAAAGCAGGTGGTCTCCCCCTGGCACATTTGGCTCCTGAATTTCCACTACTGCCACCACCACGCTGATTGCCAACCGTGCTACCGCCTTGCTGCCTCATAGACAAAGAGCAAATCTCTTCTCCTGATGATGATGAAGCCCCGGCTTCTGCACCCGGCACCCAATTGCGATTGGCTTCATCAACATCAAAAGATGTGTGCACGTCACTGATGTCCTCCTCTTGTTCCACAACAGTGTTTGCCTCAGGACCCTGAACAATTGAAACACCGCCTCCCACGTCACTCTCCGCATCTCTACTTGGCCGCCTTGCGGAGCAAGGGACGCATGTCTCCTCACATTCTTGGCTGCCCATTAGATGCTGACTGTCCTCTATTACATCGTCCTCGCTAAATAGTGGAGCTGAACCCAAAGCATGAGATACTTCTTTGGGAGAGGGAACAGCATAGTACAAAGGCAATGGGATTACGGGGACTGCTCCCGGGCCATGCCAACTGAGGGTTGTGTCTGAGGAACCCACCAACTCTTGACTGGGGTTGTCAGATGTCGCTTGTGATGATGGGGATGAGTGTGCAAACCAATTGACAGGGAGAGATGGGTCGACGACACGACCGCTGGGTGTTAACGGGAGCTCAGGCCTATTGCTGCGACTCCTGCTGCCACTCGCCCCAAGTCTGCTGCCAACTCTGCCTGACGTATGTAGGCCTCTGCCCCTTCTCTGTGCACGTCCTGGCACTTCCCTGCCTGACATACTTAGTGCGTTTATGAGGGTATAGAACAGCAGCAGGCAATTACTTACGGCTGTCCTTTCAAAGTATATAGGCCCTAGACAGAATAACAGTTACTAAATAGTACACTCCTTTGTTGTATGTATGCCCTTTGCAATGATGAGCGCACTGTTAAGCGTATTTATACGCAGAAAAAAACTCTTTTTGTTGTATACACCAGCCAGTGTATACTAATGTGTGGAATAGCACTGAATTTAGCACCGAGACAGAAATACAGGTACTAAATAGTACACTCCTTGGTTGTATGTATGCCCTTTGCAATGATGAGCGCACTGTTAAGCGTATTTGTACGCAGGAAAAACTTTTTTTTCTTTAATACACCGGCAGGTGTATAACGTGTGGTATAACACTTAATTTAGCACAGATACAGAAAAAAAGGTGGTATTTGGTACACTATTTGTTTGAATTTAGGCCCTTTGCAATGATAAGGCCACTGAAAAAGCGTATTTTTACGCAGGAAAACTTTTTTCTTTCTTTAATACACCGGCAGGTGTATAACGTGTTGTATTACACTTAATTTAGCACAGAAACAGAAAAAAGGTAGTATATGGTACAATATTTGCTTGTATTTAGGCCCTTTGCAATGATTAGGCCACTGTTAAGCGTATTTGTACGCAGGAAAAACTTTTTTTTTCTTTTATACACCGGCAGGTGTATAACGTGTGGTATATCACTGAATTTAGCACAGAGACAGAAAAAAAGGTGGTATATGGTACAATATTTGCTTGAATTTAGGCCCTTTGCAATGATAAGGCCACTGTTAAGCGTATTTTTACGCAGGAAAAGCTTTTTTTTTTCTTTAATACACCCGCAGGTGTATAACGTGTGGTATAACACTTAATTTAGCACAAAAACAGAAAAAAAGGTAGTATATGGTACGCTATTTGCTTGTATTTAGGCCCTTTGCAATGCTAAGGCCACTGAAAAAGCGTATTTGTACTCAGGAAAAAAAAAATTCTTTAATACACCGGCAGGTGTGTAACGTGTGGTATAACACTGAATTTAGCACAGAGAGAAAAAAAGGTGGTATATGGTACGCTATTTTCTTGAATTTAGGCCCTTTGCAATGATAAGGCCACTGTTAAGTGTATATTTACTCAGTAAAAAAATATTTTTCTTTAATACACCGGCAGGTGTATAACATGTGGTATAACACTGAATTTAGCACAGACAGAAGAAAAGGTGGTATATGGTACGCTGCTTACTTGTATTTAGGCCCTTTGCAATGATAAGGCCACTGTTAAGCGTATTTTTATGCAGGAAAACCTTTTTTTTTCTTTAATACATCGGCAGGTGTATAACGTGTGGTATAACACTGAATTTAGCACAGAAACAGAGTAACAGGTGAAAAATGGTAAAAGGGCACTAAAGTCCACACTTATATGACTTATTTCTGAACAGCAGCAGGACCCAACAGTGCAGCACAACAAAAAAAAAAAATCCAGGGATCTTTGTAATACACCAGCCGGTGGATACTGTTGTTTGGACTTTGACGGTATGGAGCACCTTGACAGCTTAACAGTTACTAAATGGTACAATACTTGCATGTACCTATGCGGTATACACTGATGAGGGCAGTTATATATGCGTAACTATACGCAGAAAAAACTGTTTAAAAAAATACAGCCGGTGAATAGTATTTTTTGGACTTGCACAGTATGTAGCCAGCCCCTTGACAGACTAACAGGTACAAAATGGTGCAAATGCACTACAGTCCACTGAACAATCGCGTATTTCTGAAGAGCAGCAGGATCCAACAGTGCAGCACCACAAAAAAAAAAAAATCCAGGGATGAAACCCTAAATTGCACTCTATCACAAAATTCTGAGCAGCAGAAGATTTGTGGAGCAAAAAAAAACACAATAGAGCTGAAAAATGAGGAGATAAGATGCTTCAGAAAGTTCAGGCAGCTTGGAGATCTGTAGAAAAGAGATAAAAGAGACAGGGAGAGGATAGCGCCTCGCGTAATTCGGTGGGATCGGCAGTAGACTTGTGGAATGGTGCAAAGAAGATTGCAAAAAAATGGTCTGCGGTGGCGCTGCCTTGTAGAGATCGGAATGAAGCTTCGGTCTTATAATTAAAATCTCATTTCTTGAAACATAAACTGAGATATGGACATGCAAAACGCGTTTCGAGGGTAAATTCCCCCTTTCTCAATTGCAAGAATTACAGTATAAGGTGCATACAGTGAGGCGCCATTTATACAGGAAAAAAGGCGCAAAAAACTAAAACTCAGTACTGCCCACAAAGGGGCATTTCAAATAAAATTCACATTGACTGTTAAAATTGCATATGATCAATTTTCTACACATATTATACAAAGACATATATAAAAACCAATACGGGTATAAAAAAACATGTGGTTGCGCAAAATTATGTTAATATTGTAAAGATTTGTAATCTTTTATGAGCGTGCAATGTATTACAGTGTATAGGTCCAAAAAACAGGGCTGGACTTTGGATTCACCAAGACGAGGCTTGGAGTCGGATGTATACGTCATATCTGGTGCTGGTACGCTGGTCTGATTGGCTCAATAGCCCCTCTCTGGACCACTTTGAATTTTGCACCATCTAGGAGATCGCGGATCTGCTCGCGTCTCTTTCCATTGACAGAATACAAGTGATTCTGATTGGCCACCTTGCTCTGCACTTCATAGTGATTGGTCGGCGTATTTATCATACAAGGAGCGACTTTTACGACGTACATTCCCCCAGCCGTTAACATGCTCCATTGGCTACTAACAATAGTAACGTCATGTGCGGCTCTACGTTGATTGGTCACTATGTTCTGTGAATGAACCAGCGTACCAGCACCAGATATGACGTATACATCCGACTCCAAGCCTAGTCTTGGTTAATCCAAAGTCCAACCCTGTTTTTTGGATCTATACACTGTAATACATTGAACGCTCATAAAAGATTACAAATCTATACAATATTAACATAATTTTGCGCAACCACATGTTTTTTTTATACCAGTATTGGTTTTTATATGTCTTTGTATAATATGTGTAGAAAATTGATCATATGCAATTTTAACAGTCAATGTGAAATTTATTTGAAACGCCCCTTTGTGGGCAGTACTGAGTTTTTGTTTTTTGCGCCTTTTTTTCCTGTATAAATGGCGCCTCACTGTATGCACCTTATACTGTAATTCTTGCAATTGAGAAAGGGGGAATTTACCCTCGAAATGCGTTTTGCATGTCCATATCTCAGTTTATGTTTCAATAAATGAGATTTTAATTATAAGACCAAAGCTTCATTCCGATCTCTACAAGGCAGCGCCACCGCAGACCATTTATTTGCAATCTTCTTTGCACCATTCCACAAGCTTGGAGATCTGTATGAGGCAGCTGACAGCTATCTGCCCCTCTCTGCTGCAATGCTCAATAACGTGAATAGAAGTTTTAGCAATCAATGATCCTTCTCAGTGTAACAGCACAGCACTCTGCACTCCTGCCTTTCCCTAATGCTGATGTGAGTAGCAGTTGCAGTGTAACGCTGTGGTATGAGCTATTCACACACACATGCAGTCCCGTCCTCTTCATCTGAGTGCATAGATTAAATGTAGAGAGGCAAAATGGCCACCGATTATATAGGGGCTCTGACATCACAGGGGTCAGTGAACACTGATAGGCTGCATCTCACATGTGATTCAGGGTCAGCCCGCCTACCTTCATTCCCGCCGCTGTTTCCCGCCCTCCCATAATCCCCTGCCCCATGTACTCACATGTGGATCCGCCATCTTAGGTCACCAATAGCCTGGAACGCTGTAAAATGGAGCTTAATGAAGCGATTTGTGCGATAGAATCGCGGCGAAATTCGTATTCGTTGCAAATCGAATTTTTCATAAACTTCGTAATGAATTCGGGTTCGACAAATTCGATTCGCTGGGATGTTTAAGTCTAGTGTGTTGTTCCCTGATATGTGTGAATTCAGGTTTAACACATTCAGAAAAAGTAAAAACAGCATGTGGTTCAATAGGCGGTATAAAGTCCCTTTGTGAGGGAAGACAAAAAATCGGTATACTTAAATGCTTGAGCATTCAGGTTGTCAACTGACTGACCACCAGGAGGCTCCACTTGTGTGCTAAACCATATCTTAAGTTTAAGCCTACGTATGAAGCTCACAAAATCAAGTTTAAGCTAAAACCAATTGTTAAATATGCTTGGACAGAACTCAATCCTTTAGACAATAATAGCAATTGTTGGTTAGATAATGCGACAGAAGAAATATTTACCACAGTCTCTGCAGGAGGTGTGACTACTTCTTTTGTTGAACAGATCTCTGATATTGGGTTCATCCTGTTCTCTGGGTTCTTGTCTTTACGGCTTCTGAAGTGTTTGCGGCCGCCTCTTATACGCCACCCCTGACGGACGGCGTATTTAATAAAAAAAGGCCCCGTGTTGTCTTGGCGGTTCACTAATCCTCTGTTAGTGACGTTTTCAGGGAAGATTCTACTTCTGTAAGTGCTGTAGCATCAAGCTGGAGAAATTCAATATTAAGTCAAATCAAATCTAAAGCATGTTTGTTTGAGATAGCCTCCTAGCAGGCACGGTATTCCAAGTCATTAGAGAATGCATTTGCTCTGGGTTGCACCCTCATACCTCTAGGGATCTTCCGGGTCCTGTAATATTCACTCAAGGTGGAGAGATGAGGTTGTACAGCAATAGTGTTGAGCGGCATAGGCCATATTCGAATTCACGAATATTTGCGAATATATGGATGAATATTCATCATATATTCATGAATATTCACATTTTATTTTCGCATATTCAAATATTCGCGTATGCGAAACTTTGCATATATGAAAACCTGTGCAAGCAAAAATTCGCATATGTGAAAATTAGCATATGCAACTTTTCGCATATGCGAAAATTTGCACACCAGTCTCACACAGTAGTATTAGAGCCTTCTTTACACCACACAAGTTGGAAGCAGAGAGGGGTGATCACTGTAATGTGTACTGTGAAAAAAAAAACAACAATATTCGTAATTAAGAATATATAGTGCTTTATTCGCGAATATTCACGAATTCGCGAATATGCGATATTCGCGAATAAAATTCGTATTGCGAATATTCGCGAGCAACACTATATAGCAAGTAGTTTCTTGGTTTCTGTTTCATATGTTCTTCTCAAATCAATCTTTGAGGGGTTATGTAGAAAGGTGGCGTCAATAGGTAAACTCCTCATTATGCGGTCAGCATCAATCCTGCTGTAGGAAAACACGTCAGATGGATGTGTAGTAGGAGGTAAATCCATATTGATCTCAGTCTGGGATTCCATGTCCCGGAGTGCTCGCTTGTCAACCTTTATAGAAAATCAGAATAGAAGCAGCACATCAAGCAGTATTCGCGGGTAACAGATACGGGGTGCACGCATAATTTGAGCATGGGTCCACCGTTTCCTTAAATATGCAAAATAGGATGCAGCTAGAGATGAGCGAAATTCGTTACGAATTTCATGAAAAATTCGATTCGCAACGAATATTGCGCAAATTGCTTCATTAAACTCCATTTTACAGCGTTCCAGGCTATTGGAGACCTAAGATGGCGGATCCACATGTGAGAACATGGGGCAGGGGATTATGGGAGGGCGGGAATGAAGGTAGGCGGGCTGACCCTGAATAACATGTGAGATGCATCAGTGTTCACTGACCCCTGTGATGTCACAGCCCCAATATAATCGGTGGCCATCTTGCCTCTCTTCATTTCATCTATGCAGTCAGATGGAGAGGACGAGACTGCGTGTGTGTGAATAGCTCATACCACAGCGTTACACTGCAACTGCTTGTCACATCAGCATTAGGGAAAGGGAGGAGTGCAGAGTGCTTTGCTGTTATACTGAGAAGGATCATTGATAAGCTAAACTAGTGTTGCTCGCGAATATTCGCAATACAAATTTTATTCGCGAATATCGCATATTCGCGAATTCGCGAATATTCGCGAATATAGCGCTGTATATTCGTAATTACGAATATTCGTTTTTTTTTTTGTTTTTTTTTCACAGTACACATCACAGTGATCACCCCTCTCTGCTTCCAGCTTGTGTGGTGTAAAGAAGGCTCTAATACTACTGTATGAGACTGGTGTGCGAATTTTCGCATATACGAAAATTTGCATATGCTAATTTCGCATATGCGAATTTTCGTTTATGCTAATTTCCGCATACGAAAATATTCGCATATGTGCATTTTCGTATATGCGAAAATAAAACGAGAATAATACGAATATTCGCGAATATTCGCGAATATATGACGAATGTTCGTCCATTTATTCGCGAATATTCGCGAATTCGAATATGGCCTATGCCGCTCAACACTAAGCTAAACCTCCTATTCACGTTATTGAGCATTGCAGCTGAGAGGGGTAGATAGCTGTCAGCTGCCTCATACAGATCTCCAAGCTGCCTGAACTTTCTGAAGCATCTTATCTCCTCATTTTTCAGCCCAATTGAGTTTATTTTTATTTGCTCCACAAACAGGGCCGGTGCAAGGATTTCTGCCTACACAAGCAAAGCTCCATTTTGGTGCCCCCCCCCCACCAAACCTGCAGTCCACCCTGCACCCCACCTCCCTTGCATATATGTTTCTTTAAATTATTTCCTATGCAACACCACAGATAACAGTGATAACTCTCTAAGTACAGATAATGTACTAGAAGTGACCTGCAGTCCTATGTAACACCACAGATAACACAGTTATAACTCTCTGAGTACAGATAATGTAATCGATGTGACCTGCAGTCCTATGTAACACCACAGATAACACAGTGATAACTCTCTGAGTACAGATAATGTAGTAGATGTGACCTGCAGTCCTATATAACACCACAGATAACACAGTGATATCTCTATACTTTCGGTTCGAGGCACACCGCAGGAAAAAAAAAATTCGCCGGGCACCAGTACCGAAGTTGACAAGAAAAAAAAAAAGGATTACGCACTGCACAAAGGGGGGATTTATCAAAATCTGTCAGGAGGAAAAGTTTCTGAGTTGCCCACAGCAACCAATCAGATCGCTTCTTTCATTTTTCAGAGTCCTTAAAGAAGCAATCTAATTGGTTGCTATGGGCAAGTGGCCAACTTTTCCTCTTGACAGGTTTTGATAAATCTCCTCCAATATCTATTTATCTGTGGGTATGTAGTTTACAGTGCTGCTTAATGCAGCAACTCACAAATGACGTCTTCTCTAATCAGTGTCGTTCTCTTCTCTTCTCCATCTGGTCTGGCTATCATCACAGTTTCTTCCAGCCACAATTCTTCACTGTTAAACCTGCAAAACAAATCTATTAGGCTCCGCACTTTATCAGCATCAGTCTCCAGATTCCCCTTTTAGTGGAGAGGAATGCAGGGGCGTATAGGTGTAAAGGGGTGTAGAAAAGTGTACATGGGTGACAGAGGGGTGTAGAAGATTGTACATGGGTGACAGAGGGGTGTAGGGGAGTGTACATGGATGACAGAGGGTTGTAGGGGAATGTACATGTGTGACAGAGGGGTGTAGGGGAGTGTACATGTGTGACAGAGGGGTGTAGAGGAGTGTACATGGGTGACAGAAGGGTGTAGAGGAGTGCACATGGGTGGCAGGTGTGTAGAGGAGTGTACATGGGTGACAGGTGTGTAGAGGAGTGTACATGGGTGGCAGTGGGGTGTAGAGGAGTGTACATGGGTGACAGAGGGGTGTAGAAGAGTGTACATGGGTGAGAGGGGTGTAGATGAGTGTACATGGGTGATAGAAGGCTGTAGAGGAGTGTACATGGGTGGCAGATGTGTAGAGGAGTGTACATGGGTGGCAGTGGGTTGTAGAAGAGTGTACATGGGTGACAGAGGGGTGTAGAAGAGTGTACATGGGTGACAGAGGGATGTAGATGAGTGTATATGGGTGATGGAAGGCTGTAGAGGAGTGTACATGGGTGACAGGTGTGTAGAGGAGTGAACATGGGTGGCAGAGGGGTGTAGAAGAGTGTACATGGGTGGCAGAGGGGTGTAGAAGAGTGTACATGGTTGACAGAGGGGTGTAGAAAAGTGTACATGGGTGACAGAGGGGTGTAGAAGAGTGTACATGGGTGACAGAGGGGTGTAAAGGAGTGTACAGAGGGGTGTAGAGGAGTGTACATGGGTGACAGGGGTGTAGAGGAGTGTACATGGGTGACAGAGGGGTGTAGAGGAGTGTACATGGGTGGAAGAGGGGTGTAGAGGAGTGTACATGGGTGGCAGAGGGGTGTAGAAAAGTGTACATGGGTGACAGAGGGGTGTAGAAGAGTGTACATGGGTGACAGAGGGGTGTAAAGGAGTGTACAGAGGGGTGTAGAGGAGTGTACATGGGTGACAGGGGTGTAGAGGAGTGTACATGGGTGACAGAGGGGTGTAGAGGAGTGTACATGGGTGGAAGAGGGGTGTAGAGGAGTGTACATGGGTGGCAGAGGGGTGTAGAGGAGTGTACATGGGGGGAAGAGGGGTGTAGAGGAGTGTACATGGGTGGAAGAGGGGTGTAGAGGAGTGTACATGGGTGACAGAAGGCTGTAGAGGAGTGTACATGGGTGAAAGGTGTGTAGAGGAGTGAACATGGGTGGCAGAGGGGTGTGGAAGAGTGTACATGGGTGGCAGAGGGGTGTAGAAGAGTGTACATGGGTGACAGAGGGGTGTAGAAGAGTGTACATGGGTGACAGAGGGGTGTAGAAGAGTGTACATGGGTGACAGAGGGGTGTAGAGGAGTGTACACGGGTGACAGGGGTGTAGAGGAGTGTACATGGGTGACAGAGGGGTGTAGAGGAGTGTACATGGGTGGCAGAGGGGTGTAGAGGAGTGTACATGGGTAGTAGAGGGGTGTAGAGAAGTGTACATGGGTGGAAGAGGGGTGTAGAGGACTGTACATGGGTGACAGGGGGCATAGGAGGGTGTACATGGGTGACAGAGGGGTGAACATGGGTGACAGAGGGGTGTAGAGGAGTGTACATGGGTGACAGAGGGGTGTAGAGGAGTGTACATGGGTGACAGAGGGGTGTAGAGGAGTGTACATGGGTGACAGAGGGGTGTAGAGGAGCGTACATGGGTGACAGAGGGGTGAAGAGGAGTGTACATGGATGACAGAGGGGTGTAGAGGATTGTAGAGAGGGGTGTAGAGGAGTGTACATGGGTGACAGAGGGGTGTAGAGGAGTGTACATGGGTGACAGAGGGGTATAGAGTAGTGTACATGGATGACAGAGGGGTGTAGTGGAGTGTAGAGAGGGGTGTAGTGGAGTGTACATGGATGACAGAGGGGTATAGAGAAGTGTACATGGGTGACAGAGGGGTGTAGAAGAGTGTACATGGGTGACAGAGAGGTGTATAGGAGTGTACATGGGTGACAGAGGGGTGTAGAGGAGTGTACATGGGTGACAGAGGGGTGTAGAGGAGTGTACATGGGTGACAAAGGGGTGAAGAAGAGTGTACATGGGTGACAGAGGGTTGTAGAGGAGTGTACATGGGTGACAGAAGGGTGTAGAGAAGTGTACATGGGTGAAAGAAGGGTGTAGAGGAGTGCACATGGGTGACAGGTGTGTAGAGGAGTGTACATATGTGACAGAGGGGTGTAGAAGAGTGTACATGGGTAACAGAGGGATGTAGAAGAGTGTACATGGGTGATAGAGGGGTGTAGAGGAGTGTACAGAGGGGTGTAGAGGAGTGTACATGGGTGACAGAAGGGTGTAGAGGAGTGTACATGGGTGACAGAGGGGTGTAGAGGAGTGTACATGGGTGACAGAGGGGTGTAGAGGAGTGTACATGAGTGGCAGAGGGGTGTAGAGGAGCGTACATGGGTGACAGAGGGGTGTAGAGAAGTGTACATGGGTGACAGAGGGGTATAGAGGAGTGTACATGGATGACAGAGGGGTGTAGAGGAGTGTACATGGGTGACAGAGGGGTGTAGAGGAGTGTACATGGGTGACAGAGGGGTATAGAGGAGTGTACATGGGTGACAAAGGGATGTAGAGGAGTGTACATGGGTGACAGAGGGGTGTAGAGGAGTGTACATGGGTGACAGAGGGGTGTAGAGGAGTGTACATGGGTGACAGAGGGATGTAGAGGAGTGTACATGGGTGGCAGAGGGGTGTAGAGGAGTACATGGGTGACAGGTGTGTAGAGGAGTGTACATGGGTGACAGAGGGGTGTAGAGGAGTGTACATGGGTGACAGAGGGGTGTAGAGGAGTGTACATGGGTGACAGAGGGGTGTAGAGGAGTGTACATGGGTGACAGAGGGGTGTAGAAGAGTGTACATGGGTGACAGAGGGGTGTAGAAGAGTGTACATGGGTGACAGAGGGGTGTAGAAGAGTGTACATGGGTGACAGAAGGGTGTAGAGGAGTGTACATGGGTGACAGAAGGGTGTAGAGGAGTGTACATGGGTGACAGAAGGGTGTAGAGGAGTGTACATGGGTGACAGAAGGGTGTAGAGGAGTGCACATGGGTGACAGGTGTGTAGAGGAGTGTAAATGGGTGACAGGTGTGTAGAGGAGTGTACATATGTGACAGAGGGGTGTAGAAGAGTGTACATGGGTGACAGAGGGGTGTAGAAGAGTGTACATGGGATACAGAGTGGTGTAGAGGAGTAAACATGGGTGACAGAGGGGTGTAGAGGAGTGTACAGAGGGGTGTAAAGGAGTGCACATGGGTGACAGGGGTGTAGAGGAGTGTACATGGGTGACAGACGGGTGTACAGGAGTGTACATGGGTGACAGAGAGTTGTAGAGGAGTGTACATGGGTGACAGAGGGGTGTAGAGGAGTGTACATGGGTGACGGAGGGGTGTAGAGTAGTGTACATGGGTGACAGAGGGGTGTAGAAGAGTGTACATGTGTGACAGAGGGGTGTAGAGGAGTGTACATGGGTGACAGAGGGGTGTAGAAGAGTGTACATGGGTGACAGAGGGGTGTAGAAGAGTGTACATGGGTGATAGAGGGGTGTAGAGGAGTATACATGGGTGACAGAGGGGTGTAGAGGAGTGTACAGAGGGGTGTAAAGGAGTGCACATGGGTGACAAGGGTGTAGAGGAGTGTACATGGGTGACAGAGGGGTGTATAGGAGTGTACATGGGTGGCAGAGGGGTGTAGAGGAGAGTACATTGGTGGCAGAGGGGTATAGAGGAGTGTACATGGGTGACAGAGGGGTAAAGAGGAGTGTACATGGGTGACAGAGGGGTAAAGAGGAGTATACATGGATGACAGAGGGGTGTAGAGGAGTGTACATGGGTGACAGAGGGGTGTAGAGGAGTGTACATGGGTGACAAAGGGGTATAGAGGAGTATACATGAGTGGCAGAGGGGTGTAGAGGAGCGTACATAAGTGACAGAGGAATGTAGAGGAGTGTACATGGGTGACAGAGGGGTGTAGAGGAGTGTACAGAGGGGTGTAGAGGAGTGTACATGGATGACAGAGGGGTGTAGAGGAGTGTACATGGGTAACAGAGGGGTGTAGAGGAGTGTACATGGTTGACATAGGGGTGTAGAGGAGTGTACATGGGTGACAGAGGGGTATAGAGGAGTGTACATGGATGACAGATGGGTGTAGAGGAGTGTACATGGGTGACAAAGGGATGTAGAGGAGGGTACATGGGTGGCAGAGGGGTGTAGAGGAGTGTACATGGGTGACAGATGGGTGTAGGGGAGTGTACATGGGTGACAGAGGGGTGAAGAAGAGTGTACATGGGTGACAGAGGGTTGTAGAGGAGTGTAGAGGAGTGTACATGGGTGACAGAAGGGTGTAGAGCAGTGTACATGGGTGAAAGAAGGGTGTAGAGGAGTGCACATGGGTGACAGGTGTGTAGAGGAGTGTACATATGTGACAGAGGGGTGTAGAAGAGTGTACATGGGTAACAGAGGGATGTAGAAGAGTGTACATGGGTGATAGAGGGGTGTAGAGGAGTGTACATGGGTGACAGAGGGGTGTAGAGTAGTGTACATGGGTGACAGAGGGGTGTAGAAGAGTGTACATGGGTGACAGAGGGGTGTAGAAGAGTGTACATGGGTGACAGAGGGGTGTAGAAGAGTGTACATGGGTGATAGAGGGGTGTAGAGGAGTATACATGGGTGATAGAGGGGTGTAGAGGAGTGTACAGAGGGGTGTAGAGGAGTGTACATGGGTGACAGAAGGGTGTAGAGGAGTGTACATGGGTGACAGAGGGGTGTAGAGGAGTGTACATGGGTGACAGAGGGGTGTAGAGGAGTGTACATGAGTGGCAGAGGGGTGTAGAGGAGCGTACATGGGTGACAGAGGGGTGTAGAGAAGTGTACATGGGTGACAGAGGGGTATAGAGGAGTGTACATGGATGACAGAGGGGTGTAGAGGAGTGTACATGGGTGACAGAGGGGTGTAGAGGAGTGTACATGGGTGACAGAGGGGTATAGAGGAGTGTACATGAGTGGCAGAGGGGTGTAGAGGAGCGTACATGGGTGACAGAGGGGTGTAGAGAAGTGTACATGGGTGAGAGAGGGGTAAAGAGGAGTGTACATGGATGACAGAGGGGTGTAGAGGAGTGTACATGGGTGACAGAGGGGTGTAGAGGAGTGTACATGGTCGACAGAGGGGTATAGAGGAGTGTACATGAGTGGCAGAGGGGTGTAGAGCAGCGTACATGGGTGACAGAGGGGTGTAGAGGAGTGTACATGGTTGACAGGGGTGTCTAGGAGTGTACATTGGTGGCAGAAGGGTGTAGAGGAGTGTACATGGGTGACAGAGGGGTATAGAAGAGTGTACATGGGTGACAGAAGGGTATAGAGGAGTTTACATGAGTGGCAGAGGGGTGTAGAGGAGCGTACATGGGTGACAGAGGGGTGTAGAGGAGTGTACATGGTTGACAGAGGGGTGTAGAGGAGTGTACAGAGGGTTGTCGAGGAGTGTACATTGGTGGCAGAGGGGTGTAGAGGAGTGTACATGGGTGACAGAGGGGTGTAGAAGAGTGTGCTTGGGTGACAGAGGGGTGTAGAAGAGTGTACATGGGTGATAGAGGGGTGTAGAGGAGTATACATGGGTGACAGAGGGGTGTAGAGGAGTGTACAGAGGGGTGTAAAGGAGTGCTTATGGGTGACAATGGTGTAGAGTAGTGTACATGGGTGACAGAGGGGTGTACAGGAGTGTACATGGGTGGCAGAGGGGTGTAGAGGAGTGTACATTGGTGGCAGAGGGGTATAGAGGAGTGTACATGGGTGACAGAGGGGTAAAGATGAGTGTACATGGGTGACAGAGGGGAAAAGAGGAGTGTACATGGATGACAGAGGGGTGTAGAGGAGTGTACATGGGTGACAGAGGGGTGTAGAGGAGTGTACATGGGTGACAGAGGGGTATAGAGGAGTATACATGAGTGGCAGAGGGGTGTAGAGGAGTGTACATGGGTGACAGAGGAATGTAGAGGAGTGTACATGGGTGACAGAGGGGTGTAGAGGAGTGTACAGAGGGTTGTAGAGAAGTGTACATGGATGACAGAGGGGTGTAGAGGAGTGTACATGGGTGACAGAGGGGTGTAGAGGAGTGTACATGGTTGACACAGGGGTGTAGAGGAGTGTACATGGGTGACAGAGGGGTATAGAGGAGTGTACATGGATGACAGATGGGTGTAGAGGAGTGTACATGGGTGACAAAATGATGTAGAGGAGTGTACATGGGTGACAGAGGGGTGTAGAGGAGTGTACATGGGTGACAGGTGTGTAGAGGAGTGTACATGGGTGACAGAGGGGTGTAGAGGAGTGTACATGGGTGACAGAGGGGTGTAGAGGAGTGTACATGGGTGACAAAGGGGTGTAGAAGAGTGTACATGGATGACAGATGGGTGTAGGGGAGTGTACATGGGTGACAGAGGGGTGAAGAAGAGTGCACATGGGTGACAGAGGGTTGTAGAGGAGTGTAGAGGAGTGTACATGGGTGACAGAAGGGTGTAGAGAAGTGTACATGGGTGAAAGAAGGGTGTAGAGGAGTGCACATGGGTGACAGGTGTGTAGAGGAGTGTAAATGGGTGACAGGTGTGTAGAGGAGTGTACATATGTGACAGAGGGGTGTAGAAGAGTGTACATGGGTAACAGAGGGATGTAGAAGAGTGTACATGGGTGACAGAGGGGTGTAGAGTAGTGTACATGGGTGACAGAGGGGTGTAGAAGAGTGTACATTTGTGATAGAGGGGTGTAGAGGAGTGTACAGAGGGGTGTAGAGGAGTGTACAAGGGTGACAGAGGGGTGTAGAAGAGTGTACATGGGTGACAGAGGGGTGTAGAAAAGTGTACATGGGTGAAAGAGGGGTGTAGAAGAGTGTACATGGGTGTCAGAGGGGTGTAGAGGAGTGTACAGAGGGGTGTAAAGGAGTGTACATGGGTGGCAGAGGGGTGTAGAGGAGTGTACATGGGTGGTAGAAGGGTGTAGAGGAGTGTACATGGGTGACAGAAGGGTGTAGAGGAGTGTACATGGGTGACAGAGGTGTGTAGAGGAGTGTACATGGGTGACAGAGGGGTGTAGAGGAGTGTACATGAGTGGCAGAGGGGTGTAGAGGAGCGTACATGGGTGACAGAGGGGTGTAGAAAAGTGTACATGGGTGACAGAGGGGTATAGAGGAGTGTACATGGATGACAGAGGGTTGTAGAGGAGTGTACATGGGTGACAGAGGGGTGTAGAGGAGTGTACATGGGTGACAGAGGGGTATAGAGGAGTGTACATGAGTGGCAGAGGGGTGTAGAGGAGCGTACTTGGGTGACAGAGGGGTGTAGAGGAGTGTACATGGGTGACAGAGGGCTGTAGAGGAGTGTACAGAGGGGTGTAGAGAAGTGTTCATGGGTGACAGGGGTGTCTAGGAGTGTACATTGGTGGCAGAAGGGTGTAGAGGAGTGTACATGGGTGACAGAGGGGTATAGAAGAGTGTACATGGGTGACAGAAGGGTATAGAGGAGTTTACATGAGTGGCAGAGGGGTGTAGAGGAGCGTACATGGGTGACAGAGGGGTGTAGAGGAGTGTACATGGTTGACAGAGGGGTGTAGAGGAGTGTACAGAGGGGTGTCGAGGAGTGTACATTGGTGGCAGAGGGGTGTAGAGGAGTGTACATGGGTGACAGAGGGATGTAGAAGAGTGTACATGGGTGACAGAGGGAAGTAGAGGAGTGTACATGGGTGACAGAGGGGTGTAGAGGAGTGTACATGGGTGGTAGAGGGGTGTAGAGGAGTGTACAGAGGGGTGTAAAGGAGTGTACATGGGTGACAGTTGTGTAGAGGAGTGTACATGGGTGACAGAGGGGTGTAGAGGAGTGTACATGGGTGGCAGAGAGGTGTAGAGGAGTGTACATGGGTGACAGAGGGGTGTAGAGGAGTGTAGAGAGGGGTGTAGAGGAGTGTACATGGGTGACAGAGGGGTGTCTAGGAGTGTACATTGGTGGCAGAGGGGTGTAGAGGAGTGTACATGGGTGACAGAGGGATGTAGAAGAGTGTACATGGGTGTCAGAAGGGTATAGAGGAGTGTACATGAGTGGCAGAGGGGTGTAGAGGAGCGTACATGGGTGACAAAGGGGTGTAGAGGAGTGTACATGGTTGACAGAGGGGTGTAGAGGAGTGTACAGAGGGGTGTAGAGGAGTGTACATGGGTGACAGGGGTGTCGAGGAGTGTACATTGGTGGCAGAGGGGTGTAGATGAGTGTACATGGGTGACAGAGGGATGTAGAAGAGTGTACATGGGTGACAGAGGGGGTGTAGAAGAGTGTACATGGGTGACAGAGGGGTATAGAGGAGTGTACATGGGTGACAGAGGGTTGTAGAGGGGCGTACATGGGTGACAGAGGGGTGTAGAAGAGTGTACATGGGTGACAGAGGGGTGTAGAGGAGTGTACATGGGTGACAGAGGGGTATAGAGGAGTGTACATGGGTGACAGAGGGGTATAGAGGAGTGTACATAGGTGACAGAGGGGTCTAGAGGAGTGTACATGGGTGACAGAGGGGTATAGAGGTGTGTACATGGGTGACAGAGGGGTGTAGAAGAGTGTACATGGGTGACAAAGAGGTGTAGAGGAGTGTACATGGGTGACAGAGGGGTGTAGAGGAGTGTACATGTGTGACAGAGGGGTGTAGAGGAGTGTACATGGGTGGCAGAGGGGGGTAGAGGAGTGTACATGGGTGAAAGGTGTGTAGAGGAGTGTACATGGGTGACAGAGGGGTGTAAAGGAGTGTACATGGGTGACAGGTGTGTAGAGGAGTGTACATGGGTGACAGAGGGGTATAGAGAAGTGTACATGGGTGACAGAGAGGTGTAGAGGAGCGACAGTGACAGAGGGGTGTAGAGGAGTGTAAATGGTGTAGAGGAGTGGGTGACAGAGGGGTGTAGAGGAGTGTAAATGGTGTAGAGGAGTGGGTGACAGAGGGGTGTAGAGGAGTGTAAATGGATGACAGAGGGGTGTAGAGGAGTGTAGAAAGGGGTGTAGAGGAGTGTACATGGGTGACAGAGGGGTATAGAGGAGTGTACATGGATGACAGAGGGGTGTAGAGGAGTGTACATGGGTGACAGAGGGGTATAGAGGAGTGTACATGGGTGACAGAGGGGTGTAGAAGAGTGTACATTTGTGATAGAGGGGTGTAGAGGAGTGTACAGAGGGGTGTAGAGGAGTGTACAAGGGTGACAGAGGGGTGTAGAAGAGTGTACATGGGTGACAGAGGGGTGTAGAAAAGTGTACATGGGTGAAAGAGGGATGTAGAAGAGTGTACATGGGTGTCAGAGGGGTGTAGAGGAGTGTACAGAGGGGTGTAAAGGAGTGTACATGGGTGGCAGAGGGGTGTAGAGGAGTGTACATGGGTGGCAGAAGGGTGTAGAGGAGTGTACATGGGTGACAGAAGGGTGTAGAGGAGTGTACATGGGTGACAGAGGTGTGTAGAGGAGTGTACATGGGTGACAGAGGGGTGTAGAGGAGTGTACATGAGTGGCAGAGGGGTGTAGAGGAGCGTACATGGGTGACAGAGGGGTGTAGAAAAGTGTACATGGGTGACAGAGGGGTATAGAGGAGTGTACATGGATGACAGAGGGTTGTAGAGGAGTGTACATGGGTGACAGAGGGGTGTAGAGGAGTGTACATGGGTGACAGAGGGGTATAGAGGAGTGTACATGAGTGGCAGAGGGGTGTAGAGGAGCGTACATGGGTGACAGAGGGGTGTAGAGGAGTGTACATGGGTGACAGAGGGCTGTAGAGGAGTGTACAGAGGGGTGTAGAGAAGTGTTCATGGGTGACAGGGGTGTCTAGGAGTGTACATTGGTGGCAGAAGGGTGTAGAGGAGTGTACATGGGTGACAGAGGGGTATAGAAGAGTGTACATGGGTGACAGAAGGGTATAGAGGAGTTTACATGAGTGGCAGAGGGGTGTAGAGGAGCGTACATGGGTGACAGAGGGGTGTAGAGGAGTGTACATGGTTGACAGAGGGGTGTAGAGGAGTGTACAGAGGGGTGTCGAGGAGTGTACATTGGTGGCAGAGGGGTGTAGAGGAGTGTACATGGGTGACAGAGGGATGTAGAAGAGTGTACATGGGTGACAGAGGGAAGTAGAGGAGTGTACATGGGTGACAGAGGGGTGTAGAGGAGTGTACATGGGTGGTAGAGGGGTGTAGAGGAGTGTACAGAGGGGTGTAAAGGAGTGTACATGGGTGACAGTTGTGTAGAGGAGTGTACATGGGTGACAGAGGGGTGTAGAGGAGTGTACATGGGTGGCAGAGAGGTGTAGAGGAGTGTACATGGGTGACAGAGGGGTGTAGAGGAGTGTAGAGAGGGGTGTAGAGGAGTGTACATGGGTGACAGAGGGGTGTCTAGGAGTGTACATTGGTGGCAGAGGGGTGTAGAGGAGTGTACATGGGTGACAGAGGGATGTAGAATAGTGTACATGGGTGTCAGAAGGGTATAGAGGAGTGTACATGAGTGGCAGAGGGGTGTAGAGGAGCGTACATGGGTGACAAAGGGGTGTAGAGGAGTGTACATGGTTGACAGAGGGGTGTAGAGGAGTGTACAGAGGGGTGTAGAGGAGTGTACATGGGTGACAGGGGTGTCGAGGAGTGTACATTGGTGGCAGAGGGGTGTAGATGAGTGTACATGGGTGACAGAGGGATGTAGAAGAGTGTACATGGGTGACAGAGGGGTGTAGAAGAGTGTACATGGGTGACAGAGGGGTATAGAGGAGTGTACATGGGTGACAGAGGGTTGTAGAGGAGCGTACATGGGTGACAGAGGGGTGTAGAAGAGTGTACATGGGTGACAGAGGGGTGTAGAGGAGTGTACATGGGTGACAGAGGGGTATAGAGGAGTGTACATGGGTGACAGAGGGGTATAGAGGAGTGTACATAGGTGACAGAGGGGTCTAGAGGAGTGTACATGGGTGACAGAGGGGTATAGAGGTGTGTACATGGGTGACAGAGGGGTGTAGAAGAGTGTACATGGGTGACAAAGAGGTGTAGAGGAGTGTACATGGGTGACAGAGGGGTGTAGAGGAGTGTACATGTGTGACAGAGGGGTGTAGAGGAGTGTACATGGGTGGCAGAGGGGGGTAGAGGAGTGTACATGGGTGAAAGGTGTGTAGAGGAGTGTACATGGGTGACAGAGGGGTGTAAAGTAGTGTACATGGGTGACAGGTGTGTAGAGGAGTGTACATGGGTGACAGAGGGGTATAGAGAAGTGTACATGGGTGACAGAGAGGTGTAGAGGAGCGACAGTGACAGAGGGGTGTAGAGGAGTGTAAATGGTGTAGAGGAGTGGGTGACAGAGGGGTGTAGAGGAGTGTAAATGGTGTAGAGGAGTGGGTGACAGAGGGGTGTAGAGGAGTGTAAATGGATGACAGAGGGGTGTAGAGGAGTGTAGAAAGGGGTGTAGAGGAGTGTACATGGGTGACAGAGGGGTATAGAGGAGTGTACATGGATGACAGAGGGGTGTAGAGGAGTGTACATGGGTGACAGAGGGGTATAGAGGAGTGTACATGGATGACAGAGGGGTGTAGAGGAGTGTACATGGGTGACCGAGGGGTGTAGAAGAGAGTACTTGGGTGACAGAGAGGTGTAGAGGAGTGTACATGGGTGACAGAGGGGTATAGAGGAGTGTACATGAGTGGCAGAGGGGTGTAGAGGAGCGTACATGGGTGACAGATGGGTGTAGAGGAGTGTACATGGGTGACAGAGGGGTGTAGAGGAGTGTACAGAGGGATGTAGAAGAGTGTACATGGGTGACAGAGGGGTGTAGAGGAGTGTACATGGGTGACAGAGGGGTGTAGAGGAGTGTACATGGGTGGCAGAGGGGTGTAGAGGAGTGTACATGGGTGGCAGAGGGGTGTAGAGGAGTGTACAGAGGGGTGTATAGGAGTGTAGAGGAGTGTACATGGGTGACAGAGGGGTATAGAGGAGTGTACATGGGTGACAGAGGGGTGTAGAGGAGCGTACATGGGTGACAGAGGGGTGAAAAGGAGTTTACATGGGTGACAGAGGGGTATAGAGGAGTGTACATGAGTGGCAGAGGGGTGTAGAGGAGCGTACATGGGTGACAGAGGGGTGTAGAGGAGCGTACATGGGTGGCAGAGGGGTGGCGAGGAGTGTACATGGGTGACAGAGGGGTATAGAGGAGTGTACATGGGTGAAAGAGGGGTATAGAAGAGCGTACATGGCTGACAGAGGGGTGTAGAGGAGTGTACATGGGTGACAGAGGGGTGTAGAGGAGTGTACATGGGTGACAGAGGGGTGTAAAGGAGTGTACATGGGTGACAGAGGGGTGTAGAGGAGTGTACATGGGTGACAGAGGGGTGTAGAAGAGTGTACATGGGTGACAGAGAGGTGTAGAGGAGTGTACATGGGTGACAGAGGGGTATAGAGGAGTGTACATGGGTGACAGAGGGTTGTAGAGGAGTGTACATGGGTGACAGGTGTGTAGAGGAGTGTACATGGGTGACAGAGGGGTATAGAGGAGTGTACATGATGGCAGAGGGGTGTAGAGGAGCGCACATGGGTGGCAGAGGGGTGTAGAGGAGTGTACATGGTTGACACAGGGGTGTAGAGGAGTGTACATGGGTGACAGAGGGGTATATAGGAGTGTACATGGATGACAGAGGGGTGTAGAGGAGTGTACATGGGTGACAGAGGGGTGTAGAGGAGTGTACATGGGTGACAGAGGGTTGTAGAGGGGTGTACATGGGTGGCAGAGGGGGGTAGAGGAGTGTACATGGGTGGCAGAGGGGGGTAGAGGAGTGTACATGGGTGACAGGTGTGTAGAGGAGTGTACATGGGTGACAGAGGGGTGTAAAGGAGTGTACATGGGTGACAGGTGTGTAGAGGAGTGTACATGGGTGACAGAGGGATATAGAGGAGTGTACATGGGTGACAGAGTGGTGTAGAGGAGTGTACATGGGTGACAGAGGGGTGTAGAGGAGTGTAAATGGATGACAGAGGGGTGTAGAGAAGTGTAGAGAGGGGTGTAGAGGAGTGTACATGGGTGACAGAGGGGTGTAGAGGAGTGTACATGGGTGACAGAGGGGTGTAGAGGGGTGTACATGGGTGGCAGAGGGGGGTAGAGGAGTGTACATGGGTGACAGGTGTGTAGAGGAGTGTACATGGGTGACAGTGGGATATAGAGGAGTGTACATGGGTGACAGAGAGGTGTAGAGGAGTGTACATGGGTGACAGAGGGGTGTAGAGGAGTGTACATGGATAACAGAGGGGTGTAGAGAAGTGTACATGGGTGACAGAGGGGTATAGAGGAGTGTACATGAGTGGCAGAGGGGTGTAGAGGAGCGTACATGGGTGACAGAGGGGTGTAGAGGAGTGTACATGGGTGGCAGAGGGGTGTAGAGGAGTGTACAGAGGGATGTAGAAGAGTGTACATGGGTGACAGAGGGGTGTAGAGGAGTGTACATGGGTGACAGAGGGGTGTAGAGGAGTGTACATGGGTGGCAGAGGGGTGTAGAGGAGTGTATATGGGTGTCAGAGGGGTGTAGAGGAGTGTACAGAGGGGAGTAGAGGAGTGTAGAGGAGTGTACATGGGTGACAGAGGGGTATAGAGGAGTGTACATGGGTGACAGAGGGGTGTAGAGGAGCGTACATGGGTGACAGAGGGGTGTAGAGGAGTGTACATGGGTGACAGAGGGGTATAGAGGAGTGTACATGAGTGACAGAGGGGTGTAGAGGAGCATACATGGGTGGCAGAGGGGTGTAGAGGAGTGTACATGGGTGACAGAGGGGTGTAGAGGAGTGTACATGGGTGACAGAGGGGTATAGAGGAGCGCACATGGGTGGCAGAGGGGTGTAGAGGAGTGTACATGGTTGACACAGGGGTGTAGAGGAGTGTACATGGGTGACAGAGGGGTATAGAGGAGTGTACATGGGTGACAGAGGGGTGTAGAGGAGTGTACATGGGTGACAGAGGGGTATAGAGGAGTGTACATGGATGACAGAAGGGTGTAGAGGAGTGTACATTGATGACAGAGGGGTGTAGAGTAGTGTACATGGGTGACAGAGGGGTGTAGAGGAGTGTACATGGGTGACAGAGGGGTGTAGAAGAGTGTACATGGGTGACAGAGAGGTGTAGAGGTGTGTACATGGGTGACAGAGGGGTATAGATGACCGTACATGGGTGACAGAGGGTTGTAGAGGAGTGTACATGGGTGACAGGTGTGTAGAGGAGTGTACATGGGTGACAGAGGGGTATAGAGGAGTGTACATGGGTGACAGAGGGGTGTAGAGGAGCGTACATGGGTGGCAGAGGGGTGTAGAGGAGTGTACATGGTTGACACAGGGGTGTAGAGGAGTTTACATGAGTGACAGAGGGGTAGAGAGGAGTGTACATGGATGACAGAGGGGTGTAGAGGAGTGTACATGGGTGACAGAGGGGTGTAGAGGAGTGTACATGGGTGACAGAGGGGTATAGAGGAGTGTACATGGATGACAGAGGGGTGTAGAGGAGTGTACATGGGTGACAGAGGGGTGTAGAGGAGTGTACACGGGTGAAAGAGGGGTGTAGAAGAGTGTACATGGGTGACAGAGAGGTGTAGAGGACTGTACATGGGTGACAGGGGGCATAAGGGGGTGTACATGGGTGACAGAGGGGTGTACATGGGTGACAGGGGGCATAGGGGGGTGTACATGGGTGACAGTTGTAGACTGGGGGGTGGTCAGAGGGGGGTGGTCTCTGAGTTCAGATAATGTAGTAGATGTGACCTGCAGTCCTATGTAACACCACAGATAACACAGTAATATCTCTCTGAGTACAAATAATGTAGTAGATGGGTGACGGAGGGGTATAGAGGAGTATACATGGATGACAGAGGGGTGTAGATGAGTGTAGAGGAGTGTACATGGGTGACAGAGGGGTGTAGAGGAGTTTACATGGGTGACAGAGGGGTATAGAGGAGTGTACATGGATGACAGAGGGGTATAGAGGAGTGTACATGGGTGACAGAGGGGTATAGAGGAGTTTACATGGGTGACAGAGGGGTGAAGATGAGTGTACATGGATGAAAGAGGGGTGTAGAGGAGTGTAGAGAGGGGTGTAGAGGAGTGTACATGGGTGACAGAGGGGTTTAGAGGAGTGTACATGGATGACAGAGGGGTGTAGAAGAGTGTACATGGGTGACAGAGGGGTGTAGAAGAGTGTACATGGGTGACAGAGGGGTGTAGAAGAGTGTACATGGCTGACAGAGGGGTATAGAGGACTATACATGGGTGACAGAGGGGTGTAGAGGAGTGTACAGAGGGGTGTAAAGGAGTGAACGTGGGTGACAGAGGGGTATAGAGGAGTGTACATGGGTGACAGAGGGGTGTAGAGGAGCGTACATGGGTGGCAGAGGGGTGTAGAGGAGTGTACATGGTTGACACAGAGGTGTAGAGGAGTGTACATGGGTGACAGAGGGGTATAGAGGAGTGTACATGGGTGACAGAGGGGTGTAGAGGAGCGTACATGGGTGGCAGAGGGGTGTAGAGGAGTGTACATGGTTGACACAGGGGAGTAGAGGAGTGTTAATGGGTGACAGAGGGGTATAGAGGAGTGTACATGGATGACAGAGGGGTGTAGAGGAGTGTTCATGGGTGACAGAGGGGTGTAGAGGAGTGTACATGGGTGACAGAGGGGTATAGAGAAGTGTACATGGATGACAGAGGGGTGTAGAGGAGTGTACATGGGTGACAGAGGAGTGTAGAAGAGTGTACATGAGTGACAGAGGGGTATAGAGAAGTGTACATGGATGACAGAGACGTGTAGAGGACTGTACATGGGTGACAGGGGGCATAGCGGGGTGTAGAGGAGTGACAGAGGGGTGTACATGGGTGACAGGGGGCGTAGGGGTGTGTACATGGGTGACAGTAGTAGACTGGGGGGTGGTCAGAGGGGGGTGGTCTCTGAGTTCAGATAATGTAGTAGATGTGACCTGCAGTCCTATGTAACACCACAGATAACACAGTGATATCTCTCTGAGTACAAATAATGTATTAGATGGGTGACAGAGGGGTATAGAGGAGTATACATGGATGACAGAGGGGTGTAGAGGAGTGTACATGGGTGACAGAGGGGTGTAGAGGAGTTTACATGGGTGACAGAGGGGTGTAGAGGAGTGTACATGGGTGACAGAGGGGTATAGAGGAGTGTACATGGATGACAGAGGGGTATAGAGGAGTGTACATGGGTGACAGAGGGGTATAGAGGAGTTTACATGGGTGACAGAGGGGTGTAGAGAAATGTACATGGATGACAGAGGGGTATAGAGGAGTGTACATGGGTGACAGAGGGGTGTAGAGGAGTGTAGAGAGGGGTGTAGAGGAGTGTACATGGGTGACAGAGGGGTGTAGAGAACTGTACATGGGTGACAGGGGGGTATAGAGGAGTGTACATGGGTGACAGAGGGGTGTAGAAGAGTGTACATGGGTGACAGAGAGGTGTAGAGGAGTGCACATGGGTGGCAGAAGGGTGTAGAGGAGTGTACAAGGGTGGCATAGGGGTGTAGAGGAGTGTACATGGGTGACAGAGGGGTGTAGAAGAGTGTACATGGGTGACAGAGAGGTGTAGAGGAGTGCACATGGGTGGCAGAAGGGTGTAGAGGAGTGTACAAGGGTGGCATAGGGGTGTAGAGGAGTGTACATGGGTGACAGAGGGGTATAGAGGAGTGTACATGGGTGACAGAGGGGTGTAGAGGAGTGTACATGGGTGACAGAGGGGTATAGAGGAGTGTACATGAGTGGTTGAGGGGTGTAGAGGAGCGTACATGGGTGACAGAGGGGTATAGAGGAGTGTACATGGGTGACAGAGGGGTGTAGAGGAGTTTACATGGGTGACAGAGGGGTGTAGAGGAGTGTACATGGGTGACAGAGGGGTGTAGAGGAGCGTACATGGGTGACAGAGGGGTGTAGAGGAGTGTACATGGGTGACAGAGGGGTATAGAGGAGTGAACATGAGTGGCAGAGGGGTGTAGAGGAGCGTACATGGTGACATAGGGGTGTAGAGGAGTGTACATGGGTGACAGAGGGGTGTAGAGGAGTGTACATGGTTGACACAGGGGTGTAGAGGAGTGTACATGGGTGACAGAGGGGTATAGAGGAGTGTACATGGGTGACAGAGGGGTGTAGAGGAGTGTACATGGGTGACAGAGGGGTGTAGAGGAGTGTACATGGGTGACAGAGGGGTGTAGAGGAGTGTACATGTGTGACAGAGGGGTATAGAGGAGTGTACATGGGTGACAGAGGGGTGTAGAAGAGTGTACATGGGTGACAGAGAGGTGTAGAGGAGTGTACATGGGTGACAGAGGGGTATAGAGGAGTGTACATGGGTGACAGAGAGGTGTAGAGGAGTGTACATGGGTGACAGAGGGGTATAGAGGAGTGTACATGGGTGACAGAGGGGTGTAGAGGAGTGTACATTGGTGACAGAGGGGTATAGAGGAGTGTACATGGGAGACAGAGGGGTGTAGAGGAGCGTACATGGGTGGCAGAGGAGTGTAGAGGAGTGTACATGGTTGACACAGGGGTGTAGAGGAGTGTACATGGGTGACAGAGGGTTATAGAGGAGTGTACATGGGTGACAGAGGGGTGTAGAGGAGCGTACATGGGTGGCAGAGGGGTGTAGAGGAGTGTACATGGTTGACACAGGGGTGTAGAGGAGTGTTAATGAGTGACAGAGAGGTAAAGAGGAGTGTACATGAATGACAGAGGGGTGTAGAGGAGTGTACATGGGTGACAGAGGGGTGTAGAGGAGTGTACATGGGTAACAGAGGGGTATAGAGAAGTGTACATGGATGACAGAGGGGTGTAGAGGAGTGTACATGGGTGACAGAGGGGTGTAGAGGAGTGTACATGGGTGACAGAGGAGTGTAGAGGACTGTACATGGGTGACAGGGGGCATAGGGGGATGTACATGGGTGACAGAGGGGTGTACATGGGTGACAGGGGGCATAGGGGGGTGTACATGGGTGACAGTAGTAGACTGGGGGGTGGTCAGAGGGGGAGTGGTCTCTGAGTTCAAATAATGTAGTAGATGTAACCTGCAGTCCTATGTAACACCACAGATAACACAGTGATATCTCTGAGTACAAATAATGTAGTAGATGGGTGACAGAGGGGTATAGAGGAGTATACATGGATGACAGAGGGGTGTAGAGGAGTGTACATGGGTGACAGAGGGGTGTAGAGGAGTTTACATGGGTGACAGAGGGGTGTAGAGGAGTGTACATGGATGACAGAGGGGTGTAGAGGAGTGTTCATGGGTGACAGAGGGGTATAGAGGAGTGTACATGGATGACAGAGGGGTATAGAGGAGTGTACATGGGTGACAGAGGGGTATAGAGGAGTTTACATGGGTGACAGAGGGGTGTAGATGAGTGTACATGGATGACAGAGGGGTATAGAGGAGTGTACATGGGTGACAGAGGGTTGTAGAGGAGTGTAGAGAGGGGTGTAGAGGAGTGTACATGGGTGACAGAGGGGTATAGAGGAGTGTACATGGATGACAGAGGGGTATAGAGGAGTGTACATGGGTGACAGAGGGGTGTAGAGGAGTGTAGAGAGGGGTGTAGAGGAGTGTACATGGGTGACAGAGGGGTATAGAGGAGTGTACATGGATGACCGGGGGTATAGAGGAGTGTACATGGGTGACAGAGGGGTGTAGAGGAGTGTAGTGAGGGGTGTAGAGGAGTGTACATGGGTGACAAAGGGGTATAGAGGAGTGTACATGGATGACAGAGGGGTATAAAGGAGTGTACATGGGTGACAGAGGGGTGTAGAGGAGTGTACATGGGTGACAGAGGGGTGTAGAGGAGTGTACAGAGGGGTGTAGAGGAGTGTACATGGGTGACAGGGGTGTCGAGGAGTGTACATTTGTGACAGAGGGGTGTAGAAGAGTGTACATGGGTGACAGAGGGGTGTAGAGGAGTGTACATGTGTGACAGAGGGGTGTAGAAGAGTGTACATGGGTGACAGAGGGGTGTAGAGGAGTGTACAGAGGGGTGTAGAGGAGTGTACAGAGGGGTGTAGAGGAGTGTACATGGGTGACAGGGGTGTAGAGGAGTGTACATGGGTGACAGGAGTGTAGAGGAGTGTACATGGGTGACAGAAGGGTGTAGAGGAGTGTACATGGGTGACAGAGGGGTGTAGAGGAGTGTACAGGGGTGACAGAGGGGTGTAGAGTAGTGTACATGGGTGACAGAGGGGTGTAGAGGAGTGTGCATGGGTGACAGAGGGGTATAGAGGAGTGTACTTGGGTGGCAGAGGGGTGTAGAGGAGTGTACATGGGTGACAGAGGGGTGTAGAGGAGTGTACATGGGTGACAGAGGGGTGTAGAAGACTGTACATGGGTGACAGGGGGCATAGGGGGGTGTACATGGGTGACAGGTGTAGACTGGGGGGTGGTCAGAGGGGGGTGGTCTCTGAGTTCAGATAATGTAGCCCTTCCCTGGGCTGAGGGCTGCACTACAGGATATAGACTTTGGGGAGGTGCTGTCAAATACTGACACAGAAGGTAAATGGGACATCTTTAAATCAACTCTAAATAACTATACATCTAAATATATACCAAAGGGGAACAAATATAAACGATTAAAACTAAATCCTACATGGCTGACACATGATGTTAAAAGAGCAATAAACAACAAAAAAATAGCCTTCAAAAAATACAAATCTGATGGGTCAGCGATAACATTTAAACAGTACAGAGAGCTTAATAAAATCTGTAAAAATGTAATAAAAACAGCAAAAATTCAAAACGAGAGACAGGTGGTCAAAGAAAGCAAAACTAATCCTAAATATTTTTTTAGATATATGAATGCAAAAAAAAACAAGGACAGAGCATGTAGGACCCCTTAATAATGATAATGGGGAGGTTGTCACAGGCGATCAAGAGAAAGCGGAGCTACTGAATGGGTTCTTTAGTTCTGTATACACTATGGAAAAAGGATCTGACATCGGCCAGGTCAGTGCTGGTAACACATCATGTAATGTACTGAACTGGCTTAATGTAGAGATGGTACAAGGTAAGTTAAGTGATATAAATGTAAGCAAATCCCAAGGGCCGGATGGACTGCACCCATGAGTTCTTAGAGAGGTAAGTTCAGTAATATCTGTACCCCTGTTCATGATATTTAGAGATTCTCTGGTGTCTGGTATTGTGCCAAGGGACTGGCGCAAGGCGAATGTGGTGCCAATCTTCAAAAAGGGCTCTAGGTCTTCCCCAGGAAACTATAGACCAGTAAGTTTAACGTGCATTGTGGGTAAATTGTTTGAAGGACTTATAAGGGATTACATACAGGAATACATAGGGGATAATTGTATTATAAGTGATAGCCAGCATGGGTTTACTAAGGATAGAAGTTGTCAAACCAATCTAATTTGCTTTTATGAAGAGGTGAGTAGAAGCCTTGACAGAGGAATGGCTGTGGATATAGTGTTTCTGGATTTTGCTAAAGCGTTTGATACTGTCCCTCATAGACGTCTGACAGGTAAGTTAAGGTCTTTGGGTTTTGAAATTTTAGTTTGTAACTGGATTGAACACTGGCTCATGGATCGTACCCAGAGAGTGGTGGTCAATGATTCGTACTCTGATTGGTCCCCGGTTATTAGTGGTGTACCCCAAGGTTCAGTACTGGGCCTGCTGTTGTTTAATTTATTTATCAATGATATAGAGGATGGTATGAACAGCTCTGTTTCTATCTTTGCAGATGACACCAAGCTTTGTAGCACGGTACAGTCTATAGAGGATGTGCATAAGTTACAAGATGACTTGGATAGACTAAGTGTCTGGGCATCCACTTGGCAAATGAGGTTCAATGTGGATAAATGTAAAGTTATGCATCTGGGTACTAATAACCTGCATGCATCGTATGTCTTAGGGGGGATTAAACTGTCAGAGTCACTGGTAGAGAAGGATCTGGGTGTACTTGTAGATCACAGACTACAGAATAGCATGCAATGTCGGGCTGCTGCTTCCAAAGCCGGCAGGATATTGTCATGTATCAAAAGAGGCATGGACTCAAGGGACAGGGACATAATACTCCCCCTTTATAAAGCATTGGTACGGCCTCCACTGGAATATGCTGTTCAGTTTTGGGCACCTGTCCATAAAAGGGACACTGCGAAGTTGGAAAGGGTGCAGAGACGCGCCACTAAACTAATATGGGGCATGGAACATCTTAGCTATGAGGAGCGATTAAAGGAGTTACAATTGTTTAGTCTTGAGAAGAGACGTTTAAGGGGGGATATGATAAACGTATATAAGTATATTAATGGCCCATACAAAAAATATGGAGAAAAACTGTTCCAGGTTAAACCCCCCCAAAGGACGAGTGGGCACTCCCTCCGTCTGGAGAAGAAAAAGTTTAGTCTCAAGGGGCGACACGCCTTCTTTACCGTGAGGACTGTGAATTTATGGAATGGTCTACCTCAGGAAATGGTCACAGCAGTAATACTTAACAGCTTTAAAACAGGATTAGATACATTCATGGAACAAAATAACATTAATGCTTATGAAGAAATATAAAATCCCATCCCTTCCCCAATATCGCGCCACACCCCTACCCCTTAATTCCCTGGTTGAACTTGATGGACATATGTCTTTTTTCGACCGTACTAACTATGACTATGTGACCTGCAGTCCTATGTAACACCACAGATAACACAGTGATATCTCTCTGAGTACAAATAATGTAGTAGATGGGTGACAGATGGGTGTAGAGGAGCGTACATGGGTGACAGAGGTTTGTAGAGGAGTGTACATGGGTGACCGAGGGGTATAGAGGAGTGTACATGGGTGGCAGAGGGATGTAGAGGAGCGTACATGGGTGGCAGAGGGGTATAGAGGAGTGTACATGGGTGACAGAGGGTTGTAGAGGAGTGTACATGGGTGGCAGAGGGGTGTAGAGGAGCGTACATGGTGACATAGGGGTGTAGAGGAGTGTACATGGGTGACAGAGGGGTGTAGAGGAGTGTACATGGTTGACACAGGGGTGTAGAGGAGTGTACATGGGTGACAGAGGGGTATAGAGGAGTGTACATGGGTGACAGAGGGGTGTAGAGGAGTGTACATGGGTGACAGAGGGGTGTAGAGGAGTGTACATGGGTGACAGAGGGGTGTAGAGGAGTGTACATGTGTGACAGAGGGGTATAGAGGAGTGTACATGGGTGACAGAGGGGTGTAGAAGAGTGTACATGGGTGACAGAGAGGTGTAGAGGAGTGTACATGGGTGACAGAGGGGTATAGAGGAGTGTACATGGGTGACAGAGAGGTGTAGAGGAGTGTACATGGGTGACAGAGGGGTATAGAGGAGTGTACATGGGTGACAGAGGGGTGTAGAGGAGTGTACATTGGTGACAGAGGGGTATAGAGGAGTGTACATGGGAGACAGAGGGGTGTAGAGGAGCGTACATGGGTGGCAGAGGAGTGTAGAGGAGTGTACATGGTTGACACAGGGGTGTAGAGGAGTGTACATGGGTGACAGAGGTGTATAGAGGAGTGTACATGGGTGACAGAGGGGTGTAGAGGAGCGTACATGGGTGGCAGAGGGGTGTAGAGGAGTGTACATGGTTGACACAGGGGTGTAGAGGAGTGTTAATGAGTGACAGAGAGGTAAAGAGGAGTGTACATGAATGACAGAGGGGGTGTAGAGGAGTGTACATGGGTGACAGAGGGGTGTAGAGGAGTGTACATGGGTAACAGAGGGGTATAGAGAAGTGTACATGGATGACAGAGGGGTGTAGAGGAGTGTACATGGGTGACAGAGGGGTGTAGAGGAGTGTACATGGGTGACAGAGGAGTGTAGAGGACTGTACATGGGTGACAGGGGGCATAGGGGGATGTACATGGGTGACAGAGGGGTGTACATGGGTGACAGGGGGCATAGGGGGGGTGTACATGGGTGACAGTAGTAGACTGGGGGGTGGTCAGAGGGGGAGTGGTCTCTGAGTTCAAATAATGTAGTAGATGTAACCTGCAGTCCTATGTAACACCACAGATAACACAGTGATATCTCTGAGTACAAATAATGTAGTAGATGGGTGACAGAGGGGTATAGAGGAGTATACATGGATGACAGAGGGGTGTAGAGGAGTGTACATGGGTGACAGAGGGGTGTAGAGGAGTTTACATGGGTGACAGAGGGGTGTAGAGGAGTGTACATGGATGACAGAGGGGGTGTAGAGGAGTGTTCATGGGTGACAGAGGGGTATAGAGGAGTGTACATGGATGACAGAGGGGTATAGAGGAGTGTACATGGGTGACAGAGGGGTATAGAGGAGTTTACATGGGTGACAGAGGGGTGTAGATGAGTGTACATGGATGACAGAGGGGTATAGAGGAGTGTACATGGGTGACAGAGGGTTGTAGAGGAGTGTAGAGAGGGGTGTAGAGGAGTGTACATGGGTGACAGAGGGGTATAGAGGAGTGTACATGGATGACAGAGGGGTATAGAGGAGTGTACATGGGGTGACAGAGGGTGTAGAGGAGTGTAGAGAGGGGTGTAGAGGAGTGTACATGGTGACAGAGGGGGTATAGAGGAGTGTACATGGATGACCGGGGGTATAGAGGAGTGTACATGGGTGACAGAGGGGTGTAGAGGAGTGTTAGTGAGGGGTGTAGAGGAGTGTACATGGGTGACAAAGGGGTATAGAGGAGTGTACATGGATGACAGAGGGGTATAAAGGAGTGTACATGGGGTGACAGAGGGGTGTAGAGGAGTGTACATGGGTGACAGAGGGGTGTAGAGGAGTGTAACAGAGGGGTGTAGAGGAGTGTACATGGGTGACAGGGGTGTCGAGGAGTGTACATTTGTGACAGAGGGGTGTAGAAGAGTGTACATGGGTGACAGAGGGGTGTAGAGGAGTGTACATGTGTGACAGAGGGGTGTAGAAGAGTGTACATGGGTGACAGAGGGGTGTAGAGGAGTGTACAGAGGGGTGTAGAGGAGTGTACAGAGGGGGTGTAGAGGAGTGTACATGGGTGACAGGGGTGTAGAGGAGTGTACATGGGTGACAGGAGTGTAGAGGAGTGTACATGGGTGACAGAAGGGTGTAGAGGAGTGTACATGGGTGACAGAGGGGTGTAGAGGAGTGTACAGGGGTGACAGAGGGGTGTAGAGTAGTGTACATGGGTGACAGAGGGGTGTAGAGGAGTGTGCATGGGTGACAGAGGGGTATAGAGGAGTGTACTTGGGTGGCAGAGGGGTGTAGAGGAGTGTACATGGGTGACAGAGGGGTGTAGAGGAGTGTACATGGGTGACAGAGGGGGTGTAGAAGACTGTACATGGGTGACAGGGGGCATAGGGGGGTGTACATGGGTGACAGGTGTAGACTGGTGGGGTGGTCAGAGGGGGGTGGTCTCTGAGTTCAGATAATGTAGCCCTTCCCTGGGCTGAGGGCTGCACTACAGGATATAGACTTTGGGGAGGTGCTGTCAAATACTGGACACAGAAGGTAAATGGGACATCTTTAAATCAACTCTAAATAACTATACATCTAAATATATACCAAAGGGGGAACAAATATAAACGATTAAAACTAAATCCTACATGGCTGACACATGATGTTAAAAGAGCAATAAACAACAAAAAAAATAGCCTTCAAAAAATACAAATCTGATGGGTCAGCGATAACATTTAAACAGTACAGAGAGCTTAATAAAATCTGTAAAAATGTAATAAAAACAGCAAAAATTCAAAACGAGAGACAGGTGGTCAAAGAAAGCAAAACTAATCCTAAATATTTTTTTAGATATATGAATGCAAAAAAAAAACAAGGACAGAGCATGTAGGACCCCTTAATAATGATAATGGGGAGGTTGTCACAGGCGATCAAGAGAAAGCGGAGCTACTGAATGGGTTCTTTAGTTCTGTATACACTATGGAAAAAGGATCTGACATCGGCCAGGTCAGTGCTGGTAACACATCATGTAATGTACTGAACTGGCTTAATGTAGAGATGGTACAAGGTAAGTTAAGTGATATAAATGTAAGCAAATCCCAAGGGCCGGGATGGACTGCACCCATGAGTTCTTAGAGAGGTAAGTTCAGTAATATCTGTACCCCTGTTCATGATATTTAGAGATTCTCTGGTGTCTGGTATTGTGCCAAGGGACTGGCGCAAGGCGAATGTGGTGCCAATCTTCAAAAAGGGCTCTAGGTCTTCCCCAGGAAACTATAGACCAGTAAGTTTAACGTGCATTGTGGGTAAATTGTTTGAAGGACTTATAAGGGATTACATACAGGAATACATAGGGGATAATTGTATTATAAGTGATAGCCAGCATGGGTTTACTAAGGATAGAAGGTTGTCAAACCAATCTAATTTGCTTTTATGAAGAGGTGAGTAGAAGCCTTGACAGAGGAATGGCTGTGGATATAGTGTTTCTGGATTTTGCTAAAGCGTTTGATACTGTCCCCTCATAGACGTCTGACAGGTAAGTTAAGGTCTTTGGGTTTTGAAATTTTAGTTTGTAACTGGATTGAACACTGGCTCATGGATCGTAACCCAGAGAGTGGTGGTCAATGATTCGTACTCTGATTGGTCCCCGGTTATTAGTGGTGTACCCCAAGGTTCAGTACTGGGCCTGCTGTTGTTTAATTTATTTATCAATGATATAGAGGATGGTATGAACAGCTCTGTTTCTATCTTTGCAGATGGACACCAAGCTTTGTAGCACGGTACAGTTCTATAGAGGATGTGCATAAGTTACAAGATGACTTGGATAGACTAAGTGTCCTGGGCATCCACTTGGCAAATGAGGTTCAATGTGGATAAATGTAAAGTTATGCATCTGGGTACTAATAACCTGCATGCATCGTATGTCTTAGGGGGATTAAACTGTCAGAGTCACTGGTAGAGAAGGATCTGGGTGTACTTGTAGATCACAGACTACAGAATAGCATGCAATGTCGGGCTGCTGCTTCCAAAGCCGGCAGGATATTGTCATGTATCAAAAGAGGCACAAGGGACAGGGACATAATACTCCCCCTTTATAAAGCATTGGTACGGCCTCCACTGGAATATGCTGTTCAGTTTTGGGCACCTGTCCATAAAAGGGACACTGCGAAGTTGGAAAGGGTGCAGAGACGCGCCACTAAACTAATATGGGGCATGGAACATCTTAGCTATGAGGAGCGATTAAAGGAGTTACAATTGTTTAGTCTTGAGAAGAGACGTTTAAGGGGGGATATGATAAACGTATATAAGTATATTAATGGCCCATACAAAAAATATGGAGAAAAACTGTTCCAGGTTAAACCCCCCCAAAGGACGAGTGGGCACTCCCTCCGTCTGGAGAAGAAAAAGTTTAGTCTCAAGGGGCGACACGCCTTCTTTACCGTGAGGACTGTGAATTTATGGAATGGTCTACCTCAGGAAATGGTCACAGCAGTAATACTTAACAGCTTTAAAACAGGATTAGATACATTCATGGAACAAAATAACATTAATGCTTATGAAGAAATATAAAATCCCATCCCTTCCCCAATATCGCGCCACACCCCTACCCCTTAATTCCCTGGTTGAACTTGATGGACATATGTCTTTTTTCGACCGTACTAACTATGACTATGTGACCTGCAGTCCTATGTAACACCACAGATAACACAGTGATATCTCTCTGAGTACAAATAATGTAGTAGATGGGTGACAGATGGGTGTAGAGGAGCGTACATGGGTGACAGAGGTTTGTAGAGGAGTGTACATGGGTGACCGAGGGGTATAGAGGAGTGTACATGGGTGGCAGAGGGATGTAGAGGAGCGTACATGGGTGGCAGAGGGGTATAGAGGAGTGTACATGGGTGACAGAGGGTTGTAGAGGAGTGTACATGGGTGGCAGAGGGGTGTAGAGGAGCGTACATGGGTGACAGAGGGGTATAGAGGAGTGTACATGGGTGACAGAGGGGTGTAGAGGAGCGTACATGGGTGACAGAGGGTTGTAGAGGAGTGTACATGGGTGGCAGAGGGGTGTAGAGGAGCGTACATGGGTGACAGAGGGGTATAGAGGAGTGTACATGGGTGACAGAGGGGTGTAGAGGAGCATACATGGGTGACAGAGGGGTGAAGAGGAGCGAACATGGGTGGCAGAGGGGTATAGAGGAGTGTACATGGGTGACAGAGGGGTGTAGAGGAGTGTACATGGGTGACAGAGGGGTGTAGAGGAGTGTACGTGGATGGCAGAGGGGTATAGAGGAGTGTACACGGGTGACAGAGGGGTATAGAGGAGTGTACATGGATGAAAGAGGGGTATAGAGGAGTGTACATGGATGGCAGAGGGGTGTAGTGGAGTGTAGAGAGGGGTGTAGAGGAGCGTACATGGGTGACAGAGGGGTGTAGAGGAGCGTACATGGGTGACAGAGGGGTATAGAGAAGTGTACATGGGTGACAGAGGGGTGTAGAGGAGCATACATGGGTGACAGAGGGGTGAAGAGGAGCGTACATGGGTGGCAGAGGGGTATAGAGGAGTGTACATGGGTGACAGAGGGGTGTAGAGGAGTGTACATGGGTGACAGAGGGGTGTAGAGGAGTGTACGTGTATGGCAGAGGGGTGTAGAGGAGTGTACACGGGTGACAGAGGGGTATAGAGGAGTGTACACGGGTGACAGAGGGGTATAGAGGAGTGTATATGGATGAAAGAGGGGTATAGAGGAGTGTACATGGATGGCAGAGGGGTGTAGTGGAGTGTAGAGAGGGGTGTAGAGGAGCGTACATGGGTGACAGAGGGGTGTAGAGGAGTGTACATGGGTGACAGAGGGGTATAGAGGAGTGTACATGGGTGACAGATGGGTGTAGAAAAGTGTACATGGGTGACAGAGGGGTGTAGAGGAGTGTACATGGGTGACAGAGGGGTGTAGAGGAGTGTACATGGGTGACAGGTGTGTAGAGGAGTGTACATGGGTGGCAGAGGGGTGTAGAGGAGTGTACATGGGTGGCAGAGGGGTGTAGAGGAGTGTACATGGGTGACAGAGGGGTGTAGAGGAGTGTACATGTGTGACAGGGGTATAGAGGAGTGTACATGGGTGACAGAGGGGTGAAGAAGAATGTACATGGGTGACAGAGTTGTGTAGAGGAGTGTACATGGGTGACAGAGGGGTATAGAGGAGTGTACATGGATGACAGAGGGGTGTAGAGGAGTGTACATGGGTGACAGAGGGGTGTAGAGGAGTGTACATGGGTGACAGAGGGGTGTTGAGGAGTGTACATGGGTGACAGAGGGGTATAGAGGAGTGTACATGGGTGACAGAGGGGTATAGAGGAGTGTACATGGGTGACAGAGGGATGTAGAGGAGTGTACATGGGTGACAGAGGGGTGTAGAGGAGTGTACATGGGTGACAGAGGGGTGTAGAAGAGTGTACATGGGTGACAGAGGGATGTAGAAGAGTGTACATGGGTGACAGAGGGGTGTAGAGGAGTGTACAGAGGGGTGTAGAGGAGTGTACATGGGTGACAGGGGTGTCGAGGAGTGTACATTTGTGGCAGAGGGGTGTAGAAGAGTGTACATGGGTGACAGGGGTGTAGAGGAGTGTACATGGGTGACAGAGGGGTGTAGAGTAGTGTACATGGGTGGCAGAGGGGTGTAGAGGAGTGTACATGGGTGGCAGAGGGGTGTAGAGGAGTGTACATGGGTGACAGAGGGGTGTAGAGGAGTGTACATGGGTTACAGAGGGGTGTAGAGGAGTGTACATGGGTGGCAGAGGGGTGTAGAGGAGTGTACATGGGTGACAGAGGGATGTAGAAGACTGTACATGGGTGACAGGGGGCATAGGGGGGTGTACATGGGTGACAGAGGGTTGTACATGGGTGACAGGGGGCATAGGGGGGTGTACATGGGTGACAGGTGTAGACTGGGGGTTGGTCAGAGGGGGGGTGGTCTCTGAGTTCAGATAATGTAGTAGATGTGACCTGCAGTCCTTTGTAACACCACAGATAACACAGTGATATCTCTCTGAGTACAAATAATGTAGTAGATGGGTGACAGAGGGGTATAGAGGAGTGTACATGGATGACAGATGGGTGTAGAGGAGCGTACATGGGTGACAGAGGGTTGTAGAGGAGTGTACATGGGTGACCGAGGGGTATAGAGGAGTGTAAATGGGTGGCAGAGGGGTGTAGAGGAGCGTACATGGGTGACAGAGGGGTATAGAGGAGTGTACATGGGTGACAGAGGGGTGTAGAGGAGCGTATATGGGTGGCAGAGGGGTGTAGAGGAGTGTACATGGTTGACACAGGGGTGTAGAGGAGTGTACATGGGTGACAGAGGGGTATAGAGGAGCGTACATGGGTGACCGAGGGTTGTAGAGGAGTGTGCATGGGTGGCAGAGGGGTGTAGAGGAGCGTACATGGGTGACAGTGGGGTGTAGAGATGCTTACATGGGTGACCGAGGGGTATAGAGGAGTGTACATGGGTGTAGAGGAATGTAGAGGAGTGTACATGGGTGACAGAGGGTATAGAGGAGTGTACATGGGTGACAGAGGGGTGTAGAGGAGCGTACATGGGTGATAGAGGGTTGTAGAGGAGCGTACATGGGTGACAGAGGGTTGTAGAGGAGTGTACATGGGTGACCGAGGGGTATAGAGGAGTGTACAAGGGATTAGGCAAGAGCAAGGTCGGACGTAGCAGAAGGTCAGGGCAGGCAGCAAGGATCGTAGTCAGGGGCAACGGCAGAGGGTCTGGAACACTGGCTTGGGACATACAAGGAACGCTTTCACTGGCACAAGGGCAACAAGATCCGGCAATGCTGGGAAGGGGAAGTGAGGTAAAATAGGCATGGACACAGGTGTGAGCACTAATTGGGCCAGGCGCCAATCAGTGGCGCACAGGCCCTTTAAATCGCAGAGAGCCGGCGCGTGCCCTGGGGAGCGGGGCCGCGCGTGCCGGGACTGAGCCATCGGGGAACAGGTAAGGAGACTGGGATGCGAGCCGTGAACGGTCGCGTCCCGCTATGCGGGTCGCATCCCCACCGGTGACGCTAATGCAGCGCTCCAGGTCAGCGGGTCTGACCGGGGCTCTGCGAGAAGGTGAACGCCGCGAGCGCTCCGGGGAGGAGCGGGGACCTGGAGCGCTCGGCGTAACAATACCCCCCCCTTGGGTCTCCCCCTCTTTTTGGAACCCAAAAACTTGCTGATGAGCTCCTTGTCGAGGATGTTATCCTCGGGTTCCCAAGACCTCTCTTCGGGGCCACAGTTCTCCCAATCTACGAGAATTTTTTTTAACCTCTGACCCTTTTGGACGCAAGGATTTCTTTAACAGCGAAGACTTCGGAGGAGCCAGAGACAGGAGCTGGAGCGACAACCTTGGGAGAGAAGCGGTTAAGAACAAGAGGTTTGAGAAGAGAAACATGAAAAGAGTTAGAAATACGGAGAGAAGGGGTAAGAAGTTTGTAGGAGACAGGATTGATTTGACTCTTGATTTTGAAATGGTCCAAGATAGCGTAGTCCCAGCTTATAGCTGGGAACACTTAAGCACATATACTTGGCAGAGAGCCACACTTTGTCCCCAAAAGCGAAGACAGGAGGAGTTCCTCTCTTTTTATCGGCATGTCTCTTCATACGAGACGAGGCCAGTAGGAGAGACTTTTGAGTCTCCCTCCAGATGATAGAGAAGTCCCGGGTAACTTCATCAACGGCAGGCAACCAAGAAGAAGTTGGAATGGGAAGGGGGGGGCAGAGGGTGAGGGCCGTACACCACAAAGAATGGGGATTTGGCGTAGGATTCAGAGTTTTTGAAATTGTACGAGAATTCAGCCCACCGTAGAAGGTCGACCCAATCGTCTTGGCGGGAGGAAACAAAATGTCGCAAATAGTCACCAAGGATCTGGTTAACTATTTCTACTTGCCCATTGGATTGGGGATGATAGGAGGACGAGAAATTTAATTTAATTTTTAATTGATTACAGAGAGCTCTCCAAAATTTTGATACGAATTGGACGCCTCTATCCGAGACGATATGCGTGGGTAGCCCGTGAAGGCGAAAATATGCATAAAAAATTGCTTTGCCAACTGTGGCGCAGAAGGAAGACCTGGAAGCGGAATGAAGTGTGCCATTTTGGAGAAACGATCAACGACCACCCAGATGACTGTGTTGCCATGGGATACAGGCAGATCCGTGATAAAATCCATGGCAATTTGAGACCATGGTTGCTCAGGAACAGGTAAAGGAAGGAGGAGTCCAGCAGGCTTCTGGCGGGGGGTCTTGTCCCGGGCGCAAACTGTACAGGCCCGAATGAAATCAGCGACATCACCCTCCAGCGTATGCCACCAATATAAACGAGAAATAAGTTGGATGGACTTCTTGACGCCAGCGTGGCCAGCGAGGTGCGAGGAGTGTCCCCACTTGAGGATCTTGAGGCGCTGGCGTGGAGGGACAAAGGTCTTTCCAGGAGGAGTTTGTCTAATAGAAGCTGGAGCAGAGGAGACCAGGCACTCAGGAGGTACAATATGTTGTAGAGGGGCTTCAGATTCGGTGGCATCAGAGGAACGTGAAAGGGTGTCAGCCCTGACGTTTTTGTCAGCAGGACGAAAGTGAATCACGAAGTTAAAGCGGGCAAAAAACAACGACCACCTAGCCTGGCGAGGGTTCAGACGTTCGGCAGACTGGAGATATGAGAGATTCTTGTGATCTGTGTAGATGACAATGGGGTGTTTGGAACCTTCCAGTAGATGCCTCCATTCTTCGAGAGCTAGCTTGATGGCCAGAAGTTCACGATCACCATTGGAATATTTTTTTTCCGCCGGAGAGAAGGTTTTAGAAAAGAAGCCACAAGTAATATTATGTCCGGTAGAGTTTTTTTGAAGGAGTACGGCTCCGGCTCCGACTGAGGAGGCATCCACTTTCAGCAAGAAGGTTTTCGATGGATCAGGTCTGGACAGTACTGGAGCAGAAGTGAAGGCAGTTTTGAGGCGATTGAAGGCCTCATCCGCTTGGGGAGGCCAGGACTTAGGGTTGGCATTCTTCCTGGTTAGGGCCACAATCGGAGCCACAATGGTGGAAAAATGAGGAATAAACTGTCGGTAGTAATTGGCAAATCCTAAGAAGCGTTGGATAGCTCGGAGTACAGAAGGGCGTGGCCAATCTAAAACCGCTGACAGTTTGTCTGGGTCCATTTGCAGTCCCTGGCCAGAGACTAGATAACCTAGGAAGGGAAGAGACTGGCATTCAAAGAGACATTTCTCCATCTTGGCATACAGTTGATTCTTGCGGAGTCTCTGGAGCACTAGGCGGACATGACGACAGTGTTCCTCTAAACTAGAGGAAAAAATCAAGATGTCGTCCATGTAAACCACAACACAGGTATATAACAAGTCCCGAAATATTTCATTAACAAAGTCCAGGAAAACTGCAGGGGCGTTGCAGAGCCCAAAGGGCATAACCAGATATTCGAAGTGTCCGTCTCTGGTATTAAATGCGGTTTTCCACTCATCCCCTTTCCTGATGCGAATGAGATTATATGCGCCTCTTAAGTCCAATTTAGTGAAGATGTTGGCACCACGAAGGTGGTCAAAGAGTTCCGAGATTAGAGGCAGGGGATAGCGGTTTTTAATGGTGATTTTATTTAAACCGTGGTAGTCAATACATGGCCGTAGAGTACCGTCTTTTTTTGAAACAAAGAAGAACTCTGCTCGGGCAGGGGATGAGGACTTGCAAATGAATCCCCTCTTTAAATTTTCCTGGATGTAGTCAGACATGGCTTGAGTCTCAGGGGCGGACAGAGGATAGATCCTGCCCCGGGGTGGAGTAGTACCAGGAAGGAGGTCAATAGGGCAGTCATAAGGCCTATGGGGTGGCAAAGTCTCTGCTTGTTTTTTGCAGAAAACATCGGCATAGTCCTGGTAGGCCTTGGGAAGGCCTGGTATAGGTGGAGCCACAGGGGTTTGACTGATGGGAGCAGACGTGAGGCATTTTTTGAGACAAGAAGAACCACAGCTCTTGATCTCTCGCTGGCTGCTGGGATTCTGAAGAAATCTTCAAGATACTCAGTGCATTTCTATAGACGGCAATAGCAGAGTGAACTCTTTATAGTTACAGTAGATATAAAAAGTCTGGGTGAAGCCCTTGCCAAAGGCAGAAGCAGTAAAATGGTTAAGAGGAGGTAATGTGGAGGTCACATAGTGAAGAAGATATACAAGATGGTCCAGTCAAGGGTAGGAGAGTGACGTTGGAGCCATGGCAAGCTGAGGAGAATTTCAGAGGTGCAGTTGGGTAGGACAAGAAATTCAATTTTTTCGTGATACAGTCCAATGCACATTAACAGAGGTTCTGTGCCAGAAACGCACAGTGCAGTCCAATTTTTCTCCATTAACTGAAGAGATGTAGAGTGGTCTGACGAGACTGCTCACTGGGATGTTGAACCTATTAACGAAAGAGGCCAAAATAAAATTTCCTGCAGAACCGAAATCCAAGAAGGCCACAACTGAGGAGAAGGAGTTAGCAGAAAGAAATCCACACAGGCACAGTAAGACGTGGAGAAGCAGAATTCACACCTAGAGCTGTCTCACCTTTGTGCGGAATCGGAGTGCGTTTTTCCTGAGGGCGGATAGGACAGTCTTTTAGGAAGTGTTCGGTACTAGCACAGTACAGGCATAGATTCTCATTACGGCAGCGAGTCCTCTCTTGTAGGGTCAGGCAGCACCGGTCCACTTGCATAGCCTCCATGGCAGAAGGCACAGGAACCGATTGCAGTGGACTTGTGAAGAGAGGAGGCGGGGAGAGAAATCACCTGGTGAGAACAAAGTCGGAGCTCCTGGCCTCTTTCAGAAAAACGCATGTCAATGCGGGTGGCCAAATGGATAAGTTCATGCAGGTTAGCAGGAATTTCTCGTGCGGCCAGAACATCCTTGATGTTGCTGGATAGGCCTTTCTTGAAGGTCGCGCAGAGAGCCTCATTGTTCCAGGATAATTCAGAAGCAAGAGTACGAAATTGGATGGCGTATTCGCCCACAGAAGAACTTCCTTGGACAAGGTTCAACAAAGCAGTCTCGGCAGAAGAGGCCCGGGCTGGTTCCTCGAAGACACTACGAACCTCAGCGAAGAAGGACTGGATGGTGGCAGTGACAGGATCATTGCGGTCCCAGAGCGGTGTGGCCCATGACAAGGCCTTTCCAGACAGGAGACTAACCACGAAAGCCACCTTAGACCGTTCTGTGGGAAATTGGTCCGACATCATTTCCAAGTGTAGGGAACATTGAGACAGGAAACCACGGCATAGTTTAGAGTCCCCATCAAATTTGTCCGGCAGGGACAAGCGAAGGCTGGGAGCGGCCACTCGCTGCGGAGGAGGTGCAGGAGCTGGCGGAGGAGATGGTTGCTGAAGCTGTGGCAGGAGTTGTTGCAGCATGACAGTCAGTTGTGTCAGCTGTTGTCCTTGTTGCGCTATCTGTTGAGATTGCTGGGCGACCACCGTGGTAAGGTCAGCGACAACTGGCAGCGGGACCTCAGCGGGATCCATGGCCGGATCTACTGTCAGGATCCGGATACTGTGAGGATACTGGTGGTGGATCCTCTGTGTCAGTGGGGTTATGACGTGGGCCGTACCAGGGGAACGGAGTCTAAGGGGTTACTGGTTTTCACCAGAGCCCGCCGCAAAGTGGGATGGACTTGCAGCGGCAGGTAACGCCCAGGTCGTTCCACCCGATAGCGACTCAACCCCAACTGACGGCTGAGACAGGCGCGGTACAAGGGATTAGGCAAGAGCAAGGTCGGACGTAGCAGAAGGTCAGGGCAGGCAGCAAGGATCGTAGTCAGGGGCAACGGCAGAGGGTCTGGAACACTGGCTTGGGACATACAAGAAACGCTTTCACTGGCACAAGGGCAACAAGATCCGGCAATGCTGGGAAGGGGAAGTGAGGTAATAAAGGCATGGACACAGGTGTGAGCACTAATTGGGCCAGGCACCAATCAGTAGCGCACTGGCCCTTTGAATCGCAGAGAGCCGGCACGCGCGCGCAGGGACTGAGCCGTCGGGGAACAAAACGGGTAAGGAGACTGGGATGCGAGCCGCGAGCGGGCGCGTCCCGCTACGCGGGTCGCATCCCCGCCAGTGACACTAATGCAGCGCTCCCGGTCAGCGGGTCTGACCGGGGGCTGCGAGAATGTGAACGCCGCGAGCGCTCCGGGAGGAGCGGGGACCTGGAGCGCTCGGCGTAACATGTAAATGGGTGACAGAGGGATGTAGAGGAGTGTACATGGGTGACAGGTGTGTAGAGGAGTGTACATGGGTGATAGGTGTGTAGAGGAGTGTACATGGGTCAGGTGGCAGAGGGGTGTAGAGGAGTGTACATGGATGGCAGAGGGGTGTACATGGATGACAGAGGGGTGTAGAGGAGTGTACATGGGTGACAGAGGGTTATAGAGGAGTGTACATGGGTGACAGAGTGGTGTAGAGGAGTGTACATGGGTGACAGTGGGGTGTAGAAGAGTGTACATGGGTGACAGAGGGGTATAGAACAGTGTACATGGGTGACAGAGGGGTGTAGAAGAGTGTACACGGGTGACAGAGGGGTGTAGAAGAGTGTACATGGGTGACAGAGGGGTGCAGAAGAGTGTACATGGGTGACAGAGGGGTATAGAGGAGTGTACATGGGTGACAGAGGGGTGAAGAAGAGTGTACATGGGTGACAGAGGGTTGTAGAGGAGTGTACATGGGTGACAGAGGGTTGTAGAGGAGTGTACATGGGTGACAGAGTGGTGTAGAGGAGTGTACATGGGTGACAGAGGGGTGTAGAAGAGTGTACATGGGTGACAGAGGGGTGTAGAGGAGTGTACAGAGGGGTGTAGAGGAGTGTACATGGGTGACAGAGGGATGTAGAGGAGTGTACATGGGTGGCAGAGGGGTGTAGAGGAGTGTACATGGGTGATAGAGGGGTGTAGAGGAGTGTACATGGGTGACAGAGGGGTGTAGAAGAGTGTACATGGGTGACAGAGGGGTGTAGAAGAGTGTACATGGGTGACAGAGGGGTGTAGAGGAGTGCACATGGGTGACAGAGGGGTGTAGAAGAGTGTACATGGGTGACAGAGGGGTGTAGAGGAGTGTACAGAGGGGTGTAGAGGAGTGTACATGGGTGACAGAGGGGTGTAGAGGAGTGTACATGGGTGGCAGAGGGGTGTAGAGGAGTGTACATGGGTGACAGAGGGGTGTAGAAGAGTGTACATGGGTAACAGAGGGCATAGGGGGTGTACATGGGTGACAGAGGGGTGTACATGGGTGACAGAGGGCATAGAGGGGAGTACATGGGTGACAGGTGTAGACTGGGGGTGGTCAGAGGGGTGAACATGTGTAACATAGGAATGGACGGAGTTGACAGAGGGGTGAATAAGGGGTGGACATTGGTGACAGGTGTAGACTGGGGGGGGTCAGAGGGGTGGTCAGAGGGGGTGAATTTGTGTGACAGGGGAATGGACAGGGGTGACAGATGGGTGGCCAAGGTGGACATGGATGGGTGGCCAAGGTGGACAGGAGGGTGGACAAGCGGTTAAAAGAGGTGACAGGGGTGACAGAGGGGTGAATAGGGGGTGGACATGGGTGACGGGGTAGACTGGGGGGGTAGATATGTGTGACAGGGGGTAGACTGGGGATTGAACATGGGTGACAGGGATGGACAGGGAGTGGACATGATGACAGCATAGGGGGTGGAGAGGGTTAAGAAGGGGTAACAGAGGGTGGACATGGATGACAGCTGTGGGGGTGGAGAGGGTTAAGAAGGGATAACAGAGGGTGGACATGGATGACAGCAGTGGAGGGTGGAGAGGGTTAAGAAGGGGTAACAGAGGGTGGACATGGATGACAGCACAGGGGGTGGAGAGGGTTAAGAAGGGGTAACAGAGGGTGGACATGGATGACAGGAGTGGGGGGTGGAGAGGGTTAAGATGGGGTAACAGAGGGGTGGACATGGATGACAGCAGTGGAAGTGGAGAGGGTTAAGAAGGGGTAACAGAGGGTGGACATGGATGACAGCAGTGGGAGTGGAGAGGGTTAGGAAGGGGTAACAGAGGGTGGACATGGATGACAGCAGTGGGGGGTGGAGAGGGTTAAGAAGGGGTAACAGAGGGTGGACATGGATGACAGCAGTGGGAGTGGAGAGGGTTAAGAAGGGGAAACAGAGGGTGGACATGGATGACAGCAGTGGGAGTGGAGAGGGTTAAGAAGGGGTAACAGAGGGTGGACATGGATGACAGGAGTGGGGGGTGGAGAGGGTTAAGAAGGGGTAACAGAGGGGTGGACATGGATGACAGCAGTGGGAGTGGAGAGGGTTAAGAAAGCGTAACAGAGGGTGGACATGGATGAGAGGAGTGGGAGTGGAGAGGGTTAGGAAGGGGTAACAGAGGGGTGAACATGGATGACAGGAGTGGGGTGTGGAGAGGGTTAAGAAGCGGTAACAGAGGGTGGAAAGGGTACATACCTTAAGCCATTTATCTTCACTACACCGACACGGGAATCTGGCGGAGCTTCCTCTTTCCTCCCCTCTCGGCAGGGCACCAAGTCAGGACACTCACTGCGCCGCTGGGGGACTCATCAATACAGCGGCACAGGTGACAGGGCCGCAGGGGGGAGGGAGACGAAGGGATATGCACGCACAGCAAAGCGCACAGATACTTCCCTTCCCCCCTGCGCGCCGTGAGTCACAGGCGCGCAGGCCGGGGCGGGAAACAAAAAAAAAGTGCAAATTAGCGTTCTGGTACGCTAAAAGCACGTTCTGGGCACAGGGAGAGGTGCTGGTACTGTCAATAGGCATTTTTGGAAGTGGCGGTACTCAGTACCGCCACGTTCTGGCCCACTTAAAGCACTGGTCTTAGTATAAAAAAAAAAAGTCTTGATCTTTTCCGCCCCCCATTGGCTGTGGAGTCCTTGTGCCCCCAAGTTGACGCTTGGTTTGCCTAATGGCAGAACCGGCCCTGTCCACAAATCTTCTGCTGCTCAGAATTGTGTGACAGAGTGCAATTTACATAGTTAGTACAGTCGAAAAAAGACATATGTCCATCAAGTTCAACCAGGGAATTGAAGGGTGGGGGTGTAGCACGATATTGGGGAAGGGATGGGATTTTATATTTCTTCATAAGTATTAATGTTATTTTGTTCCAGGAATGTATCTAACCCTGTTTTAAAGCTGTTAATTTTTCCTGCTGTGACCAGTTCCTGAGGAAGACTGTTCCATAAGTTCACAGTTCTCATGGTAAAGAAGGCGTGTCGCCCCTTGAGACTAAACTTTTTCTTCTCCAGACGGAGGGAGTTTTTCTCCATATTTTTTGAATGGGCCATTAATATACTTATATACGTTTATCATATCCCGCCTTAGACGTCTCTTCTCAAGACTAAACAATTGTAACTCCTTTAATCGCTCCTCATAACTAATATGTTCCATGCCCCATATTAGTTTAGTCGCGCGTCTCTGCACCCTTTCCGGCTCCACAGTGTCCCTTTTATGTACAGGCGACCAAAACTGAACAGCATATTCCAGGTGAGGCCGTACCAATGCTTTATAAAGGGGGAGTATTATGTCCCTGTCCCTTGAGCCCATGCCTCTTTTGATACATGACAATATCCTGCTGGCTTTGGAAGCAGCAGCCTGACATTGCAAGCTATTCTGTAGTCTGTGATCTACAAGTACACCCAGATCCTTCTCTACCAGTGACTCTGCCAGTTTAATCCCCCCTAAGACATACGACGCATGCAGGTTATTAGTACCCAGATACATAACTTTACATTTATCCACATTGAACCTCCTTTGCCAAGTGGATGCCCAGACACTTAGTCTATCCAAGTCATCTTGTAACCTATACACATCCTCTATAGAATGTACCGTGCTACAAAGCTTGGTGTCATCTGCAAAGATCGAAACAGAGCTGTTAATGCCCTCCTCTATATCATTGATAAATAAATTAAACAACAGGGGTCCCAGTATAGAACCTTGGGGTACACCACTAATTACCGGGGACCAATCAAGTACGAATCATTGACCACCACTCTCTGGGTACGATCCATGAGCCAGTGTTCAATCCAGTTACAAACTAAAATTTCCAAACCCAAAGACCTTAACTTACCTGTCAGACGTCTATGAGGGACAGTATCAAATGCTTTAGCAAAATCCAGAAACACTATATCCACAGCCATTCCTCTTTCAAGGCTTCTACTCACCTCTTCATAAAAGCAAATTAGATTGGCTTGACAACTTCTATCCTTAGTAAACCCATGCTGGTTATCACTTATAATACTATAATCCTCTGTGTATTCCTGTAACCCTTATAAGTCCTTCAAACAATTTACCCACATTGCACGTTAAACTTACCGGTCTATAGTTTCCTGGGGAAGACCTAGTGCCCTTCTTGAAGATTGGCACCACATTCGCCTTGCGCCAGCCCCTTGGGACAATACCAGACACCAGTGAATCTCTAAATATCATGAACAAGGGTACAGATATTACTGAACTTACCTCTCTAAGAACTCTTGGGTGTAGTCCATCTGGCCCTGGAGATTTGCTTACATTTATATTACTTAACTTACCTTGTACCATCTCTACATTAAGCCAGTTCAGTACATTACATGATGTGTTACCATCACTGACCTGTCCAATGTCAACTCCTCCTTCTTCCATAGTATATACAGAACTAAAGAACCCATTCAGTAGCTCAGCCTTCTCTTGATCGCCTGTGACAACCTCCCCATTATCATTATTAAGGGGTCCTACATGCTCTGTCCTTGGTTTTTTTGCATTTATATATCTAAAAAAATATTTAGGATTAGTTTTGCTTTCTTTGGCCACCTGTCTCTCATTTTGAATTTTTGCTGTTTTTATTACATTTTTACAGATTTTATTAAGCTGTTTGTACTGTTTAAATGTTATAGCTGACCCATCAGATTTGAATTTTTGAAGGCTATTTTTTTGTTTTTTATTGCTCTTTTAACATCATTTGTCAGCCATGTAGGACTTAGTTTTAATCGTTTATATTTGTTCCCCTTTGGTATATATTTAGCTGTATAGTTATTTAGAGTTGATTTAAAGCTGTCCCATTTACCTTCTGTATCAGTATTTCACAACACCTCCCCCCAGTCTGCATCCTGTAGTGCAGCCCCCAGCCCAGGGAAGTTTGCCTTTTTAAAGTTATATGTTTTTGCTTTCCCCGCCTGTCTTTGTTTTCTACATTTTAAGTCAAAAGTAACTATATTGTGGTCGCTATTACCAAGGTTTTCCCGCACAGTTACATTACCAACCAGCTCTGCATTGTTGGAAATGATCAGATCCAACAAGGCATCACTTCTTGTTGGGTCCTCCACAAACTGGCCCATAAAATTATCCTGCAATAAATTTAGGAATTGTCGCCCCTTTTTAGTTTTAGCCAACCCCTCTGCTCCACCCCCAGGTACATTTATAATTCCCACCTCTCTATCTACACTATCTTCCCCCTCTTTGCTGTAGGTTCCCTCCCCCCAAGTCCTAGTTTAAACACTCCTCCACTCTTCTAGTCATCTTCTCCCCAAGCACAGCTGCACCCTCCCCATTGAGGTGCAGCCTGTCCCTACGGTAGAGCCAGTAACCGACAGCGAAGTCAGACCAGTTCTCCATGAACCCAAACCCTTCCTTCCTACACCAGCTTCTGAGCCACTTGTTTACCTCCCTGATCTCCCGCTGCCTCTCTGGTGCAGCTCGTGGTACTGGTAGTATTTCAGAAAATACTACCTTGGAGGTCCTTGCCTTAAGCTTGTGGCCTAAGTCCCTGAAATCATTTTTGAGGACACTCCACCTACCTCTTACTTTGTCATTGGTGCCAATATGTACCATGACTGCTGGGTCCTCTCCAGCCCCGCCCAGCAACCTGTCAACACGATCCGCCGAACTCGTGCGCCAGGCAGACAACACACTGTTCGGCGATCCCGGTCTTTGCGACAGATCGCCCTGTCTGTCCCCCTAATAATTGAGTCCCCCACCACTAGTACCTGTCTGGCCTGCCCTGTACTCCTCCCACCCAGCTAACTGCCTGACTGTCCTGCAACTCCGTCCCACTGTCCTCCCCCACCTCTACTCCCGAGAGTGCCTGCTCAGTGAGCAGGAGACTCCTCTCCATGTTGTTAATGCTTCTCATTGTTGCCTGTCGCCCCTCTAGATGCAGGATCTGGGCTTCCAAACGGATAACTAGCACACATCTCGCACAACAATATGCACCCTCAAACTGTTGTTCAAGGATTGCATACATTGAACAGGATGTACATTGGACTGCATTTTCCAACATGGAGGCCATCTAGTTATGGGGATTTCACAAATGAATAGGCAAAAACAGACAAAATTTACACTTCAAATTTTTTGTAGACCTTGTGGGTTCAGAAATTAACACTCACAGCGATCTCAACCTCCTGCTTTCAAACTCCTGTTTTTGAAACTCCTCTTTCACGCCCCCTGTTACACAGCAACACTCAGAAGAGCAAGCTCTCAATAAGAGTCCCAAGCTAAGATTTATACACCTGTGCCCAATCTACTCCTCCTCCCCCTAGAGGTGGAACAGAGAAAAAAAAAATGAAAAAGGGTGTTTAAACTCTAACAGTTATCCCACTATGTGCAAGAGAGAAAGACTTACCCCAAATATGAATGTGGACTATAGGCAGTCGCACCCACTCCACAGATTCACTCCGCACAACAGATAATCACAGTTTTTGAAACTCCTCTTTCCCTTACGTCCTAACCAGTAGCACAGATGGGGTATTCCACCCCCCGCGAACTGGTAGGACAGATGGAATTTTTATTGATTAATAAACTAATTAGCAAACCACACCCACAATACCCTGTATAAAGGAGGGGTCACCCTCTGTCCCCTTATGTTTTTTTCTGTCCTCCCGGACAGTGGGACAGATGGTGACCCTCCGTGCTTAGGAGGTGTTCTCTCTTTTTTTCACTGCCAGTTACTGGCTCCCCTTGAACAGCCTTCTGCGGCTGTGGGGAATAAATCTATAGTTAGCTCTGCTCACCTTCGGGCAGGCTCTCTCCTTGGCTATCCCTCTGATGCCGACCTGGCTCTGAGGTTCCGCCCACCGGCCCGGCTCTCTATGTGCGGCTAAGCCCCGCATCTCGGGCCGGCGGAAGTGACGTCAGCGGCGTCTTACATCACTTCCCCTCCTTTTTTCTTTTCAAAAAAAAAAAAAGTAAAAAGGGGGGCATGAGAGGAAAGAACAACTTTTCCTATGTAGAGATTGTTTCCCCAGGCGGGGGGTTTTCTCTCTTCCAGTCACTCTTTAGAATAGACTATTTTCAGGTTGCTCCGCCCTAGTGGGCGGAGCTTCCTTTAGGCGCCAATTTTGAAGGGTATTTAATCCCTTCCAGAGTGCAGCTCAGTCTCTTTGAGTCCAGATGCTTTGGCTTGTCCACGTATCTGTCTTTGAGATTGTGACCTTAGGCCTGTACTGTCCCTGCGGAAAGTACTGTGACTTATTTTTCACTCGCGCTTTTGCTGCTTTTTGGTAGTCTTCTTTGCTTTAGATTTTATGAATCTTTTTTCTCTGAGCTTGCTTAATAATTAGTAACATCAATATCTTCCTCAGATTATGTCTACGGAAGGCTCCGCTGACCGTGAAGGTCCTGGAAAAAGGACCTCCAAGCGGAAACACCTCGCTTGCCATGATTGTAGTGTTCCGCTAGAAGATTCTTATGAATTTTCTAGATGTCCACCTTGTAGGGCCAAGACTCTACCCTCCCATCTGGCGGAACCTACTGTGCAAGATATGTATGTGTGGGTTTCCACGAATATGTCTGCTATGCATGCATCCATTGAGGAATTAAAGCAAGCTGTTGCTCAGAAACGTCCCAGACCAGCCTCTCCTCCTAGAATGGATGTATCTATGGGACCGGATAAAGAAGATCCTACATCATCCTCTTCCGATGAGGAAGAGACCATCCCTTATTTTTTTCCGCTGGAAAAAACCCAGCGACTTTTGAGATCCATCAGGTCGGGGGACCAGGATGTTGATCCCGGGGAAGCTTCCTCCTCCGCCTCTAAGGGGCCTAGGGCCTTTAAAGCGGACGAGACCCTATTGTCTGTACTTAAGACAGAATGGAAAAAGCCTGAAAAAGGCCCGGTCTTGTCCAAACGTTTCAAGACCATGTTTCCCATTAGGGAAGATCAGCTGGCCTCATGGGGCTCTGTTCCCAAAGTGGACATTGCTGTTGCTAAAATGTCCAAGAGAACCTTGGTTCCTTCAGAGGATGGGTCTTCCCTCCAGGATCCAATGGACAGAAAAGCTGATTGCGCTTTTAGGCGCTCGTACTCGACAGCAGCTGCCTCAGCTTCAGTCTCTATTGCCAGTTCAGAAGTGGCAAACTTCCTGAAGACTCGCCTCTCCTCCATTCAGGCGGATTTAGACCAGGGGGTCCCTAGAGACGAAATTTTGGCCTCCTTCAAAACGGCCAATCTGGCCATGGATTTTCTTTGCGATGCTGCTATACAGCAGCTAAAACTGGCTTCTAAAACTATGGCCTTGTCTTCCGCCGGACGTCGTCCTCTCTGGTTAAAGCCGTGGAAGGCTGACAACTCCTCCAAGCATACTCTTTGTAGTATGCCCTATGAACCCGGCATTTTGTTTGGTAAAGAGTTGGACCGCATAATGGAGGGCCTGTCTGACAAAAAGGGAAAGTCCCTTCCTCAGCAGTCCTTTCGCGGTCGGGGCAGGCGTTTTGGGGACAGATCAACTGCCCAACCTAGACCCCAGAAGGAGTGGGGTAATCAACGCCGGGGCGGTAAGCGCTCCCGTGGTCCCAAGGAGAGAAGACTCTGACTATGGGCTTCTAGGAAGCTCTGGGTTCCCTGCCGGGTTGACCTCTCCAGTTTCCCATCCTGCCTCCCATATTCCTGTAGGCGGCCGCCTACATCATTTTTTAGATGCTTGGACTCTACTTATTCAGGATCCTTGGGTCCTGAGAATAATTTCAGTTGGTTATTCAATAGATCTTGTATCAATTCCTCCTTCCCGGTATGTGCAAACAAGAGTTCTTCCCCCAGTCAAGCAGTCGGTTCTAGAGTCTTACATTCTGGAGTATATCCAGAAAGGTGCCCTGGAGGAAGTTCCTACACCGGATTGGGGGGCAGGGATCTATTCCCCAGTCTTCCTTGTTCCCAAGCTAACGGGAGACTGGCGGATGATTATAGATCTAAGATTTTTCAATCAGTTTGTAAAGCACAAACGCTTTCGCATGGAAACCATTCAGTCTGTGGTCAACCTTATCTCGCCAGGAGATTACCTGGCCACCCTGGACTTAAAGGATGCTTACCTCCATATCCCTATTCATCCTGCATCCAGGAAGTATTTAAGGATCGCTGTTCAGGTAGGGGGAGTTCTAAAACACCTCCAGTTTGTAGCCCTCCCGTTTGGGATCTCTTCTGCCCCTCACACATTTACCAAGGTTGTGGTGGCTGTGGTAGCTGCTCTAAGGCTCCAGGGGCTCAGCATTGTTCCCTACCTAGACGATTGGCTCCTCAGAGCTCCATCTCAAACGATCCTGTCCCAACATCTCCAGCTAGCCGTATCCTTCCTTCATCAGTTGGGTTGGATAGTCAATTGGGCCAAGTCCAATTTCCTCCCGACAACATCAGTGAGGTTCCTTGGTTTCATAGTCGATACAATCTCAATGACACTCTACCTCACTCCCGAGAGAAAACTCCGGGTTCAAGAATCGGCTCAACATCTTTTAATATCCCGGAAAGTGTCCATTCGCACTCTCATGCGGATGTTGGGACTTATGTCCGCTACCGCAGACGCGGTACCTTGGGCTCTTTGGCATCTTCGCCCTCTCCAAGCAGAGGTTCTTGCCATTTGGAATCACCGGCCATCCGGCCTGAACAGGTGTCACTCCCTGTCTTGCGCAACCCGTTCTTCTCTGAGGTGGTGGTCTCACCTAGAGGACGGCCGGTCCCTGATCCAACCCTCTTGGATCATACTTACTACCGACGCATCCCTTGTAGGTTGGGGAGCGCATCTTCAGGATCTGACAGTGCAAGGTGCATGGTCTCCTCAGGACAAACTATTAACCTCCAATCTCCTGGAGATTCGTGCAATCAGGCTAGCATTGCTGCACTTTGCTTCTGTCCTCCAAGGGAAAGCTGTCAAGATCCAATCCGACAGCATGACGGCTGTGATGTACATCAACAAGCAGGGAGGCACTCGGTCACAAAACCTCCTCAGAGAGGTGGGTCTGATCTTGGATTGGGCAGAAAGGAACCTCACCCACCTGTCCGCGGTTCATATTCGAGGTTCCCTCAATATGATAGCCGACCGCCTGAGCAGAGGACTCCTAACCGCAGAATGGTCTCTCCACCCAGTCATATTCAGAGAGATAACGCTCAGGTGGGGTGTGCCAGAGATAGACCTCATGGCAACGAGGTTCAACTCCAAGTTGGAGAGGTTCTGTTCCCTTTACAGGGAAGACAACCCGGTGGCAATAGATGCTTTCTCAATCCCGTGGAGGTTCAGGCTGGCCTACATCTACCCTCCAATTTCCTTGATCCCAAGGGTATTGATGAAGATCAGGCAAGACCAAGCATCCGTCATAGCCATAATCCCATTTTGGCCCAAGAGAGCTTGGTTCACCCAACTCTTTCAGATGAGTCGGGGACAATTCTGGAGGCTTCCCCCAGAGCAAGCATTAGTGTCGGGGGACACGCACAGCTGCTCGAATCTTCAGATGTTCAACCTGACAGCCTGGAGGTTGATCAGTCCCTTCCACATTTAGAAGGGCTTTCCAGTGCGGTCTTGAAAACACTCTCACACTCCAGAGCGGAGTCAACCAATAAGACATACAAAAGAATCTGGACAATTTTCCAATCTTGGTGCTCCAAGAAGCAAGTTGGAAGAGATATAGCTGCTCCTACCATTCTCAGCTTTCTCCAGGATGGACTAGACAAGAATTTGTCTCCTTCTACTCTCAAGGTCCAAGTTTCGGCCATTTCGGCTTACATTAATAAGCCTTTATTTCAAGACCCACTGATCAAAACATTCTTGAGAGGGGCCTCAAGGTTGAAACCTACAATTATACAACCAGTTCCCACTTGGGATTTATCAGTCGTACTCAAGGGACTGTCATCTCCTCCCTTTGAGCCTATGAAGGACGTGGACATAAAGTTTGTTACCATTAAAACAACATTTTTACTGGCTATAACATCTGCCAAGAGAATTGGTGAATTACAAGCGCTCTCTGCGTTTGAACCCTATACAAGATTCTTGCCAGATAGGGTACTTTTGAGATTTATTCCATCTTTTATCCCTAAAGTACCATCCTTCCAGAACATAAATCAAATAATTTCTCTTCCAGTCCTAGCTCCACGTCCATCCACTGACGAAGAAAGAGGCCTGCATTGCCTCGATATTTCTAGATGTCTTCGGATCTACTTAGAAAGATCTAAGCTGTTTAGGAAGGATGAAAATCTACTAATCCTTTTTGCAGGGGCCCGGAAGGGTCACAAAGCCTCTAAACCTTCCATCAGTAGATGGGTAAAAAATGCCATTTGTGAAGCAATGGTATCTCAGAACATGGAGCCTCCTGAGTTCGTAAGAGCTCATTCTACCAGGTCTGTATCTACTTCCTTTGCGGAAAGGAATTTAGTTCCCTTGGAACACATATGCAAGGCTGCATCCTGGAGTTCACTCTCCACCTTTATCACCCACTACAGGCTTGATAGTAGAGTTGCCGATTACTCTTCCTTTGGACGGTCAGTATTATCTGCCGCCAGGCATGGGAGCCCTCCCTCATAGGGTATTCTGCTTGCCATATCCCCATCTGTGCTACTGGTTAGGACGTAAGGGAATCGTTAATTTCTAACGATAATTTGTTTTCCCTTAGTCCTAACAGTAGCACAACTTTCCCTCCCTAATATTATTATTATTATTATTATTAGTTCTTCTTGTTACAACACAAGGGGACAGAGGGTGACCCCTCCTTTATACAGGGTATTGTGGGTGTGGTTTGCTAATTAGTTTATTAATCAATAAAAATTCCATCTGTCCTACCAGTTCGCGGGGGGTGGAATACCCCATCTGTGCTACTGTTAGGACTAAGGGAAAACAAATTATCGTTAGAAATTAACGATTCACGCCTCCTCTTAGAGTCCCAAGCTAAGATTTAGGTGGAATTTAGGGTTTAATCCCTGGATTTTTTTTTTTTTTTTGTGGTGCTGCACTGTTGGGTCCTGCTGCTGTTCAGAAATACGTGATTGTTCACTGGACTGTAGTGCATTTTTACCATTTTGTACCTGATAATCTGTCAAGGGGCTGGCTACATACTGTGCAAGTCCAAACAATACTATTCACCGGCAGTTTTTTTTTTTTTTTATAGTTTTTTCGCTATATAAATAAAATTATTATTATGTCTGATACATGTTTTTGTTTGTACCCCATAATTGTAAGCGCTGCGGAATCTGTAGGCCCTATATAATTAAAATTATTATTATATTATTATTATTATAATGGTGCGCCAAACCAACAAAGTCCAAACAATAGTATCCACAGGCTGGTGTTTTACAAAAATACAGATTTTTTTCTGCTAATAGTTAGGCATATTACTGCCCTCATAAGTGCATACCGCATATGTACATCCAAGTATTGTACCATTTAGTACCTGTTAATTTGTCAAGGTGCTCCAAACCGTCAAAGTCCAAACAATAGTATCCACCGGCTGCTGTTTTACAAAAATACAGAGTTTTTTCTGCGTATAGTTACGCATATTACTGCCATCATCAGTGCATACCGCATAGGTACATCCAAGTATTATACCATCTAGTACCTGTTAATCTGTCAAGGGCCTACATACTGTGAAAGGACAGCGGTAAGTAATCACCTGCTGCTGTTCTAGACAAATACTGTTTAAAGAGTAGTGTAGCGTATTGTAATACCCTCATAAACGCACTAAGTATGTCAGGCAGAGAAGTGCCAGGATGTGCACAGAGGAGTGGCAGAGGCCTAAATACTTCAGGCAGAGTTGGCAGCAGACTTAGGGCGAGTGGCAGCAGGAGTTGCAGCAAGAGGCCTGAGCTCCCGTTATTAGCCAGCGGTCGTGTCTCCCCCAGCAACCCATCTGCCGTCGCCGATTGGTTAACACACTCATCCACATCATCACAAGTGACATCTGACACCCCAGTCAACAGTCGGTGGGTTCCTCAGACACAACCCTCAGTTGGCATGGCCCGGGAACGGTCCGTGTCCTCCTATTGCCTTTGTCCTATGCCTTTGTCCCCTCTCCTAAAGAAGTATCTTATGCTGTGGGTTCAGCTCCACTATTTATTGAGGATGATCTAATAGAGGACTGTCAGCAGCTACTGGACAGCAAAGAAGGGGAGGATACATGCGCCGCTTGCTCCGCTAGGCGGCCAAGTAGTGATGCGGAGAGTGACGTGGGAGGCGGTGTTGCAAGTGTTCAGGGTCCTGAAGCAGACATTGTTGGGGAACCTGAGGAGGAAATCAGTGACGTGCAAACAACTGTTGATGATGATGAAGCCGATCGCAATTGGGAGCCGGGTGCAGAAGGGGCTTCATCATCAGGAGAAGAGAGTTGCTGGTTGCCCTTGAGGCAGCAAGGCCGTAGCATGGTTGGCAGTCAGCGCCAAACGTGCCCGGGGGAGACCACCTGCTTTGCGGCAGCCTACCTTTCCGGGAGGTAGTGGAATAGGGGTTCCTGGAGACGGCGCCAGTAGCAGTCAATTAGTGCTGACTGCGGGTGGTAAAATCAGCTACTCGGCGGTGTGGCAGTTTTTCATCAGGCATCCGGAGGAGGTTCACGTAGCCACATGCATGATCTGTCGGCAGAAGGTGAAGCGTGGCCAGGGTCCCAATGTCGGCACAACGGTCCTGCGTCAAAACATGCTTCGCCACCATAAAGCGGCCTGGCTCCGATGGCTCCGATGTAGTAGTCCAGCCTGCTGCATCACCCAGTGGCCATCCGCTCCCTCCTTCATCCAACTTCATCCAACGGCGCAGAAGTTGAATGTGCTCCTGTCCAAGTTGCTGGTGTTGCAGTCCCTCCCTTTTCAAGTGGTGGACTCTGCACCTTTCAGAGAATTGATGGCTTGTGCCGAGCCGAGGTGGAGAGTCCCAAGCCGTCATTTCCTTGCGAAGAAGGCAGTACCATCCCTGCATATGTTTGTACAAGAGAAGGTGGGCCAGTCCTTCAGCCTGTCGGTGTGCTCAAAAGTGCGCGGCAGCAAAGACGTGTGGAGCTGTAACTATGGGCAGGGACAAAACTTGTCTTTTACGTTTTACTGGGTAAATGTGTTTCTTGCACAGCCACAACAGCAACTTGGACAGGTCACACCGCTTCCTCCTCCACGCTCTCGCTCCCAGGCAGTTGGTCCTGTTACAGTGTGCTACGCCGCCTCCTCATCCTCCACTGTGTCCTCGGCCTCCACTGCACGTCCAAATCTCGGTGGCTCTTCATCGTTCCATGTGTGTAGGGCACGGCGGTGTCAAGCTGTTCTTCACATGGTTTGCCTTGGCGAACGGAGTCACACAGGGGAGGAACTGCTAAAGTTCATTTGTAAAGAAATCCGAGTATTGCTTACTCCACGAAATCTGGAAATGGGAACCATGGTGACCGACAACGGGAAGAACATCGTGTCCGCGCTGCGACAAGGAAGTGTGAAACATGTGCCCTGCATGGCACACGTGTTGAATCTGGTTGTCAAGCACTTCAACAAGTCTTCACCCCATTTGCAAAACATCCTGAAAATGGCAAGGAAACTGTGCATGCACTTCAGCCACTCGTACACCGCCAAGCACACCTTTCTTGAGCTGCAGTGTCAGAACAGTATCCCACAACATAGCCTTATTTGTGACGTTGCCACACGTTGGAATTCTTCCTCCATATGTTGGACAGACTATACGAACAAAGAAAAGCCATCAACAATTTCTTGATGATCCAAGCAGATAGGAGTACTCCCCTGTGTAACTTCAATGTGAACCAGTGGTAGCTCGTACGTGACACCTGCCGTTTGCTGAGTCCCTTTGGGGAAGCCACATTATTTGTGAGTCGCCTGGATTACGCCATGAACGACGTAATTCCACTACTACATTTGCTACAACAAATGATTGAAACCATGGCTGGTCACGGCAATGGTGACGTTGCGCCTACATCTCAAGGCTACATGAACCCTGTGGGGGCTGAACTGGAGGAGGAGGAGGATGATGAGGGGCAGAGCGGAGCACAGTTTAGGTTGGATGAGATGGCCGGTGTTTCTAGTCTTCTGACAGGAGAGGAGGAGCAGGAGCAGCCAGAGGAACTGGAGGGTTATGAGGAAGTTGAGACAGAGGACCCAGACATACCGTGGCAGTAAGCAGTGGAGATGGAGGCAAGTAGTTCCTCCGAGTCACTGGCGCAAATGGCACGATGCATGCTCAGTTGCTTGCGTAGTGACCCCCGAATTGTCAAAATTCGTCAGCGTGATGACTTCTGGATCTCCACCTTATTAGACCCTCGCTACCGTCCCAAAATGGGGGCCTTTTTTTACACCCACTGAGAGGGAGGACAAACTGACCTACTACAGAGAGATTCTACGTAGTCAGGTTGCGGATGCCTATCGGCCACATGGTCCATCCACTAGCAGGTCTGACTCGGGGGGCCCTCTGCGCTCACCTTCCACTGCCATGGCTGCTGGGGAGGGGAGGGGTGGGAGGAGCAGTACCAGCTCAATCAGCAGCAGCCTGAGTCTACAGTCGCTGATGAGTAGCTTTCTTCACCCGCATAGTGAAGCAACTCATCAGCTGCAGGTAGACATGGTAGAAACTTTTGGCCACAACTAGCAGAGTTAGCCCTGGAAAAGCTGTCCTGCCCGGCCAGTAGTGTGCCATCAGAGTGGGTGTTAAGTGCAGCCGGGGCCATTGTCACCCCAAGGCGAACTCGTCTGTCCACGAAAAATATGGAGAGACTGACGTTTGTCATGATGAATCAGGGATGGATTAGACAGGATTTCCAGCCACCAATGCCAGATGCCTCAGAGTAGATTGACCATGCTGCTACACCAACATTTCAAAATCATGGTTGGTTATGAAACCCTCTTGGGTTATCAATTAGGGTTATGAAACCCTCTTTGGTACTGCAATTGCCTGCTCCTGGCTCATCCTGTGTCTTTCAGGAACTACTTGCCTCGCTGATGCTTCTGGCCTTGGGCCTTTAATTTTTGGAAATTTAGCAGTAGCTAATACATGCTTAATGAAAATTTCAACAATGATCTTTAAATTCTCGGCGCTCTGCTAGGGCCTTCTCCTACCCCGCTGGGGCCGATCCGAGGACCTCACTAAACCATCCAATTGGTAGTAGAGACATGCGGTGTGTACAAAGGGCAGGGACTTAATGAACCCGAGCTTATGACCCGCGCTTAGTTGTAATTCTTCTTTCCTGGAAAATAATTGCAATCCCTGATCCCTATCGTGAACGGGGTTCAGCGGGTTACCCGTACCTGTCGGTAAAGTGAAAGATAGACACACGCTGGACCGTTCAGTGTGGCGCGTGTGCAGCCCCGGACATCTGAGGGCATAACACACCTGTTATTGCTCGATCTCGCGAGTGATCGTGCAATGTAAGGGGTTATTAAAGCCTCTTGGGTACTGCTGATGCATACTCCTGACTGCTCCTGTGTCTTTCAGGAACTACTTGACTTCATGATGCTTCTGTGCTTGGGCCTTTAATTTTAGGATTTTTGAAATACATACATACATGCTTAATTTAAATTTCAACATTTATGGTGCAATGTATAGGGTTATTAAACACTCTTGGGTAGTGTTTTTTTCAAATTTTCTGATAATTATCACAGTAATAAACTTGAAATGTCCACAATAATAACCATTACACCATTTAACTATTGTTGCGTGTAATTTTTTAAGTAAAATTTTCAAAAAAAAAAAAGAGTGATGAACTCTGCTTCTTTATTTCATAAAAAAATCTTTTATAGAAGAATGTCTTTTGGCGGTCCACCGTCCTGCATTACAGAGTCTTCTGGACTCTTGGATATGCGCTTGTTCTTAAACAAAGGTACAAAAACCAAAAAATGGCCGGTCAGGGCTATGGAGACGTTGCGCCTACATCTTACGGCCACATGAGCCTTGTGAGTACTTGTGAGATTAGGTCCTTTGTACCCACACGGCGGGGTCCGGGACACAAATTTTGATTTAAATTTCAAATAAAACAATCACACATTTCAATGGTCTCCTCATGCTGCAGCCAACTCCACACTCGCTGTCCTAAATTTTCTTTAAAATTTTTCTTCAAAAAGCATGTTTTTATTAGGGATTGTGAAGCAGTGGTGCGTGCTCATGCATCAGCCAACTCCAGCCTGTGTCATTCAGGCAATATATGGTTTACTTATGGCTCTGCTGGGGCTGGGAATTTCAAATTTTCTCATGGGTAGCACCCGCTATCCAAAATCTTCGGTTTAAATTTCTTAATTCATCTTTTAATCTTAGGGATTGTGAAGGCCTAATGCCTACTCATGCTGCTGGCAACTGTGGGCTGTGCCATTCATCCACTATATGGTCTCCTCATGCTGCCAACACCTCCATGCTGTGTCATTCAACCACTATATGGTCTCCTCATGCTGACAACATGTCCATGCCGTGTCATTCAGCCACTATATGGTGTCCTCGTGCTGCCAACACCTCCACGCTGTGCCATTCAGCCACTATATGGTCTCCCCATGCTGCCAACACCTCCACGCTGTGTCATTCAGCCACTATATGGTGTCCTCATGCTTCAGCTTCATCCAAGCTGTGTCATTCAGTCACTATATGGTGTCCTCATGCTGCCAACACCTCTACACTGTGCCATTCAGCCACTATTTGGTGTCCTCATGCTGCCAACACCTCCATTCTGTGTCATTCAGCCACTATATGGTGTCCTCGAACTTCAGCATCATCCAAGCTGTGTCATTCAGCCACTATATGGTGTACTCATGCTGCCAACACCTCCACGCTGTGCCATTCAGCCACTAAATGGTCTCCTCATGCTGCCAACACCTCCACGCTGTCATTCAGTCACTATATGGTCTCCTGACACTGATGTCACCACCAGGCTCTGTCATTGTGCTGCTGTGCGGCAGTGATTCTAAAAGCAATGCCGGTAATCTGCATGTTATTCTGAATAGTGTGAAGCCTAATTAGGCTGTATTTGTGGGAGGGGCGTGAGGTATATAACGCACCACGCCCCGCATCCAGGTGCATGTGTTGTGTTTGGCGGTTGTACTTGTGCGCCGCTGTTAGCTCCCACGTCTTTCCAAGCAGAAGTCTTGTTGTCTCTATCATCCCGGAGAAGGAGAAGCGCCACCTTGGTAGGGTAAGCCGCCGTAAGGCATGCGTTACAGGGGTTTAAATGTCTGTATTAATGGGGTCTCACGTTCCCCGGGTTCGGCGGCCGGCCCTGCTCACGCCAGCAACAGCTCCTCTATTCCAGGGCAGGATGGAGAGATAAAAGGGGGGGGATCACGCACCATTCAGCAACACAGGGAGGCCACAACCGGTACTCACGTGGGGATCCAGGCGGTGCGGACGGGGCGTCCCATTTTCCTCGCTGGTTTGTCCGGTGGGGGTCTCGGGGGGCTCTGTTGTCTGGCATGCTCCCGGCCAAGACCACCCGGCTGTCGGGGACAGTTCCCTAGCGACGGGCGGAGGGGGGGGCCAGCGCCGCACCACGTGGACGGCGGTACCATCCACGCGCATCACTCTCGGCACCCGGGCGGTGCGGACGGGGAGTCTTGTCATTCCTGTCGGTCTGGCGTCTGCCGGATCCGGCGGGGGTGTCGGGGCGCTCCATTTGCATCTTCCTCGCCGGGCCCTGGGCGACCCTCCAGCAAGCTGGGAACTCCGCCCACTTTTTTGACAACTGGGGGGGCGGGGAGTCGCGGCATCCCTGTCGGTCTGGCTTGTTGGCAGGTCTGGCGGGGATGTCGGCAGGGGCTCCGTTCGCGTTTTCCTTGCTGGGCCCAGGGAATCAGGAAGCCGGAGATTCAGCCTCCCTCATGTCAGCCGAGGGGCGTGGATCTCCGGCAAGGCACCTGAGTGGGTGGGGCCAGCACCGTACCACATGGGTGTCAGCAGGTCCAACTCTATTGTCAGGGGATTTCGCTGCACTCGGAGGGAAGGGGGGGGTGGGCTGGTGGGGCATAGGGAGCGGCAGGTCAGTATTTTATCAAAGGTGGCAGGGGCATCAGTAGGTGTCGTTGTTTCTCACAGTGTTCGCTTCTTTCTCCCCGGCACCCACTTGGACCGGACAGGTCAGAGTGTGGCAATATGTCTCATGGTTCAGATATTGAAGATCCTTTATCGGTTCCAGATACCCCTGCTAGAAGCTCCGAAAGCGGAGCCACGTTCTCCACGTACCGCACATGGACTTTACCGAAGTTGATGGAGGAACTCCGTAGGAGGAATGTTCCTTTTCCGGCATCAGCCCGCAAATCTGAACTATTCAAGTTGTTGATGTCCGACTCGGGGGCAGGGAGTAGTGGGGAGACAGTCTCAGGGCAGTCTTCATCAGCTACCCTTGACGAATTGCACACCATGATGACCTCCGTGATGTCATCAATTGCAGCGTTTAATTCAAGACTGGATTCACTGGAGCAGGGCAGTACCCGGGATCCGGCGATCCCCGACAGGGGGGCTACCCCCTCAACTTCCCTGTCAGGTACGCACGAGAGAGCCCCCAAAATAGCCCCGGCTAATTTCGTACCAGCCTCTATCAGCAAGGACATATTATAGGGGAAAGACATAAACTTAGCATCGTTGCTTATCACGTCTCAAGACCTCACGGAGACAAAGACAGTGGCCTGCAGTGAGCTGTCGGAGAGCAAGGATGCCAGGCTAAGTCGTAAACTGACTTTCCAAGAATTCATCCTGGCATTTAGCACGTACAGGGACATAATATGCTCTGCAAAACCAGAACGTAGGGAGGAGCTAGATCTATATCTCTATAAATTACGGAATTTTCATATAAGTACGGGGGAAGTCATTTCTATGACTACCACCGATCATTCTCCGCCAAGGCGGCAGCAGCGCACAACCAATTCGGTTATATTACCGACTGGAGCTTGGTGGACACAGTGCTGTTCTGCAAGCACTTCGCAGTCGCCGGCCTGTGCGACATGCCAATCCATCTTCCATTCCACAGCCTGGTGCAGCAACCAGCAGCCCGAGGCCAGCACAAGCAGAGGTGGCATGTCCGGATCAGGCTCCAATCCGAAGGTCACTCCTACAGTTGACAAACTGGGGCGGCCGGTCCGATATTTAGGACGCAGTCAGATCTGCAACAATAACAATTTGACCACGTGTAATTAGAACAACTGCAGATCATTACATGTATGCTTCCTATGCTATAGGGCCCACCCGAGTACAACATGCTCGGCAAAAGGCGCATGACTAGGCGGGGTCAGGATACAGGCTCTGGTGCAAATTCTACTAGGTCATCCCGACCAAAGCTGGGTCGATTGGTTGATCAACGGATTCACCCATGGGTTCCACACTGGCCTAGTGGCTTTGCCCCAGTGCACTTTCGAGTGCAAAAATTTGCGTTCAGCTATCCAGGAACCCCATGTAGTATCGGATCTGCTTCAGGTGGAACACGACCGGGGTTACATCATTGGGCCTTTTTCGCAGCCCCCTTTTGAAAGTTGGCGGATAAGCCCGGTGGGCGTAGTGACGGGCAAATTCCATAATAAAAAAAAGAATGATCTACAATTTGTCCGTGCCCTATTCTTCGGCAATTCCTAGCTTAAATTCACTGATTCCATCGAACGAGGTTTCGATGAAGTACACTTCTATCGACCAGAATGATCACGGACCCGTCAGCATCTGTTGGTTTCGCTGCAATATTTGGCAGTCACTGGTTGGCAGGTCGCTGGCCACTAGAGGTGCTATCCATATCCAGCTTCCTCAAAACATCAGCACTATTCGAAATCTACCCCATAGTAGCAGCGGCCGAGACTTGGGGGCGCAGTTGGACAGGACAGACGGTCCAGTTCTCCTGTGATAATGTGTCCACAGTCGAGATCATAAACAAAGGGAGATCTAAGTCACCTGAAATCATGAAATTCATGAGGAGATTGGCTTTCGCTGCAACATAAGTTAAATTTTGTCTGTAAACATGTGGCGGGTGTTGTGAATCTGGCGGCTGATGCCTTGTCTAGATCTAAAGTAGACGTTTTCTTCCAGGTGATGCCCGAAGCGGATCTCGTGGGTTATCCGGCACCACCATGTGCCACGATAAGGAAGGATTAGCACATTATTCAAATGTCGCTTTTAAACTCATAAAGAAATCTCTCACTCCTAGCACCAAAAAGTCATACGACGCCGCTCTGTCTTCATACAAACATTTCCTCAGAACATTCAACATCCCGTTTTCTTTCGATACACAAACCATATTATCATACATAGGCTTCTGCCATTCAGCCCGCAATCTATAACCCTCCACCATCAAACAACATTTAGCCGGCATTCAACACTTCATCTCCCTCTCTTACCCTGACAAACCATCCATCATGTCAGTACACACAATCAAGGCAGCACTCAAAGGGGCTCAGCTCAGCAGAACACCTGCCAGCCCAGGCCGCCTTCCCATTTTGGCAGAATTGTCCCAATCCATGTCCGACCTTCTGGACAGGAGGCCGTTCGGGTTCATGCCCAGTTTAGTTTTAAAAGCCGCAATTTACTTGGCCTTCTACAGTTTTCTCCGGCCAGGGGAATTCACGTGCAGGTCGGTACACTCACCAGCCTTGACCATATCACAATTCACAGGGGTAGATGGCCAGTTTGAGCTAAGCCTCAAGGTCACGAAGACGGCCAGGGGCGGCGCTGTTATCAAACATTTTCCCTCAGAAAATCCTTGGTACCCTATGGCTGTACTATCAAGTCTAACGCAGGCTTTGGGAACGAAACCAGGCAATTCACCTTTGCTGCCTTTTAATTCAGCCGCATTCACCATGTCACAGTTCTGTAACAATGTCCGTACCCTGATTAAGACCCTGGGTCTGGAGGCAAATAAGTATTCAGGCCATTCATTCCGCATTGGCGCAGCTTCCTCAGCTTCCGCACACAAGGTTCCACCTCACATCATTATGAAGTTAGGGCCTTGGAGGTCAGGCTGCTTTGCCATATACATTCCGGATCCCCGAGTAGAGATGGCTGACGTGTTTAAACATTTGGCACTTTAATTCAATAAAACACTTTCTTTATACCCTACTTAGTTGTCCCTCATTTTTGCCCTCTTAAGGCTGATCCTCGGTCACGGTTTCTAGGCACAAGTTCAACCGTATATACATGTGTATTGGTATTCAGTGTTTTATTACAGAACATAGTACGCGGTTAGCCCTGACCACATGTGTGAAGCCTAATTAGGCTGTATTTGTGGGAGGGGCGTGAGGTATATAACGCACCACGCCCCGCATCCAGGTGCGTGTGTTGCGTTTGGCGAGACCCCCCCCCCCTTTTTTTCATAAATCCTTACATAGGGGATGCCGTCTTAAGGCTGATCCTCGGTCACGGTTTCTAGGCACAAGTTCAACCGTATATACATGTGTATTGGTATTCAGTGTTTTATTACAGGTGAAGGCGGGATTACTACATACAGGTAAGTCATTGCACTCCTTCAAAGAACATAGTACGCGGTCAGCCCTGACCACAAACAGTATTATTTCACTAACCCAGCACACTCCATATGCGTTTTAGAACACAGCAAAGTGTTCTATACCCCTATAGAGGCTGTATGTAGGCTAGAAATAGCCTTTTGCAATATAGATTCGCCGCGAAAAAATTCCGATCGAAACAAACTTTTTCGGAAAATTCGGCGAATTGGCCCAATCAAATTTTTGAAAAGTTAGCTCATCTCTAGATGCAGCACACCACAAATGCAATCAAAGGTGATGGTTTATTCCATAACGTGCAACAGACAACGTTTCGCCAGCCTCACACTGGCTTTTTCAAGTGAGGAAAAGTGACAAACACGGTATATATGGACCGCCTTGAGGCCGCCCACATCATCATGTAATCAATTACAGGCATCATTTGCATATCAAAACAAAGTATCGTAGTAAGTGACAATGTTTACAAACCAGCGTATTAGTACATCAAAACAAACAGTGTATCATTTACATATACGTGTATCCACATTAAGTGTTGGTAGATCATGGCGATCAATCATGTGGTGTTTCATATTGCAATCATAACAATCTCCAGTGGTGAAAGTTCATAAGTGATGTCGGGGGTGATTACCTCACAGGGATGCGCCATGATGTCCGCGGTGGGCAGGATTCATCGTTCTCATGGAGAGTTAGAAGGCACGTGTCTCGATCGCACTTCTGGGTTTACGAGCGGGTTCCTGTCTATTGGTCACGCAGCGTCCATAGCAACCGCTCACCCGGATGTTCCGTCACCTGCGCATGCTCCAATAAGCTATGGTGGGGAAAAAAACAGTCTCTCCGTATCCATGCAGTGTGTGCATTTGTGTTGAAATAGCGTCCATGGTTACCGGTGCCTCTGACCGGCTTTACAAAGCAGGATATCGCAGCATCTGAAAAGGGCAGGTTTACACACAGAGTGATAGAAAGATCATCCTAGGTGTTCAAACGAGTTCTAAGAAGTGTTGGTAAGTCACTTCAAAGCAATGGTTGTGGGGGAAGCTAACAGCCATAATGTCGCCCCTAGCAACCAATAGAGTAAAAAGAAAAAAAGAAAGTGTTCAAAGCAAAGGTAAAGAACCTGCATCAACATAGGTCGGTGTGTCTGAACCGACTACGTGTCTCCCCTGTAAAGTTCGCCCAGTGACGATCGGTGTATATGGACCGATTCTAGTCTTCTGAGTCGGTGTACATGAATCTAACACATCTCAGCTGCCATTAAAAGACACTGGTTTATTGTTAAAGACAGTTTTCCCACAAATTAAGGAATTTCAGGTTCCCCCTCTAATGTCTTATCGCAGAGCTCGCAATCTGAGGGACCATCTAGTTAGTACTGATGTTACTGGTCCGAACCCCAATAAACAACAAAAATACTTTTCCATGAAATCCAAGGGTTGTTTCCCATGCTTACGCTGCGTCAGTTGTAAGTATCTCCAAAAAGGTAGGTGTTACGCCGAGCGCTCCGGGTCCCCGCTCCTCCCCGGAGCGCTCGCTTCTCTCTCTCCGCTGCAGCGCTCCGGTCACGTCCTCTGACCCGGGGCGCTGCGATCCCGCTGCCAGCCGGGATGCGATTCGCGATGCGGGTAGCGCCCGCTCGCGATGCGCACCCCGGCTCCCCTACCTGACTCGCTCCCCGTCTGTTCTGTCCCGGCGCGCGCGGCCCCGCTCCCTAGGGCGCGCGCGCGCCGGGTCTCTGCGATTTAAAGGGCCACTGCGCCGCTGATTGGCGCAGTGGTTCCAATTAGGGTAATCACCTGTGCACTTCCCTATATTACCTCACTTCCCTTGCACTCCCTTGCCGGATCTTGTTGCCTTAGTGCCAGTGAAAGCGTTCCTTGTGTGTTCCTTGCCTGTGTTTCCAGACCTTCTGCCGTTGCCCCTGACTACGATCCTTGCTGCCTGCCCCGACCTTCTGCTACGTCCGACCTTGCTTCTGCCTACTCCCTTGTACCGCGCCTATCTTCAGCAGCCAGAGAGGTGAGCCGTTGCTAGTGGATACGACCTGGTCACTACCGCCGCAGCAAGACCATCCCGCTTTGCGGCGGGCTCTGGTGAAAACCAGTAGTGGCTTAGAACCGGTCCACTAGCACGGTCCACGCCAATCCCTCTCTGGCACAGAGGATCCACTACCTGCCAGCCGGCATCGTGACAGTAGATCCGGCCATGGATCCCGCTGAAGTTCCTCTGCCAGTTGTCGCTGACCTCACCACGGTGGTCGCCCAGCAGTCACAACAGATAGCGCAACAAGGCCAACAGCTGTCTCAACTGACCGTTATGCTACAACAGTTACTACCACAGCTTCAGCAGTCATCTCCGCCGCCAGCTCCTGCACCTCCTCCGCAGCGAGTGGCCGCTCCTGGGCTACGCCTATCCTTGCCGGATAAATTTGATGGGGACTCTAAGTTTTGCCGTGGCTTTCTTTCCCAGTGTTCCCTGCATCTGGAGATGATGTCGGACCTGTTTCCCACTGAAAGGTCTAAAGTGGCTTTCGTAGTCAGCCTTCTGTCCGGAAAAGCCCTGTCATGGGCCACACCGCTCTGGGACCGCAATGACCCCGTCACTGCCTCTGTACACTCCTTCTTCTCGGAAATCCGAAGTGTCTTTGAGGAACCTGCCCGAGCCTCTTCTGCTGAGACTGCCCTGTTGAACCTGGTCCAGGGTAATTCTTCCGTTGGCGAGTATGCCGTACAATTCCGTACTCTTGCTTCAGAATTGTCCTGGAATAATGAGGCCCTCTGCGCGACCTTCAAAAAAGGCCTATCCAGCAACATTAAAGATGTTCTGGCCGCACGAGAAATTCCTGCTAATCTACATGAACTTATTCACCTAGCCACTCGCATTGATATGCGTTTTTCCGAAAGGCGTCAGGAACTCCGCCAAGATATGGACTCTGTTCGCACGAGGCGTTTCTCCTCCTCGGCTCCTCTCTCCTCTGGTCCCCTGCAATCTGTTCTTGTGCCTTCCGCCGTGGAGGCTATGCAGGTCGACCGGTCTCGCCTGACACCTCAAGAGAGGACACGACGCCGTATGGAGAACCTCTGCCTGTACTGTGCTAGTACCGAACACTTCCTGAGGGATTGTCCTATCCGTCCTCCCCGCCTGGAAAGACGTACGCTGACTCCGCACAAAGGTGAGACAGTCCTTGATGTCTACTCTGCTTCTCCACGTCTTACAGTGCCTGTGCGGATGTCTGCCTCTGCCTTCTCCTTCCCTGCTGTGGCCTTCTTGGACTCTGGATCTGCAGGAAATTTTATTTTGGCCTCTTTCGTCAACAGGTTCAACATCCCGGTGACCAGTCTCGCCAGACCCCTCTACATCAATTGTGTAAATAATGAAAGATTGGACTGTACCATACGTTTCCGCACGGAGCCCCTTCTTATGAGCATCGGATCTCATCATGAGAGGATTGAACTTTTGGTCCTCCCCAATTGCACCTCAGAAATTCTCCTTGGACTTCCCTGGCTTCAACTTCATTCCCCAACCCTGGATTGGTCCACTGGGGAGATCAAGAGTTGGGGGCCCTCTTGTTCCAAGAACTGTCTAAAACCGGTTCCCAGTAACCCTTGCCGTAACTCTGTGGTTCCTCCAGTAACCGGTCTCCCTAAGGCCTATATGGACTTCGCGGATGTTTTCTGCAAAAAACAAGCTGAGACTCTACCTCCTCACAGGCCTTATGATTGCCCTATCGACCTCCTCCCGGGTACTACTCCACCCCGGGGCAGAATTTATCCTCTCTCTGCCCCAGAGACTCTTGCCATGTCCGAATACGTCCAGGAGAATCTAAAAAAGGGCTTTATCCGTAAATCCTCCTCTCCTGCCGGAGCCGGATTTTTCTTTGTGTCCAAAAAAGATGGCTCCCTACGTCCTTGCATTGACTACCGCGGTCTTAATAAAATCACGGTTAAGAACCGCTACCCCTTACCCCTCATCTCTGAACTCTTTGATCGCCTCCAAGGTGCCCACATCTTCACTAAATTGGACTTAAGAGGCGCCTATAACCTCATCCGCATCAGAGAGGGGGACGAGTGGAAAACGGCATTTAACACCAGAGATGGACACTTTGAGTATCTGGTCATGCCCTTTGGACTGTGCAATGCCCCTGCCGTCTTCCAAGACTTTGTCAATGAAATTTTTCGTGATCTGTTATACTCCTGTGTTGTTGTATATCTGGACGATATCCTAATTTTTTCTGCCAATCTAGAAGAACACCGCCAGCATGTCCGTATGGTTCTTCAGAGACTTCGTGACAACCAACTCTATGCCAAAATTGAGAAATGTCTGTTTGAATGCCAATCTCTTCCTTTTCTAGGATATTTGGTCTCTGGCCAGGGACTACAGATGGATCCAGACAAACTCTCTGCCGTCTTAGATTGGCCACGCCCCTCCGGACTCCGTGCTATCCAACGCTTTTTGGGGTTCGCCAATTATTACAGGCAATTTATTCCACATTTTTCTACCATTGTGGCTCCTATCGTGGCTTTAACCAAAAAAAATGCTGATCCCAAGTCCTGGCCTCCTCAAGCAGAAGACTCCTTTAAACGACTCAAGTCTGCCTTTTCTTCGGCTCCCGTGCTCTCCAGACCTGACCCTTCCAAACCCTTCCTATTGGAGGTTGATGCCTCCTCAGTGGGAGCTGGAGCTGTTCTTCTACAAAAAAATTCTTCCGGGCATGCTGTCACTTGTGGTTTTTTCTCTAGGACCTTCTCTCCAGCGGAGAGGAACTACTCCATCGGGGATCGAGAGCTTCTAGCCATTAAATTAGCACTTGAGGAATGGAGGCATCTGCTGGAGGGATCAAGATTTCCTGTTATTATCTACACCGACCACAAGAACCTCTCCTACCTCCAGTCTGCCCAACGGCTGAATCCTCGCCAGGCCCGGTGGTCTCTGTTCTTTGCCCGATTTAATTTTGAGATTCACTTTCGTCCTGCCGATAAGAACATTAGGGCCGATGCTCTCTCTCGTTCCTCGGATGCCTCAGAAGTTGATCTCCCTCCGCAACACATCATTCCACCTGACTGCCTGATCTCCACTTCTCCTGCCTCCATCAGGCAGACTCCTCCAGGAAAGACCTTTGTTTCTCCACGCCAACGCCTCGGAATCCTCAAATGGGGTCACTCCTCCCATCTCGCAGGTCATGCGGGCATCAAGAAATCTGTGCAACTCATCTCCCGCTTCTATTGGTGGCCGACTCTGGAGACGGATGTTGGGGACTTTGTGCGAGCCTGCACTATCTGTGCCCGGGATAAGACTCCTCGCCAGAAGCCCGCTGGTTTTCTTCATCCTCTGCCTGTCCCCGAACAGCCTTGGTCTCTGATTGGTATGGATTTTATTACTGATTTACCCCCTTCCCGTGGCAACACTGTTATTTGGGTGGTCGTTGATCGATTCTCCAAAATGGCACATTTCATCCCTCTCCCTGGTCTTCCTTCTGCGCCTCTGTTGGCTAAACAATTTTTTGTACACATTTTTCGTCTTCACGGGTTGCCTACGCAGATTGTCTCGGATAGAGGGGTCCAATTCGTGTCTAAATTCTGGAGGGCTCTCTGTAAACAACTCAAGATTAAATTAAATTTTTCCTCTGCATATCATCCCCAGTCCAATGGACAAGTAGAAAGAATTAACCAGATCTTGGGTGATTATTTGCGACATTTTGTTTCCTCCCGCCAGGATGACTGGGCAGATCTCCTTCCATGGGCCGAATTCTCGTATAACTTCAGGGTCTCTGAATCTTCCTCCAAATCCCCATTTTTCGTGGTGTACGGCCGTCACCCTCTTCCCCCCCTCCCTACCCCCTTGCCCTCTGGTCTGCCCGCTGTGGATGAAATTTCTCGTGACCTTTCCATTATATGGAGAGAGACCCAAAATTCTCTCTTACAGGCTTCTTCACGCATGAAGAGGTTCGCGGATAAGAAAAGAAGAGCTCCCCCCGTTTTTTCCCCTGGAGACAAGGTATGGCTCTCCGCTAAATATGTCCGCTTCCGTGTCCCTAGCTACAAGTTGGGACCACGCTATCTTGGTCCTTTCAAAATTTTGTGTCAAATTAATCCTGTCTCTTATAAACTTCTTCTTCCTCCTTCTCTTCGTATCCCTAATGCCTTTCACGTCTCTCTTCTCAAACCACTCATCCTCAACCGTTTTTCTCCCAAATCTGTTCCTCCCACTCCTGTTTCCGGCTCCTCGGACGTCTTCTCGGTCAAGGAAATTTTGGCTGCCAAAAAGGTCAGAGGGAAAAATTTTTTTTTAGTAGACTGGGAGGGTTGTGGTCCTGAAGAGAGATCCTGGGAACCTGAGGACAACATCCTTGACAAAAGTCTGCTCCTCAGGTTCTCAGGCTCCAAGAAGAGGGGGAGACCCAAGGGGGGGGGTACTGTTACGCCGAGCGCTCCGGGTCCCCGCTCCTCCCCGGAGCGCTCGCTTCTCTCTCTCCGCTGCAGCGCTCCGGTCACGTCCTCTGACCCGGGGCGCTGCGATCCCGCTGCCAGCCGGGATGCGATTCGCGATGCGGGTAGCGCCCGCTCGCGATGCGCACCCCGGCTCCCCTACCTGACTCGCTCCCCGTCTGTTCTGTCCCGGCGCGCGCGGCCCCGCTCCCTAGGGCGCGCGCGCGCCGGGTCTCTGCGATTTAAAGGGCCACTGCGCCGCTGATTGGCGCAGTGGTTCCAATTAGGGTAATCACCTGTGCACTTCCCTATATTACCTCACTTCCCTTGCACTCCCTTGCCGGATCTTGTTGCCTTAGTGCCAGTGAAAGCGTTCCTTGTGTGTTCCTTGCCTGTGTTTCCAGACCTTCTGCCGTTGCCCCTGACTACGATCCTTGCTGCCTGCCCCGACCTTCTGCTACGTCCGACCTTGCTTCTGCCTACTCCCTTGTACCGCGCCTATCTTCAGCAGCCAGAGAGGTGAGCCGTTGCTAGTGGATACGACCTGGTCACTACCGCCGCAGCAAGACCATCCCGCTTTGCGGCGGGCTCTGGTGAAAACCAGTAGTGGCTTAGAACCGGTCCACTAGCACGGTCCACGCCAATCCCTCTCTGGCACAGAGGATCCACTACCTGCCAGCCGGCATCGTGACAGTAGGTTTTTCATACACCCAACCACGTTGAAAGAATATCCCATAAAGTTTTACCTTACATGTGAAAGTGATCACATTATTTACGCTCTGTGGTGCCCATGTAAACTAATATACATAGGTGAAACCAAAAATGACTTTCATACCAGATTTAACCAACATAGATACTTTATCCGTAAAAAACGGATGGACCTCCCGGTTTCCAAGCACTTTGTGGAAGCTGGACATGCAGAATTGGAACTAAAATGTATGATTATTGATATTACCCCCCCCCCCCCCCCTTAAACGAGGATCACTATGAGGATCACTATTCTACAAACCAGAGAAGTCAGGTGGATATTTGATCTTAACAGTTTGAAACCTAAAGGTGAATAGTGATATAATGAAGCTTCGTTTTCTTTACTAAACTACTTTTATTTTATTTTTTAGAATCATTGCCGAATGGGGAATGGCCATGATGTCACAATTTTCTGCCACCTCCTGTTCCATATTTGGACCTCTTTATCCTGCGTTGAACTTTTTGGGCTCATATGCACTCTTCTGCTCTTCTCTCGTGTTCCATCCTTGGTAATTCCTGCTCTCTCCTTATAATACCCTATGATACTCTGGGATGAATGATATTCTTTGTGGGGGAACTTTAGCGTCACTACCTTGCAACTGCATGGGTATGGGATTATGGATACTCTGAATTATTCGGAGGAACTACATCTCCTGTGAGAGATTGGTCCATGTCCATGGACCTCTCCTTTACTCACGGCCCACGAGACCCGATACGCATAGGTGAGTGATTTGCTATCCCTGACGTGACTGTGAGTATGCTTGCCAGAACTTATGGGTTCATTTCTTATATTTCTCCTTTTTCCAGATCATCCCTGATTAATCGGTTCATGTACACCGACTCAGAAGACTGGAATCGGTCCATATACACCGATCGTCACTGGGCGAACTTAACAGGGGAGACACGTAGTCAGTTGGGCCAGTTTGTGGAGGACCCAACAAGAAGTGATGCCTTGTTGGATCTGATCATTTCCAACAACGCAGAGCTGGTTGGTAATGTAACTGTGCGGGAAAACCTTGGTAATAGAGACCACAATATAGTTACTTTTGACTTAAAATGTAGAAAACAAAGACAGGCGGGGAAGGCAAAAACATATAACTTTAAAAAGGCAAACTTCCCTGGGCTGAGGGCTGCACTACAGGACATAGACTGGGGGGAGGTGTTGTCAAATACTGATACAGAAGGTAAATGGGACATCTTTAAATCAACTCTAAATAACTATACATCTAAATATATACCAAAGGGGAACAAATATAAACGATTAAAACTAAAGCCTACATGGCTGGCACATGATGTTAAAAGAGCAATAAACAACAAAAAAATAGCCTTCAAAAAATACAAATCTGATGGGTCAGCGATAACATTTAAATAGTACAAAGAGCTTAATAAAATCTGTAAAAATGTAATAAAAACAGCAAAAATTCAAAACGAGAGACAGGTGGCTAAAGAAAGCAAAACTAATCCTAAATATTTTTTTAGATATATAAATGCAAAAAAACCAAGGACAGAGCATGTAGGACCCCTTAATAATGATAATGGGGAGGTTGTCACAGGCGATCAAGAGAAAGCGGAGCAACTGAATGGGTTCTTTAGTTCTGTATACACTATGGAAAAAGGAGCTGACATTGGCCAGGTCAGTGCTGGTAACACATCATGTAATGTACTGAACTGGCTTAATGTAGAGATGGTACAAGGTAAGTTAAGTGATATAAATGTAAGCAAATCTCCAGGGCCGGATGGACTACACCCAAGAGTTCTAAGAGAGGTAAGTTCAGTAATATCTGTACCCCTGTTCATGATATTTAGAGATTTTCCTGTGTCTGGTATTGTGCCAAGGGACTGGCGCAAGGCGAATGTGGTGCCAATCTTCAAAAAGGGCTCTAGGTCTTCCCCAGGAAACTATAGACCGGTAAGTTTAACGTGCATTGTGGGTAAATTGTTTGAAGGACTTATAAGGGATTACATACAGGAATACATAGGGGATAATTGTATTATAAGTGATAGCCAGCATGGGTTTACTAAGGATAGAAGTTGTCAAACCAATCTAATTTGCTTTCATGAAGAGGTGAGTAGAAGCCTTGACAGAGGAATGGCTGTGGATATAGTGTTTCTGGATTTTGCCAAAGCGTTTGATACTGTCCCTCATAGACGTCTGACAGGTAAGTTAAGGTCTTTGGGTATGGAAATTTTAGTTTGTAACTGGATTGAACACTGGCTCATGGATCGTACCCAGAGAGTGGTGGTCAATGATTCGTACTCTGATTGGTCCCCGGTTATTAGTGGTGTACCCCAAGGTTCTGTACTGGGCCCGCTGTTGTTTAATTTATCAATGATATAGAGGATGGTATTAACAGCTCTGTTTCTATCTTTGCAGATGACACCAAGCTTTGTAGCACGGTACAGTCTATAGAGCATGTGCATAAGTTACAAGATGACTTGGATAGACTAAGTGTCTGGGCATCCACTTGGCAAATGAGGTTCAATGTGGATAAATGTAAAGTTATGCATCTGGGTACTAATAACCTGCATGCATCGTATGTCTTAGGGGGGATTAAACTGTCAGAGTCACTGGTAGAGAAGGATCTGGGTGTACTTATAGATCACAGACTACAGAATAGCATGCAATGTCATGCTGTTGCTTCCAAAGCCGGCAGGATATTGTCATGTATCAAAAGAGGCATGGACTCAAGGGACAGGGACATAATACTCCCCCTTTATAAAGCATTGGTACGGCCTCACCTGGAATATGCTGTTCAGTTTTGGGCACCTGTCCATAAAAGGGACACTGCGGAGTTGGAAAGGGGTGCAGAGACGCGCGACTAAACTAATATGGGGCATGGAACATCTTAGCTATGAGGAGCGATTAAAGGAGTTACAATTGTTTAGTCTTGAGAAGAGACGTTTAAGGGGGGATATGATAAACGTATATAAGTATATTAATGGCCCATACAAAAAATATGGAGAAAAACTGTTCCAGGTTAAACCCCCCCAAAAGACAAGGGGGCACTCCCTCCGTCTGGAGAAGAAAAAGTTTAGTCTCAAGGGGCGACACGCCTTCTTTACCGTGAGGACTGTGAATTTATGGAACGGTCTACCTCAGGAACTGGTCACAGCAGGAACAATTAACAGCTTTAAAACAGGATTAGATACATTCATGGAACAAAATAACATTAATGCTTATGAAGAAATATAAAATCCCATGCCTTCCCCAATATCGCGCCACACCCCTACCCCTTAATTCCCTGGTTGAACTTGATGGACATATGTCTTTTTTCGACCGTACTAACTATGTAACTATGTAGTCGTTTCAGACACACCGACCTATGTTGATGCAGGTTCTTTACCTTTGCATTGAACACTTTCTTTTCTTCTTTTTACTCTATTGGTTGCTAGGGGCGACATTATGGCTGTTAGCTTCCCCCACAACCATTGCTTTGAAGTGACTTACCAACACTTCTTAGAACTCGTTTGAACACCCAAGATGATCTTTCTATCACTCTCTGTGCGAACCTGCCCTGTTCAGATGCTGCGATATCCTGCTTTGTAAAGCCGGTCAGAGGCACCGGTAACCATGGACGCTATTTCCACACGCATGCGCACACTGCATGGATACGGAGAGACAGTTTTTTTCCCCACCGTACCTTATTGGAGCATGCGCATATGACGGAACATCCGGGTGAGCGGTTGCTATGGACGCAGCGGCTGCGCGACCAATAGACAGGAACCCGCTCGTAAACCCGGAAGTGCGATCGAGACACGCACCTTCTAACCCTTCATGAGAATGGTTAATCCTGACGGACATCATAGCGCATCCCTGTTAGGTAATCACTATCACCACTGACATCACTTATGAACTTTAACCACTGGAGATTGCTATTATTGCAATATGAAACACCACATGATTGATCGCCATGATCTACCAACACTTAATGTGGATACATGTATATGTAAATGATACACTGTTTGTTTTGATGTACTAATACGCTGGTTTGTAAACATTGTCACTTACTACGATACTTTGTTTTGATATGCAAATGATGCATGTAATTGATCACATGATGATGTGGGCAGCCTCAAGGCGGTCCATATATACCTGTGTTTGTCACTATTCCTCACTTGAAAAAGCCAGTGTGAGGCTGGCGAAACTTTGTCTGTTGCACGTTATGATTGCATTTGTGGTGTGCTGCATCCTATTTTGCATATATATATATATACACACATAAATAAATAAATATAAATACAAATAAATAAATAATTAAAAAGTTAAAAAACAACGGATTTAATGGAGTGAGAGCCAAGGTGGTGACTGCTGCTGCTGCTACTGGGTCGCTCAGATTGGAAGAACATCCTCATCTCACCCATTAGGTCCCCTGCTCGGCTGCTGCTGGGTGCAGCCACCTGCTGGGTGAGATGGGCGGGGACAACTGGAGGCTGGGGAGTTGCCTGCTCCAACCGGCTGACGATGCGTGCCTGCAGTTCCTCCATCCGGTGCTGCCTCCGACTGGCTGGGAGGAATTGCTCCAGTTTCCCTTTCCATCGTGGATCTAAAAGGGTAGCCATCCAAAATTCATCCCTCTCCTTGATAGTCTTGATCCTGGGGTCCCTCCTGAGGCATCGTAGCATGTGGGCAGCCATGGGGAAGAGCACAGCCCGCTGTGATTCTTTGTGGCTGCCCAGGTCCATGACCTCTAGCTCCTCATGCTGCAGGCGCTGCTGCTCACGCTCAGAGATGCCCCACCCCCGGACTATCGGTGCCCCCAACACCGACTCTCCCTCCTGACCAGGCCCTGACTCCGGGACATCAGCAATAGCCTCCTCCTCCTCATCCTGGGCCTGGTCTTGGTGGAGCAGTGTTGCCTCCTCCTGCTCCACCAAGGCACTCTCCCCAGCATCGAGCAGGTGATCTAGTGTCCTGTCCAGCAGGAACACTATGGGGAGCACGTCATTGATGCCGACATGCTCCCTGCTGACATCTTTGTCACCTGCTCGAAAGGGGCCAACACATGGCAGACCTGATGTATCTGCCCCCATTCCACATTGGTGATGTACGGGAGGGTTTGTATTGGCCCGGAAGTGCCTTGCTCCAGCAGGTATTCTCTCACCGCCCTTCGCTGCTCCCACAACCTCTCCAGCATGTGGAGGGTGGAGTTCCACCGCGTCACACTGTCCACAATCAGCCTGTGAGGGGGCAGGCTGTTGTGCTGCTGCAACTTGGACAGGGACGCGGCAGTGGTTGGGGAGCGCCAGAAGTGGCTGGCAATCCTCCGTACCCTTAGCACAATGTCACTCAACCCGGGATAGGTGCGCAGGAACTTCTGAACAACAAGGTTGAGGACATGTGCCAGACAGGGCACGTGGGTCAGACTGCCAGCATGGAGGGCGGAGAGTAGGTTACTGCCGTTGTCACAGACAACCATACCTGCCTGGAGCCTTCGGGGTGTCAGCCACTTCTGGACCTGAGCCTGAAGTGCAGTCAGCACTTCATGTCCAGTGTGTCTCCGGTCCCCCAAACTAGCAAGCTCGAGCATGGCCTGACAGCGCACGTGCCCCACACTTGAGTAGCTACGGGGATGCTTGCTGGGAGGCTCAGCAGCTGTGGAGACAGTGGCTTGAGGGAGACCAGCAGTTCTCCTCTGGACACCCCGGGGCGGCACCACAAAATCTGATGCCATCGATCCCTCCCCGGTCCCTCGGCCATGAAGCTGATGTATAGCCCCTGCCCATGCCTGCTGGTCCAGCCATCCATTGTGAGATGCACCCTGTCACTGACAGCATGATCCAGCGACAGGGATACATTCTGCACAATGTGCTGGTGTAGGGCAGGGACACCAGTCCACGATGTTGAAGGGCAGCAGATATTGGGCGATAACCCTTGCCAGGAGCCCATTGGGGGAACGCACACATCGGTCTCCAAGGGGGAAGGCAGTGGTGCGTTCAAATGCGTAGGAAACCGACTGCTGGTGCCTGACGTCAGTGCAGGACACAGAAGAGGAGGGTGAAATGGAGGAAGAGGTCTGGCTGACGGAACCAGTACCTCTATCAGAGGGAGCGGTGGGGCATGAACTCATGGGAACAGGTGAAGGTGTGGCAGGGGCTGCTGTACCCTGCACACTGGTGGTGGCGCTGCTACCACCACCCCTTATCCATTTATACTCCGGCCAGTGGTTGACTCGGAAATGCTGGGTCAGAGCTGTGGTACCCAGCTGAGCCAAGCACTTCCCTCTCTTCACCCTGGCATGACAAATCTGGCAGATGGCTATGCTCAGATTATCTGCTGCCAGGGTGAAGTAGGCCCAGACAGGTGACTTCAGCACTGCCCTCCTATCAGATGGGGTGATGCTGACTTGCACCTGCTCGGGCACAGGTGGAGGTGGTTGCTGCTGACACCTCCTGCTGCTGCCATAACCAGGGGAAACCCTGACACTGGTCTCTCTGGGGACCTAGCGCACCGTTTCCCCAGGGTGCCTACCTTCCTCTTCACTGCTGCTGTCAACTGACAAGGGAGGTGGCAACCATGTTGGGTCACCCTCCTCTTCGCCCCCAGATATGTCAGACCTAGGGCTAAACTGTGGTGGGCTGAGGGAAACAGCAGACATGGAGCCGCTGACCTGGCTCTGCTGTCCCCTCACTGACGTCTGGGTCTGACTAGGTGTGGGTGTTGGCCAAAAACACCCACAACACTTGGAAGGGATGTCTCTGGGGTACTGAGAGCAGGTACCCCATCCTCCTCCTCCATCATCCCTTCCAAAAGGTCCTGAGCATCAGAACAGAACTGGATGTCTGCCTGATGCAGGGCCTCCCCAAAGATATCCCTCTCAATTTCGCTGTCAAACAGTAAGAGGCTTGACTCTTGGGGGCTGGGGGCGGATCCTAAAGGCAATGGTGTAGTGGTGTTGCTGCTGTGGCGGCTGCTGGGAGTCGGGGCTGAGGACTTTGTGGCACTACTTTGCAACATATAGTCCAACACTATTTGAGCCTGAGACGGCAATATCGGACGGCTGCCCTAGGAAAGAAATCTCGGATCAGGCGGACTCCCCTTCCGCCTGATCCTCCACTAGTGGCACGAGAATTACCCCGTGCTGGCAGCGACCCAGCACTGGGAGTAACTCCCCTACCCCTGCTGCCACGGCCACGTGTCGTACCGTCATTAATTCTTGCGGATGTGTGGTGATGGTGGGGGAGGTAAACTTTATTGAGGGGGGGATGTGGGAAAAACAATAAGTTGTGTTTTTTGGTGTGTGTGTTTTTTTTAACCCCTTAAGGACCTGGGCTTTTTCTGTTTTTTCATTTTCAATTTTTCCTCCTTAACTTAAAAAAAATCATAACTCTTTAAATTTTTCACCTAAAATTCTATGTGATGGCTTATTTTTTGCGTCACTAATTCTACTTTGTAATGACCTTAGTCATTTTACCCAAAAATCTACGGTGAAACGGGGGGAAAAAAATCAATGTGCGACAAAATTGATGAAAAACACTATTTTGTAAGTTTTGGGGGATTCCGTTTTTATGCAGTATATTTTTTGGCAAAAATGATACCTTATCTTTATTCTGTAGGTCAATACAGTTAAAATGATACCCTACTTGTATAGGTTTGATTTTGTTTCACTTCAGAAAAAAATCATGAATACATGCAGGAAAATGTATACGTTTAAAATGGTCATCTTCTGACCCCTATAACTTTTTTATTTTTCTGTGTTCAGGGTAATATGAGAGCTCATTTTTTGCACCGTGATCTGAAGTTTTTAGCGGTACCATTTTTGTTCTGATCAGACTTTTTGATCACTTTTTATTCACTTTTTTGTGAAATAAAAAGTGATCAAAAATGCACTATTTTGGACTTTTGAATTTTTTTTCGCGTACTCCATTGAATGTGCGGTTTAAAAAGCAGTATATTTTTAGAATCCGGACATTTCCGCATGCAACGATATCACAAATGTTTATTTTTATTTACACTGTGTTTTTTTTTTTATTCTTGGAAATGCCGGGTGATTCAAACTTTTATTAGGGGAAGGGATAATTGAAAGAGTTAATAATTTTTTGACACTTTTCTTATGCAATATTATAGCTCCTATAGGGGGCTATAACATTGCATTAACTGATCTTTTACACTGATTGATCCATCTCCATAGGAATGGATGAATAAGTGTTTTCGGCGATTGAATGCTCAAGCCTGGATCTCAGGCTTGACGCATTCAATCGGCGATCGGACTGCAGGAAGGAAGGTAAGAGACCTTCCTCCTGTAGTACAGCTGTTCGGGATGCCGCGATTATACCGCGGCGATCCCGAACAGCTCCCTGAGCTAACCGGCAACTTACATTTTTAGCCGCGCAGCTCAGCTTTGAGCGCGCAGCTAAAGGGTTAATAGCGCGCGGCACCGCGATCAGTGCTGCACGCTATTAGAGGCGGGTCCCGGCTTCACTATGCCGCCGGGCCCGCCGCGATATGATGCGGGGTCACCGTGTGACCCCGCGTTATATCGCAGGACCGGGTCCCAGGACGTATATGTACGTCCTGGGTCCTTAAGAGGTTAAGACATCAACTAAACTTTCCCTAATCCCCCTGCCCATCTGTCCCTTACTGTAACTAAGCCTATCCCTGTGTTTATTGCGGGTGTAAACCGCATGTAAATACGTTTATATATTCAGCTTCAGTAGCTCAGGAGCACTCTTTCACAGAGGAGCGTAAGGAGGCGTGTCCCGGCAGGCCTAACGTCACATGAAGCCAGGCTGGGACAGCTGCTTCCGCCCTCTTCTTGTATTCTGCGCTCCCTCCCAGGAACACGCATGCAAGCACTGTACAGGGGAAGGACGTGTGAGGTGAGATTTCCGAACCCGTGAGAAAACCGAACCGCTCCTCCCCTCAGCCCTTTCGAGCTAGAGCGAGGAGGAGCGAGGGCAGAGCCCGAGCTCGCAGCATGTCTGCAGTGTATAATTACGCCATGCCCCTTTAGGTTTGGAAATCTCACATGTAGGACTCAGCTCTACATTACACAGGCAGACACAGCAGGGGGAGAGCGAGGACAAACACAGCCCCTCCCCCCTGCTGTGTCTGCAGAGAACATCATCTACCACGGGAGGTTTATAGAGTGCACGGGAAAGGAAAACACAGAGAGGGGGGAGGGGAGAGAAGACGTAGCACAGCTCCTTCACATCCCCCTGCTCTGTCTTGGAGGAGATAAGTCTGCACGGTCAGAATAAGTCATAGCAGGAGAGAGAGGACGGACATGACAGCTCCCTAATGACTGCTATGTGTGATGGAGGACATACATGTCAGCTCCTTAATGACTGCTATGTGTGATGGAGGATACATGACAGCTCCCTAATGACTGCTATGTGTGATGGAGAATACATGACAGCTCCCTAATGATTGCTATGTGTGATGGAGGATACTGCACAGCTCCCTAATGACTGCTATGTGTGATGGAGGATACATGGCAGCTCCCTAATGACTGCTATGTGTGATGGAGGATACATGACAGCTCCCTAATGACTGCTATGTGTGATGGAGGACATACATGACAGCTCCCTAATGACTGCTATGTGTGATGGAGGATACATGACAGCTCCCTAATGACTGCTATGTGTGATGGAGGATACTGCACAGCTCCCTAATGACTGCTATGTGTGATGGAGGACATACATGACAGCTCCCTAATGACTGCTATGTGTGATGGAGGATACATGACAGCTCCCTAATGACTGCTATGTGTGATGGAGGATACATGACAGCTCCCTAATGACTGCTATGTGTGATGGAGGATACATGACAGCTCCCTAATGACTGCTATGTGTGATGGAGGATACATGACAGCTCCCTAATGACTGCTATGTGTGATGGAGGACATACTGCACAGCTCCCTAATGACTGCTATGTGGGATGGAGGATACTGCACAGCTCCCTAATGACTGCTATGTGTGATGGAGGATATACTGCACAGCTCCCTAATGACTGCTATGTGTGATGGAGGACATACTGCACAGCTCCCTAATGACTGCTATGTGTGATGGAGGATACTGCACAGCTACCTAATGAATGCTATGTGTGCTGGAGGATATACTGCACAGCTCCCTAATGACTGCTATGTGTGATGGAGGACATACATGACAGCTCCCTAATGACTGCTATGTGTGATGGAGGACATACTGCACAACTCCCTAATGACTGCTATGTGTGATGGAGGATACATGACAGCTCCCTAATGACTGCTATGTGTGATGGAGGACATACTGCACAGCTCCCTAATGACTGCTATGTGTGATGAAGGATATACTGCACAGCTCCCTAATGACTGCTATGTGTGATGGAGGATACATGACAGCTCCCTAATGACTGCTATGTGTGATGGAGGACATACTGCACAGGTCCCTAATGACTGCTATGTGTGATGGAGGACATACATGACAGCTCCCTAATGACTGCTATGTGTGATGGAGGATATACTGCACAGCTCCCTAATGACTGCTATGTGTGATGGAGGACATACATGACAGCTCCCTAATGACTGCTATGTGTGATGGAGGATACATGACAGCTCTCTAATGACTGCTATGTGTGATGGAGGATACTGCACAGCTCACTAATGACTGCTATGTGTGATGGAGGATACATGACAGCTCCCTAATGACTGCTATGTGTGATGGAGGATACATGACAGCTCCCTAATGACTGCTATGTGTGATGGAGGACATACATGACAGCTCCCTAATGACTGCTAAGTGTAATGGAGGATACATGACAGCTCCCTAATGACTGCTATGTGTGATGGAGGATATACTGCACAGCTCCCTAATGACTGCTATGTGTGATGGAGGATACATGACAGCTCCCTATTGACTGCTATGTGTGATGGAGGATACTGCACAGCTCCCTAATGACTGCTATGTGTGATGGAGGACATACATGACAGCTCCCTAATGACTGCTATGTGTGATGGAGAATACTGCACAGCTTCCTAATGACTGCTATGTGTGATGGAGGACATACATGACAGCTCCCTAATGACTGCTATGTGTGATGGAGGACATACATGACAGCTCCCTAATGACTGCTATGTGTGATGGAGGATACTGCACAGCTCCCTAATGACTGCTATGTGTGATGGAGGATATACTGCACAGCTCCCTAATGACTGCTATGTGTGATGGAGGATATACTGCACAGCTCCCTAATGACTGCTATGTGTGATGGAGGATATACTGCACAGCTCCCTAATGACTGCTATGTGTGATGGAGGATACATGACAGCTCCCTAATGACTGCTATGTGTAATGGAGGATACATGACAGCTCCCTAATGACTGCTATGTGTGATGGAGGATATACTGCACAGCTCCCTAATGACTGCTATGTGTGATGGAGGATATACTGCAGAGCTCCCTAATGACTGCTATGTGTGATGGAGGATATGCTGCACAGCTCCCTAATGACTGCTATGTGTGATGGAGGACATACATTACAGCTCCCTAATGACTGCTATGTGTGATGGAGGATATACATGACAGCTCCCTAATGACTGCTATGTGTGATGGAGGACATACATGACAGCTCCCTAATGACTGCTATGTGTGATGGAGGATACATGACAGCTCCCTAGTGACTGCTATGTGTGATGGAGGACATACATGACAGCTCCCTAATGACTGCTATGTGTGATGGAGGACATACTGCACAGGTCCCTAATGACTGCTATGTGTGATGGAGGACATACATGACAGCTCCCTAATGACTGCTATGTGTGATGGAGGATATACTGCACAGCTCCCTAATGACTGCTATGTGTGATGGAGGACATACATGACAGCTCCCTAATGACTGCTATGTGTGATGGAGGATACATGACAGCTCTCTAATGACTGCTATGTGTGATGGAGGATACTGCACAGCTCACTAATGACTGCTATGTGTGATGGAGGATACATGACAGCTCCCTAATGACTGCTATGTGTGATGGAGGATACATGACAGCTCCCTAATGACTGCTATGTGTGATGGAGGACATACATGACAGCTCCCTAATGACTGCTAAGTGTAATGGAGGATACATGACAGCTCCCTAATGACTGCTATGTGTGATGGAGGATATACTGCACAGCTCCCTAATGACTGCTATGTGTGATGGAGGATACATGACAGCTCCCTATTGACTGCTATGTGTGATGGAGGATACTGCACAGCTCCCTAATGACTGCTATGTGTGATGGAGGACATACATGACAGCTCCCTAATGACTGCTATGTGTGATGGAGAATACTGCACAGCTTCCTAATGACTGCTATGTGTGATGGAGGACATACATGACAGCTCCCTAATGACTGCTATGTGTGATGGAGGACATACATGACAGCTCCCTAATGACTGCTATGTGTGATGGAGGATACTGCACAGCTCCCTAATGACTGCTATGTGTGATGGAGGATATACTGCACAGCTCCCTAATGACTGCTATGTGTGATGGAGGATATACTGCACAGCTCCCTAATGACTGCTATGTGTGATGGAGGATATACTGCACAGCTCCCTAATGACTGCTATGTGTGATGGAGGATACATGACAGCTCCCTAATGACTGCTATGTGTAATGGAGGATACATGACAGCTCCCTAATGACTGCTATGTGTGATGGAGGATATACTGCACAGCTCCCTAATGACTGCTATGTGTGATGGAGGATATACTGCAGAGCTCCCTAATGACTGCTATGTGTGATGGAGGATATGCTGCACAGCTCCCTAATGACTGCTATGTGTGATGGAGGACATACATTACAGCTCCCTAATGACTGCTATGTGTGATGGAGGATATACATGACAGCTCCCTAATGACTGCTATGTGTGATGGAGGACATACATGACAGCTCCCTAATGACTGCTATGTGTGATGGAGGATACATGACAGCTCCCTAGTGACTGCTATGTGTGATGGAGGACATACATGACAGCTCCCTAATGACTGCTATGTGTGATGGAGGATATACTGCACAGCTCCCTAATGACTGCTATGTGTGATGGAGGGCATAAATGACAGCTCCCTAATGACTGCTATGTGTGATGGAGGACATACATGACAGCTCCCTAATGACTGCTATGTGTGATGGAGTATACATGACAGCTCCCTAATGACTGCTATGTGTGATGGAGGATACTGCACAGCTCCCTAATGACTGCTATGTGTGATGGAGGACATACATGACAGCTCCCTAATGACTGCTATGTGTGATGGAGGATACTGCACAGCTCCCTAATGACTGCTATGTGTAATGGAGGACATACATGACAGCTCCCTAATGACTGCTATGTGTGATGGAGGACATACATGACAGCTCCCTAATGACTGCTATATGTGATGCAGGATACTGCACAGCTCCCTTATGACTGCTATGTGTGATGGAGGATAAACTTCACAGCTCCCTAATGACTGCTATGTGTGATGGAGGATACTGCACAGCTCCCTAATGACTGCTATGTGTGATGGAGGATATACTGCACAGCTCCCTAATAACTGCTATGTGTGATGGAGGATATACTGCACAGCTCCCTAATGACTGCTATGTGTGATGGAGGATATACTGCACAGCTCCCTAATGACTGCTATGTGTGATGGAGGACATACATGACAGCTCCCTAATGACTGCTATGTGTGATGGAGGATATACTGCACAGCTCCCTAATGACTGCTATGTGTGATGGAGGATATACTGCACAGCTCCCTAATGACTGCTATGTGTGATGGAGGATATACTGCACAGCTCCCTAATGACTGCTATGTGTGATGGAGGATATACTGCGCAGCTCCCTAATGACTGCTATGTATGATGGAGGACATACATGACAGCTCCCTAATGACTGCTATGTGTGATGGACGATATACTGCACAGCTCCCTAATGACTGCTATATGTGATGCAGGATACTGCACAGCTCCCTTATGACTGCTATGTGTGATGGAGGATATACTCCACAGCTCCCTAATGACTGCTATGTGTGATGGAGGATACTGCACAGCTCCCTAATGACTGCTATGTGTGATGGAGGATATACTGCACAGCTCCCTAATGACTGCTATGTGTGATGGAGGATATACTGCACAGCTCCCTAATGACTGCTATGTGTGATGGAGGATATACTGCACAGCTCCCTAATGACTGCTATGTGTGATCGAGGACATACATGACAGCTCCCTAATGACTGCTATGTGTGATGGAGGATATACTGCACAGCTCCCTAATGACTGCTATGTGTGATGGAGGATATACTGCACAGCTCCCTAATGACTGCTATGTGTGATGGAGGATATACTGCACAGCTCCCTAATGACTGCTATGTGTGATGGAGGATATACTGCACAGCTCCCTAATGACTGCTATGTATGATGGAGGACATACATGACAGCTCCCTAATGACTGCTATGTGTGATGGACGATAAACTGCACAGCTCCCTAATGACTGCTATGTGTGATGGAGGATATACTGCACAGCTCCCTAATGACTGCTATGTGTGATGGAGGATACATGACAGCTCCCTAATGACTGCTATGTGTAATGGAGGATACATGACAGCTCCTTAATGACTGCTATGTGTGATGGAGGACATACATGACAGCTCCCTAATGACTGCTATGTGTGATGGAGGATATACTGCACAGCTCCCTAATGACTGCTATGTGTGATGGAGGATATACTGCACAGCTCCCTAATGACTGCTATGTGTGATGGAGGATATACTGCACAGCTCCCTAATGACTGCTATGTGTGATGGAGGATACATGACAGCTCCCTAATGACTGCTATGTGTAATGGAGGATACATGACAGCTCACTAATGACTGCTATGTGTGATGGAGGACATACATGACAGCTCCCTAATGACTGCTATGTGTGATGGAGGATATACTGCACAGCTCCCTAATGACTGCTATGTGTGATGGAGGATATACTGCACAGCTCCCTAATGACTGCTATGTGTGATGGAGGATATACTGCACAGCTCCCTAATGACTGCTATGTGTGATGGAGGATATACTGCACAGCTCCCTAATGACTGCTATGTGTGATGGAGGATATACTGCACAGCTCCCTAATGACTGCTATGTGTGATGGAGGATACATGACAGCTCCCTAATGACTGCTATGTGTAATGGAGGATACATGACAGCTCCCTAATGACTGCTATGTGTGATGGAGGACATACATGACAGCTCCCTAATGACTGCTATGTGTGATGGAGGATATACTGCATAGCTCCCTAATGACTGCTATGTGTGATGGAGGATATACTGCACAGCTCCCTTATGACTGCTATGCGTGATGGAGGATACATGACAGCTCCCTAATGACTGCTATGTGTGATGGAGGACATACATGACAGCTCCCTAATGACTGCTATGTGTGATGGAGGATATACTGCACAGCTCCCTAATGACTGCTATATGTGATGGAGGATACTGCACAGCTCCCTAATGACTGCTATGTGTGATGGAGGATACTGCACAGCTCCCTAATGACTGGACAAATATAATGTGAGTGTCGGGAGAAGAACCAGGGGAAGGAGCTATTACAGTGACAGAAGTAAGATGACACCACAGAGCAGGGAGTGCAGTGAGAGGATACAATGTATAAGATAACAGGCGCTGACGGGCAGGGGGAGGTGGTGTAGGCTTCTAGCTCACAGTGATGCTCATGCATGATTGACAGGCATTGAACTTCCTAGGAAAAGACCAGTGCCCTCAGCATTTAGTCCTAAGAGCTGTACGTTTACTATGCAAAGCATAGGATGCTGCTTCCAGACCAGGGATAGAAGAGTGACCTCTAGTGGCCAAAAGTATAAAATGAAAAAACTGGTATAAATATTAATATTTTTTAATGAAGATATATCACAATATGTCTTCATTAATGATTAAGAACAACATATTAAAAGTTTTTGTTGATGACAGGTGCTCTTTAACTAAAACTACACCAAAACTACTAAAGCTAATTTTTTTTTACACTAACACACAGACAATGACACTGACAACAAGTACTAAACTACTACACAGCTAATATAAAACTAATATAAACTAAAAAAAGACTACTTACACAAACTAAAATAAGACTAAAACGACCTACCTTACAAAATAACTTATATAATTACACCTAAACTATCAGACGCAGACACAGACTATGACGACAAATACTATAATAAACTACAAGTTAAAAACTAAAACAAACTTTTTTTTTCACAAGGACACAGATGCAGACAAGGACACTGAGAACTACTTAACTAAAACTACAAAAGCATCAAAGCAATATTGAGTTTGACATTATGTTATTTATATCTTAAGTTTCAATTTGATTACTGCTTGTTTTTTGTTTTTCAGCAGCAAGAAGAAGAGGAGGACAAAGAAGACAATCAACCAGCAACCAACATCCAGCCACCCATGAAGAAACCCAGAGCATCATGTGCATTGGCTGAGCTGCTTGGACAAACTTTTTCCTTTGACAAACACAATCGAGCACAAAAATCTGCACATGATGTTGCAGCAACTGGTTAGAATGTTTAGAGATGAAACCCCCTTGCCTCTCAATGATGACCCTCTTGACTGGTGGAGTAAGCACATTGCAGAGTATCCTCACATAGGTAGAGTAGCAAAGTGTTTCCCCTGGTACAAGTGTCTCTGCAGAATGAGTTTTCTCCACTGCAGGAGACATTGTGTCTGCACAAAGAAGTGTTCTTAAAGCTGGGCATGTATATCAGCTTGTGTTCCTCAACAAGAATCTTAAGATGAAGAAAAAATAAGCTCAGTAGCTCACATGTTCCATCCTTTTAGTCATAGGAGCTATTCCGGGCGTTGGCGTTTGCTATACTGCAAACATGTTTTGCTGACGTTGCACTTTTAACAGTGTAGGGTTTTATAATAGTTGTCTAACTTGTCTTACTACATCTACTACAGATGTACATATTCTGCAGAAACACTTTGTAGTGTACTCTACCTTTTTGAGGAGGATACTCTACTATTCCAGGCGTTGGCCTTTGTTTTATACTGCACAGATGTTTTGCTGTGCCTGTTGCACTTTTAAGTGTAGAGTTTATAATTGTTGTGTTACTGTTATTAATAACAGTAAGACAACTATAATAAACTTTACACTTAAAAGTGCAACAGCTAAACATCTGTGCAGTATAAAAAAAAAGTCCTGGAATAGCAGAGTATCCTCCTCACATAGGATTAGAATATTGCGCATAATGGCCCAGATTTATCAAACTGTGTGACAGAAAAAATAGAGAAATTTTCCCCCAGCAACCAATCACAGCTCAGCTAACGAGCTCTGGTAAAGTGAAAGCTGAGCTGTGATTGGTTGCTGTGGGGAAATTTCTCTATTTTTTCTGTCACACAGTTTGATAAATCTGGGCCAATGAGTTTTCTCCACTGCAGGAGACATTGTGTCTGCACAAAGAAGTGTCTTTATAGCTGGGCATGTAGATCAGCTTGAGTTCCTCAACAAGAATCTTAGTAGATTACTTAACATTACAATGCAAAAAAAAACCTTGCATGTTCCATCCTTTTATACTTACTTATAGTCATGTCATAGGAGCTATTCCAGGCGATGGCCTTATACTCCTGGTACTCCACACAAATGTTTTGCTGTTGCACCTCTAAGTTTAGGGTTTCATAATAGTTGTCTAACTTGTACCACGTCTAGTATGTACTTATTCTGCAGAGACACTTGTAGCAGGGAGGCAGACAAAACACTTTGCTAGTACTGTGAGGAGGATAGTCTGCTATTCCAGAAATTGGCCTTTCTTATACTGCAACGGCACAGATGTTCAGCTGTTGCACTTTTCAAAACATCTGTGCCGTTGCAGTATAAGAAAGGCCAACGTCTGGAGTAGCAGACTATCCTCCTCACATGGGATTAGAATATTGCAGAACAAGTTTTCTCCACTGCAGGAGACATTGTGTCTTCACAAAGTGTCCTTATAGCTGGGCATGTAGATCAGCTTGCGTTCCTCATCAAAAACCAGCATCAGCATAAAAAACCCTCACACGTTCCATATGTGTATGTTCATAGTGATGTCATCTGTCATGTCATAGGAGCTATTCCAGGCGTTGGCCTTTCTGCAAACATGTTTTGCTGTTGCACTTTTATGTTTAGGGTAAATAGTTGTCTAACTTTTACTACGTCAACTAGTGTAATTAATCAGCAGAAACACTTGTAGGAGGGATGCAGACATAACACTTTGCTAGAACTCTCTTACTCTGTGAGGAGGAAGATACTCTGCTATTCCAGGCATTGGCCTTTTTTGTGTTAATGCTCTCACCGCTGTTTTCCTATTACACTAGTGTAGAGTTTATATAGTTGTCTCGACTCTTACTGTGCTAGTAGTACAGTAAGGCAACTATAAAAAAAAACTCTACACCAGTGCAACAGCAAAACAGCTGTGCAGTATAACAAAGGCCAACGCCTGGAATAGCAGAGTAGTATGTGTGAGGACTAGGATTATGGATACTCTGCTATTCCAGGCGTTGGCCTTTTGTGTTACTGAACAGATATTTTGCTGTTGCACCTTTAAGTGTAGAGTTTGTCTACTGTTATATATTGCACCTTAAAGCTTAAAGGAACATTTAACAGTTGAAGTTGGTAGCCTTTATGTTAACTCTGAAAATGCATTAAAGCAGGATTGCACTTTATTTTATTTTTTTGTAAAAAGCATACTGGAAGGGATAACCTTATTTATAAGGCACATGCCTTCGTATTTTATTTATGTTATACAGAATTGTATTTATTTGTGAAATCTAGTAACAAACCTCAGCTAAGCTGTCAAAAAGTATTAGGTTTGTTATAAAAAAAATATATATATCCTGCAAGCACAAGAGTTTGTTGCTTAAACACTTGTTTGACTTTGTAAGTCCTCATTGTTCTTAAGAAAAAATAAATGGATATTTAATATAGTACATCTTTGTGTGAATGTAGTATTGATGTGTAGAATAAGTTTTCCCAAGCTTTTAATAGGGAATATTGCGAAATTATTGGTGATTCACACCCCTAGTATCTACCCAACTGATACTGGATTACTTGTTTGTCTTTTCATTGTTTAGGCTAAACACAGCCATATCACTGCCTTTGTTTACATACTTGCACAAATACTTGATTGATTTTACACTGTTGCAGTTCTCAACATTAATGTGTGCTGGAACATTTTGGAAAGCAGGGGTGAAAATGGCACAACCCACCTGTTGTCTATTTCTGTGCCATGTAACTTTACTTTCGCCGTGAACCCTCCATCTTGTGGAGCTCGTCGTCTATATCGAGGATAACCGTCATCTCCAGTTTGTGTTTCTTTAATCAATTCCCTTGGGTATCTCTTGCTGCACTTTCCATCCTTCATACATGGTGAATTGTTTTTTTTTTTTTATTTCCACAGGATCCATGGATCATATTTTTAGTTACCGCTGTATAAAGATTGGGATACTCTCTTGGGTCTGGGAGTTCAGCAGATGTAATCTCATCTATTTGTGTTGGCTGGATTTTGCCTGCCAACCAGATTAAATTGTGTGAGTGTGGTAATCCTCGCTTTTGATATTCAATTGTATACATCCAGCATCTTGGTGGTCCAAACACATGGGCCTTTGTTATAAGTTCGATCAATGTTAACTGTTTCTGTCTGAAGACTCTCGTAATTAAGTCATGGCGGTCACTACTTGACCGTTTTTGAACAGTTCCCTTATCTCAGTCCAACCTGGATTGCATGTAAAGGTATAAATAAATCTGATCTACCATATGTCCTCACATATGTCATAGCATCTTGAGTATATTCATGCATGTGTCTGGGACTACCTGTAAACATTGCTGGTAGTATAACTAAGGTCCCAATGTCTTCAACGTTAGCTTAATTTGCCACAGCATCTCTCAGGTGAATGTATTCTTCTACTCTTAGTTTACTCTGATTTAAACGAATAAATAGAAGACGCTCACTTTCAATTTTTGCATACATGTCAACGATGAACTGATGAAACAACTGCCTACAGTTTAATATGTGGTTCTTTTCATTTTCTCGAACCATTAGCCTATATGCATAGAAATCCTCTGCTGAAACCTTTTTCCTGGTTGTTTCACCTGTTGCTGGGTTGACCTGCCTTATATTAAAGTGATACCCATCTTCCCCTCTGGGAAATATCACTGGGTACTGTAGAGCATCATAAGATCGATGTGTTTCTGAAATACGCTGCAAGGACTCACCTCGTTGCTGAATTATAATATCTCGTTTATAAAATTCGTTGCCTGATATAACGACTGCTTTGAAGCGTTGCTCGTGTTCTCCTGCTGGTATTCGGTCTGCTCTAATGATTACTTTACATTCATCTGTTGGCATACGTTCCAATGCTGTTTTAAATGTTTTAATTAGAGAATTGTGCTCATGAAACATCCTTTGTAAGTTTAATACAATCTGATGCCTTGTTCCCAAAATGTAGTCACATCGTTGGTCAGCCTCCAATTGCTCGTCTCCCATAAAATATAGTTGTAGGAATTTCGGGGCTTGGTCAGGCAAGGGCAGCAATGATCCAGCCGTGTGGTAAATCTGACCTTGCACAGTGAATGTTGATGAAAAGCCAGGATGTTTAATTATTTTGGCACCAAAAGATGTCATTTGAAAACATGAATTGTAACTTCTGATGCTATTGAGAAAAAGCTTGGATTCCAATGTATCTCCTGATGTGTAAGACAAAAGTTCATCTGGTGGTGATTCCAATTGAGATAGTTTCACTTTCCCATTTTTGCAGTACATTCCAGGTGACTCTGATTTGAATTTCTTGGCTTGACAGAAATAAAAAATTATGTCAATTTTTTCAATGGTAACAATGGCATGTTGTGAGTAGACCTTTTGTGGGTTGTAGTTAAATCCTTCAAACAGTAAGCCAAAATGCTCTGCAGCCCTTGTCGTTGTGGCTCTCCTTCCCTTATCCTAAAGTCGAATGTCGCGCTGTTGTTCAATTTCTGAAGCTCTAGAAGTAGTAGCTCTCTTCCTCTTATCCTGAAGTTGAATGTCTCACTGTTGTTCAGTTTCTAAAGCTCTAGAAGTAGTAGCTCTCTCCCTCATATTCAGAAGTCGCATTTCAAACTGTTGATCGGTTTCTGAAGCTCTAGAAGTAGCAGCTCTCTCCCTTATATCCAGAAGTCGCATTTCACGCTGTTGCTCGGTTTCTGAAGCTCTAGAAGTAGTAGCTCTCTCCCTCATATCCAGAAGTCGCATTTCACGCTGTTGCTCAGTTTCTGAAGCTCTTGAAGCTTGCAATCTATTTCGCAGTGTTGTGAGTCTTGTACTGAGCACTTCAGGAGTTTCTAGTCTACGCTGTATTTTAAAAATGTTTGCCTTTGATTGCACTTGGCCTATAGCTTTACATTTTCTTTTAGGCATTTTCACATTTTAAAATAATCCACAAACAAAAATGTTAATAAACTTGCAAGTTACAATTGAAATGTACTCACATTTTTCAACATAAAATTGAAAGTTACTGAGATAGCCCTCATAAAAAGGGCAGAGAATAGAAGGGGTGTGGCTTGTGAGAGGGGTATGGAGAGGGCATGGTTAGTTACGTGAGCGTGGTTTGCAATCCAGCCCACATATTGACCTGAAGATGTAGTGCAGAGCTTGTGGAGTAAGGTTGAGCTGAGCTGTGATGAAGAGATTGTGGTTGAAGGACCTGTGATGACATCAGTAGATGTGGCTAAGCTGTGATGAAGAGATTGTGGTTGAAGGACCTGTGATGACATCAGTAGGTGTGGCTAAACTGTGATGAAGAGATTGTGGTTGAAGGACCTGTGAGTAACATGAGCCAGGCCACATACTGACCTGAAGATGTAGTGCAGAGCTTGTGGAGTAAGATGGAGCTGGGCTGTGATGAAGAGATTGTGGTTAAAGGACCTGCGATGAAATCAGTAGGTGTGGCTAAGCTGTGATGAAGAGATTGTGGTTGAAGGACCTGTGATGACATCAGTGGGTGTGGCTAAGCTGTGATAAAGAGACTGTGGTTAAAGGACCTGTGATGACATCAGTAGGTGTGGCTTAGCTGTGATGAAGAGATTGTGGTTGAAGGACCTGTGAGGACATCAGTAGCTGTGGCTAAGCTGTGATAAAGAGATTGTGGTTCAAGGACCTGTGATGACATCAGTAGGTGGGGCTTAGCTGTGATGAAGAGATTGTGGTTGAAGGACCTGTGATGACATCAGTAGGTGTGGCTAAGCTGTGATGAAAAGATTGTGGTTGAAGGACCTGTGATGACATCAGTAGGTGTGGCTAAGCTGTGATAAAGAGATTGTGGTTGAAGGACCTGTCATGACATCAGTAGGTGTGGCTTAGCTGTGATGAAGAGATTGCGGTTGAAGGACCTGTGATGACATCAGTAGGTGTGGCTTAGCTGTGATGAAGAGATTGTGGTTGAAGGACCTGTGAGGACACCAGTAGCTGTGGCTAAGCTGTGATAAAGAGATTGTGGTTGAAGGACCTGTGATGACATCAGTAGGTGGGGCTTAGCTGTGATGAAGAGATTGTGGTTGAAGGACCTGTGATGACATCAGTAGGTGTGGCTAAGCTGTGATGAAAAGATTGTGGTTGAAGGACCTGTGATGACATCAGTAGGTGTGGCTAAGCTGTGATAAAGAGATTGTGGTTGAAGGACCTGTGATGACATCAGTAGGTGTGGCTTAGCTGTGATGAAGAGATTGTGGTTGAAGGACCTGTGATGACATCAGTAGGTGTGACTAAACTGTGATGAAGAGATTGTGGTTGAAGGACCTGTGATGACATCAGTAGGTGTGGCTTAGCTGTGATGAAGAGATTGTGGTTGAAGGACCTGTGATGACATCAGTAGGTGGGGCTAAACTGTGATGAAAAGATTGTGGTTGAAGGACCTGTGAGTAATTTTGACCAAGTATTATCGAAATATCTCCAGTTGTTTGGAAGTTATGCAGTAATATATATTTCCCATAGACTTGTATAGGACTTCAAACAAAAACCTCGCCCCTGGCAAATGGGGGTGAGTAAGGGTTAAATCACCTATCCTTTGTTTGTTGTTGACATATAAGTAACATGTGTGCCAAGTCCCAACCTCACATCCTGACCTCACATCCAGACCTCACATCCCGTCCTCACATCCAATCCTCACATCCCCTCCTCACTTTCCGTCCTCACTTCCAGTCCTCACATCCCGTCCTCACATCCCGTCCTCACATCCTGTCTTCCTATCTCGACCTCCTATCCTGATCTCCTATCCCGGTCCTCATATCATGTCTTCCTATCTCGACCTCCTATCCCGACCTCCTATGCCGCCCTCCTATCCCGACCTCCTATCCCGTGTGTACCAGGTATTGAAATATCTCCAGCCATACGGAAGTTATGTGGGAGCATACATTTCCCATTGATTTGCATGGGACTTTAAACAAAAACCCTGACCCTCACAACTGGGGGTAGTTAAGGGTTAAATTTACTGTCCTATATTTTAAGTAACATGTGATCAAGTATTATCGAAATATCTCCAGCCGTTTGGAAGTTATGCAGTAACATATATTCCCATTGACTTGTATGGGACTTTAAGCATAAACCCCGCCCCTGGCAAATGGGGGTGAGTAAGGGTTAAATCACCTATCCTATGTTTGTTGTTGACATATAAGTAACATGTGTGCCAAGTTTCATGTTAATATCTTTAGCCGTTTGGAAGTTTTTGTGGAACATACATACATACACACACACACGTTGAGTTTTATATATATATACTAGCTGAGTACCCGGCGTTGCCCGGTTTTTCCTTCCTCATCCTTGTTAGGAGGAAAATAAACAGAGGAGGAAGCTTTTGACTTCATATCCCATCCCCATATATTGTTGTCATATCCCAACCCCATATCCCGTCCTCCTGTCCCGACCTCCTTTCCCGTCCTCCTATCCCGTCCTCCTATCCCGTCCTTTTATCCCGTCCTCCTATCCCGACCTCCTATCCCGTCCTCCTATCCCAAGCTCCTATCCCGTCCTCCTATCCCAACCTCCTATCTCAACCTCCTAACCCATCCTCCTATCTCCACCTCCTATCCCCACCTCATATCCCCACCTCCTATCCCGTCCTCCTATCCCGACTTCCTATCCCGACCTCCTATCCCGACCTCCTATCCCGTCCTCCTATCCCGTCCTCCTATCCCGTCCTCCTAACTCGACCTCCTATCCCACCCTCCTATCCCATCCTCCTATCCCCTCCTCGTATCCCGACCTCCTATCCCGACCTCCTATCCCTTCCTCCTATCCCATCCTCCTATCCCGTCCTCCTATCCTGTCCTCCTATCTCGATCTCCTATCCCACCCTCCTATCCCATCCTCCTATCCCCTCCTCGTATACCCACCTCCTATCTCCACCTCCTTATCCCATCCTCCTATCCTGACCTCCTATCCTGACCTCCTATCCCGACCTCCTATCCCATCCTCCTATCCCGTCCTCCTATCCCGTCCTCCTAACTCGACCTCCTATCCCACCCTCCTATCCCCTCCTCATATCCCGACCTCCTATCCCGTCCTCATATCCCGACCTCATATCCCGACCTCATATCCCATCCTCCTATTTCGTCCTCCTATCTCAACCTCCTATCCCGTCCTCCTATCTCGACCTCCTATGCCGTCCTCCTATCCCAACTGCCTATCTCGACCTCCTATCCCATCCTCAAATCCCGTCCTCATATCCCGACCCGTTAAATGTGCACCAGGTATTGAAATATCTCCAGCCGTACAGAAGTTATGTGAGAACATACATTTCCAATTGATTTTCATGGGACTTTAAACAATAACCCCGACCCTCACAAATGGGGGTGGTTAAGGGTTAAATGAACTGTCCTATATTTTAAGTGGACATATAAGTAACATGTGACCAGGCCCGTCGCAACAGGACAGGCAAACCAAACAATTGCTAGGGGCCCCGAGCTGGCCCGAGGCCCCGAAGCAGAGCCGGTGTTTGCCCGACCTCCTGCGCTATTCCGTTCGGCAGGCAGCTCGCCCTGTCGGCCTGCAGGGCCAGCAGTGCAAGAGCCTGCCTGGAGCGGGAGGCTGAGACTGAAGTGGGGGGGTTGGGGCAGGGGCAGAGGGGGCCATGGCCCACCCTAGATCGGGATGTGCCCCCCCCCCCCCCAATTTAAAATAAACTAAGTTAATGCTGTGCCCCCCAATTAAAACCTGTTATTCATGACACTGAAGCTGAGTTATGATCGGGCAGAGGCTCCTAAGCTGCTTTGCTCGAACATAGAGAGAGCAGTGCGGGATGTAGCTCCACAGTCCTCTCTGTCCTCTTCCTGTACTCATCTCTATGGTCAGTGCAGGGAGCTGCTGCACAGGCTGAGCCCAGCACTAGATTCCCGGGTCTTATCAGTTTATGAGGAGCCTGTCCTGTCACAGGGAACAGAAGAGACATGGCGGCAGCATGCGAGTGAGAGGGAGCGATGGGACTGCATGAGGGCAGAGCCTACAGACCATGACCACAGGTTATACTAAAGATAATGTAAAGGATGTGTAAAACATTGACCTATGTGTCACCCACTGTCAGTCAGCACCACTATTAAGGTGCTAGTGTTAGGTAGTACTAGGGTTGCCAGTGGTAGTACTTCATCCATATTTACAGGCCCAGCAAAAGTGCCAGCCTCAGTGCCCCCACAGTACTGTCACCAAGAGACCCTCATCTTTGACAGAACACTCAGTAGTGTACCACTCATTAACCAAGTGTTTCCCAACCAGGGTGCCTCCAGCAGTTGCAAAACTGCAAGTTATAGTTTTGCAACACCCTGGTTAGGAAATACCGCATTAACCCCTTGGGAGACCAATCGTACTTTGTAATGAAATCCTTAATTTTGCCACAAAATGTGCTGCGAAACAGAAAGAAAGTTGCTTGTGAGCTGGAATGCAATTTTTTTCATGTTTGTGGTGGATTGTTTAAATGTCAGTCACTGTGCATTAAAATGGACCGGTTATCTTTATTCTTGCTCCATGTTGTTTTTATTGGGAACAATTTGGCGTAGATCGGAATTTTGGATCACTTTTTATTTCATTTTTTTTCTGGGATGTGATCAAAAAAATGCTCTTTTGTCATCTAGTTTTGTTTTTTTCCTTACACTGTGCACTGTGTACTGTGTGGGATCAATAGGTATATATTCTAAGAGCTCTTACAGGAAAACCAGACAAGATTTTTTTGTGTTGTTTTTTTTTTTTTTTTTTTTTACATTTTTATTGGAGGTGACTTAAACTTTTATTATGAAAGAAGTTGATTTATATTTTTTAAAACCACGTTTGCAATTTACCATTCACACTTTTTTAATCCTTCTATGGGACTTGTATGAGTTAATCATTGGATTGCTCATACAGATCAATGCAGTATGTAGGCACTTCATTGATCTATTACATCCCTGCTGTATTGCTACAGCAGTGTTTCCCAACCAGGCAGCCTCCAGATGTTGCAAAACTACAAGGCCTTGACAGCCTTTGGCTGGGAGTTGTAGTTTTGGCAACACCTGGAGGCTGCCTGGTTTGGGAAACACTGTGCTAGATAGAGGCTGCCATAGGAAGAGTCCTTGCAGCCACAGAGGCCTTAAGCGGCCATGAAAACTAAAATTAATCACCTCCCTAAAATGCAACTGAATAACTGCACCACCAGTGATGCACATAAAGGCCGTTTAGATGATGCTGTAAGTTTTGACAGCAGGATCCAAATGGTTAATAGCTTATCCCCTATCCAAAGAATAGGGGATAAGTTATAGAGCGCAGAGTCCTAACCCTGGGACCCCCGCGATCTCCTGAACGGGGCCCCGGCAGTCTGCTGGAAGGGGGCTGTTCCAACCCCCCACACGGAACACCGGCTGACACCCCCCCTCCATGTACCTCATAGAGATACATAAAGGGTTGGGGGGACTGTCGGCCGCATCTGGCAGAGCGCCGGGGCCCCGTTCAGGAGATCGCGGGGATCCCAGCGCTCAAACCCCCTGTGACCTATAACTTATCTTCTATCCTTTGGATAGGGGATAAGTTATTTTTTGCTGCGCTGCTCCTTTAGCTTAACCCCTTAGTGACGCAGCTCATTTTCACCTTCACTTTAAGCATTAATAACTCTGAGATGCTTTTACGATTATTCTAAGTCTGAGATTGTTTTTTCGTGCCTTATTCTACTTTATGTTAGTGGTAAATTTTCGTCGTTATTTGCATCCTTTCTTGGTGAAAAATTCCAAAATTACATGAAAATGTAGAAAATTTAGCATTTTTCTAACTTTGAAGCTCTCTGCTTGTAAGGAAAATGGATATTCCAAATAAATTTTATATTGATTCACATATACAATATGTCCACTTTATGTTGGCATTATAAAATGGACATATTTTTACTTTTTGAAGACATTAGAGGGCTTCAAAGTAGAGCAGCAATTTTCATGAAAATTGCAAAATCTGAAGGGACAGATGTTAAAGAACTACAACTCCCAGCATGCCCGGGCAGTCTAGGCATTCTGAGAGTTGTAGTTTGGGAACATCTGGAGGGTCACCGTTTGGGCACCACTGTAATAGTGGTCTCCAAACTATGACTCTCCAGATGTTGCAAAACTACAACTCCCAGCATGCCTAGACAGCCTTTGGCGGTCTGGGCATGCTGGGAGTTGCAGTTTGGCAACCACTAGAAGGGCAGCAGTATAATTTGTATGGTACAGTGCTGTTTTTTGCAAATGTTCATTTGTTGAAAGTGTTCAAATTTCGTGCACATTAAATGCAGCAGCAGTATTTGCATTTAATGTGCATGAAAATTGCAATGTAAACCTCCTTTTTTATTTATATAAAGTGTGGGTAAACTTAAACTGTATGGCTATGCTGTGGTTCTTGCAGGCCAGTGATGGCGAACCTATGGCACGCGTGCCACAGGTGAGACAGGTGGCAGGCCCCCCCATCACATTCCGGTCATCCCTGTGTCCCGAAAGGTCATTTCGGGACACAAGGATGTCCCGGTTACCTCTCTGCGGTCCCGCGTTAGCTTTAAAAATGCAGGGACCGCTGGGAGTTAGAGCATGCAGGGACGTTACGTCACTGACGTCCCGTGCGTGCGCCCATAAAGCAGAGCAGAGCATTGGGGAGGACCGAGGATGACGCGCGCATGGTAAGTGACCAGCGGGACATCATCTTCAGTGTTCCGACACAGACATACAGCCTCCAGCCATACACTGTATATGGCTGGAGGCTGTATGTCTGTGGGGAAACACTGCCTGCCTAATGTGGGGGGGGGAACACTGCCTGTCTAATGTGGGGGGGGGACACTGCCTGTCTAATGTGGGGGGTAACACTGCCTGTCTAATGTGGGGTAACACTGCCTGCCTAATGTGGGGGAACGCTGCCTGCCTAATGTGAGGGAACGCTGCCTGCCTAATGTGAGGGAACGCTGCCTGCCTAATGTGGGGGAACGCTGCCTGCCTAATGTGGGGGAATGCTGCCTGCCTAATGTGGGGGCAGGGCCGTTTGAAGGAATTTGGGGGCCCCAAGCAAAATAGACATGGAGGTCCCCCCCCCACGCAAAGCCTACTGCAGTGATGGCGAACCTTTTTGAGCCTGAGTGCCCAAACCGTAATGCACGCCAACTTTTTTCCCCTCAAAGTGCCAGCACAGCAATTAAAGCATAATACACATTAGGGTTGGCAGTATAGTTCCCTCACATTAAGGTTGGCAGTATAGTTCCACCACATTAGGTGCAGTATAGTTCCCCCACATTGGGTGAAGTATAGTTCCCCCACATTGGGTGCAGTATAGTCCCCCCCCCAAATTAGGGTTGGCAGTATAGTTCCCCCCCCCCCCCCACAAGGTTGGCAGTATATTTCCCCCTACAAGGTTGGCAGTATAATTCCCCCTACAAGGTTGGCAGTATAATTCCCCCTACAAGGCTGGCAGTATAATTCTCCCCACAAGGTTGGCAGTATAATTATCCCCACAAGGTTGGCAGTAAAATTCCCCCCACAAGGCTGGCAGTATGATTCCCCCCACAAGGTTGGCAGTATAATTCCCCCCACAAGGTTGGCAGTATAATTCTCCCCACAAGGTTGGCAGTATAATTCCCCCCACAAGGTTGGACGTATAGTTCCCCCCACAAGGTTGGCAGTATAATTCCCCCCACAAGGTTGGCAGTACAGTTCCCCCCACAAGGTTGGCAGTATAATTCCCCCCCCCACACACACACAAGGTTGGCAGTATAATTCTCCCCACAAGGTTGGCAGTATAGATTCCCCCCACAAGGTTGGCAGTATAATTCCCCCCGCAAAGGTAGGCAGTAAAGTTACCCCCACATTAGGCAGGCAGTGTTCCCCCACATTAGGCAGGGTTCCCCCACATTAGGCAGACAGAGTTCCCCCACATTAGGCAGGCAGCGTTCCCCCACATTAGGCAGGCAGCGTTCCCCCACAGGACGGAGGGGGTTTGGGAATGTGCTTTCTGTTTGCTGCAGCCATAATCTCCAGCAAACAGAAAGCAGTTCTTTTCTCACTCTCCCGCGCTTCTGAGTGGAATGAATTCTGACAGGAATCTTGTCAGAATCCGAGAGGGATTCTGCTGCGACACTATAACTCATATGCGACATTGTGCGGCACTCACATGCGACACATTAGTTACATAGATGACCTGTTCTTCCTATGGAAAGGCCCACCAACATCCATAGATTCCTTTTTGATCCACATCAATTCAAATGATTGGGGGATCAAGTTTACCATTGAATATAGTGATGATAACATAAATTTCCTGGATTTAAACATCACACATAAACACTCCAGCTACATCACGCCCACATACTTTAAAGCGGTGGACGTAAACAGTTATCTGGAGTATGACAGTGCTCATCAAAAACAATGGCTAAATAATGTGCCGTATGGACAATATAAAAGGATCAAGAAAAACTGCACGGATAATGAGACCTTTGTGGCACAGGCTAAAATCTTATCCAATAGATTTAAAGAAAAGAAGTATCCAAGATCAATTGTCCGGGAAGCTTTTAATAAAGTAAAAGATCAGACGCAATTAGAATGCCTTAAACGCAAAGAAAAAATGAAGATCGGTGATGTGCAAAGACTCAATTTTATTACAACTTTCTGTGATTCTGCTAACAATATTTAAAAAAAACTCTGAATAAACACTGGCACATTTTACAGAATGACTCCACCTTGTGCAATATTCTTCCAAACAAACCATTAATCACATATCGGAGAGCCCCTACTCTAAAAAACATCTTGGCACCCAGCATCATTAAACAACACAAATCAGTATTAAAGAAATCCCTTCTACCCACAGGATCCTATAGATGCAACATTAAGAGATGCCTGTGTTGCAATGAAATCCTGAACAAACAGACTGATTTTTCCTCAAATGTCACTGGGGAGAAATTCACAATAAAACATAGGTTAACATGCAGTTCCTCTGTCATATATTTACTTAAGTGTCGTTGTAAACTTCAATACATAGGTCGGACTATACAACCTCTTCGTAATCAGTTAAACAAACACAGACAAAATGTTAGAAATAAATACTTACTTCATGGGGTCTCCAGGCATTGCGCCACATTTCATCCAGGAGAACAGGACATCTATAAGGTCACTCCAGTTGATCATATCCCGGTTGACACTGCAAATCGGTTTGATACGTTAAAGAAGAAAGAGATTTACTGGATGTATAAGCTGTCAACAGTAGCACCGAAGGGGCTCAATGAAATGGTGGAAACGGTCCTATAAACCGAAATGTGCATTGCCACTTACATCTACCGCTGGTCATCATAATTTCCCTCCCCACTAGGTTTGGTACTTACCATCATTTTGCACCTATCATCATTTTATATTTTTTATATCTTAACCCCTTAAGAACTTAGCCCTTTTTCACCTTAAGGACTCGGCCGTTTTTTGCAATTCTGACCACTGTCACTTTAAACATTAATAACTTTTCGTGACATATTCTACTTTAACATAGTGGTAAAATCTTGTGGTAACTTGCATCCTTTCTTGGTGAAAAATCCCAAAATTTGATGAAAAATGAGAATATTTTGCATTTTTCTAACTTTGAAGCTCTCTGCTTGTAAGGAAAATGGATATTCCAAATATTTATTTTTTTTATTCACATTTCCAATATGTCTACTTTATGTTTGCATCAGAAAATTGACGTGTTTTTACTTTTGGAAGACACCAGAGGGCTTCAAAGTTCAGCAGCAATTTTCCAATTTTTCACAAAATTTTGAAACTCGCTTTTTTTCAAGGACCAGTTCCGGTTTCAAGTGGATTTGAAGGGTCTTCATATTAGAAATACCCCACAAATTACCCCATTATAAAAACTACACCCCCCCAAAGTATTCAAAATGACATTCAGTCAGCGTTTTAACCCTTTAGGTGTTTCACAGGAATAGCAGCAAAGTGAAGGAGAAAATTCACAATCTTCATTTTTTACACTCACATGTTCTTGTAAACCCAATTTTTGAATTTTCACAAGGGGTAAAAGGAGAAAATGTATACCTATATTTGTAGCCCAATTTCTCTCGAGTAAGGACATACCTCATATGTCTATGTAAAGTGTTTGGCGGGTGCAGTAGAGGGCTCAGAAGCGAGGGAGCGACAAGGGGATTTTGGACAGTAGGTTTTTCTGAAATGGTTTTTGGGGGGCATGTTGCATTTAGGAAGCCCCTATGGTGCCAGAACAGCAAAAAAAAAAAAAAAAACACATGGCATACCATTTTGGAAACTAGACCCCTTGAGGAACGTAACAAGGAATAAAGTGAGCCTTTATACCCCACAGGTGTTTCACGACTTTTGCATACGTAAAAAAATAAATAAAAAAATTTCACAAAAATGTGTTTCCCCCCAAATTTCACATTTTTGCAAGGGTTAATAGCAGAAAATACCCCCCAAAATTTGTAACCCCATCTCTTCTGAGTATGGAGGTACCCCATAAGTTGGCCTGAAGTGCACTACGGGCGAACTACAATGCTCAGAAGAGAAGGAGCCATATTTGGCTGTCGCATTTAGGAAGCCCCTATGGTGCCAGGACAGCAAAAAAAAAACACATGGCATACCATTTTGGAAACTAGACCCCTCGGTGAACGTAACAAGGGGTTAAGTGAACCTTTATACCCCACAGGTGTTTCACGAGTTTTGCATATGTAAAAAAAAAATAATAATTTTTACCTACAATGCTTGTTTTCCCAAAAATGTTACATTTTTAAAAAGGGTAAAAGCAAAAAATACCCCCCAAAATTTGTAACACAATTTCTCCCGAGTGCGGCGATACCCCATATGTGACCCTAAACTGTTGCCTTGAAATATGACAGGGCTCCAAAGTGAGGATTGCATAGGGGTGGACATAGGGGTATTCTACGCCAGGGATTCCCAAACAGGGGGCCTCCAGCTGTTGTAAAACTCCCAGCATGCTTGGACAGTCAACGGCTGTCCGACAATACTGGGAGTAGTTGTTTTGCAACAGCTGGAGGCTCCGTTTTGGAAACAGTGGCGTACCAGATGTTTTTCATTTTTATCGGGGAGGGGAGGGGGGCTGTGTAGGGGTATGTGTATATGTAGTGTTTTTAACTTTTTATTTTATTTTTTGGTAGTGTAGTGTAGTGTTTTTAGGGTACAGTCACACGGGTAGGGTTTCACAGTAGTTTCTCGCTGGCAGTTTGAGCTGCGGCAGAAAATTTGCCGCAGCTCAAACTTGCAGCCGGAAACTTACTGTAAACCTCCGCCCATGTGAGTGTACCCTGTACATTCACATTGGGGGGGGGGGCATCCAGCTGTTGCAAAACTACAACTCCCAGCATGCGCTGCCAGACTGTACATGCTGAGAGTTTTAGTTTTGCAACAGCTGTAGGCACACTGGTTATGTATCACTGAGTTTGTGACCTTACTAAGTGTTTCACAACCAGTGTGCCTCCAGCTGTTGCAAAACTACAACTCCCAGCATGTACGGTGCATGGTGTACGGTGACTGCTGGGAGTTGTAGTTTACAACAGCTGGAGGCACACCGGTCGTGAAACAGAGTTAGGTATAAAAAAAAACTGAGTTTCACAACCAGTGTGCCTTCAGCTGTTGCAAAACTACAACTCTCAGCAGTCACCGACAGCCAATGGGCATGCTGGGAGTTGTAGTTATGCAACCAACAGATGCACCACTACAACTCCCAGCATGCACTTTAGCTGTTTGTGCAAGCTGGGAGTTGTAGTTATACAACAGCTGAAGGTACAATTTTCCATAGAAAAAATTGTGCCTCCAGCTGTTGCAAAACTATAAGTCCCAGCATGCCCATAAGGGATCGGGGTCCCCAGCTCCCGGGGTGCATGTCCCGCACCCGCTCACGTCCTCCGGAAGAGGGGCGGAGCGGGTTGCTGGAGTGACACCCGCAGCAGGCACCCTGATTGGTCGGCCGGTAATCCGGCCGACAACTTAGGGCGATCGTGAGGTGGCACCAGTGCCACCTCAGCCCTGCAGAATATGGCTGTTCGGGGCCGTCAGAGTCACTGGAGACCTGATTGACCCGGAATCGACGTAGATTCAGTCCAGCGATCTGCGGCCATCGCCGACATGGGGGGGCATAATGACCCCCCTTGGCGATATGCCGGGATGCCTGCTGGACGATTTCAGCAGGCATCCGGCTCCAGTCCCGGTCCCCAACCGGCTAGCGGTGGGGACCGGAATTCCCACGGGCGTATGGATACGCCCTGCGTCCTTAAGGACTCGGAAAACAGGGTGTATCCATACGCCCTGTGTCCTGAAGAGGTTAATATATATTTCTTATATTTATATTATATTTATACATTAGTTGTGTCTTTTTATCAATGTATTTTACCCACAAAATACATATCAAAATTCTCTGTCTATTGCCATTATTGATATAATATGGTAATAAATTTCAACTCATCACTAATAAGGAATTAATTATTAATACAGACTGCATTGATTGATTGCATCTGATAACCAATTTGCCATGAAAGAAAAATTAAACATGTATGGTTTTAAACAAATTTATTTTAGATTAACTTACTATATTTTATATAATATATTTTATATTAATATTTTTTATGTATCATTATTTCTATTTTCCCCTGTGCAAATCTTGTGTATATTCAATTATGCTGCCTTATTATCTATGCCCTATCATGCTGCGTGTCCCATGTTGTGGAGCCGCTGTGTTTTAGATCTCCATTTAATCATGCTGTCTTATTATTGATGCCCCATCATGCTACGTGTCCCATGCTGTGGAGCCGCTGTGCTTATATTTTCAATCATGCTGTGCCCTATCATGTTACGGGTCCCATGGTGTGTGGCCGCTGCGCTCGGATTTCTAAAATTCTGTGTGCCACATCTACATAGTAAACACACGCTAGCTTTCACTTCCCCTTGATACATCCTGGCGAATGGTTACTCTGTTTCCGTCTATGCATCACAACAAAATGCCACATAGTAGCGCATGCGCTCTCATGAATTGGAGCCATGTGCCAACGTTGCTCTGACGTTTCCCTTTTTGTTTACAAAACGCTACATAGTAGCGCATGCGCAGTGACAACTCACAGCTCCGTGATAAGCGGTCTGTATGTGAGCCTCCAGCGCTGCCTAAACGGCCCCTTATTATATATATTACTGAGAGTGTATATGTATTCACTTGTTTTTTGCTTTTGTAATGTTTTAATATGTATAATGTGTTGACCTTTCACCCGGATGCAGAGTGAGCCCGGGCTTTATAACCACGAGTGCTTGCAGTGTATTTCATAGCCTGAGGAAGAGCCTTGCATAAGGCTCAAAACTAATTGTTGCAATAAATTCCTTTTATACCAAGAAATTCTTCTGCTTTGGCATACCATTTACTAAATTCGAACATACCACACTAGGAGCGCATCTCTTTTTTTTCTTTTTCTTTATAAACTTACAATGCACTCAGGGCCAGCCTTAGGTGTTCAGTCACCCTGTGCTAGCTAACCTTGTGGCGCCCCCCCCCCAGTGATTACAGGTGACGTCTTCTCTATAATCTTTCCTTATCTAATTCAGATGGTACATACCACCGGGTCAAGCTTAATCTTCTCTCTGCAGAACTTGATACCCAGATGGCTCCTCACTATGTCAGCCGAGTCTGATCCTCTATATGAAAACAATAATTATTATAATACTGCCAAACTCTGTATCCCCTAAATATAATTCTGGCACACACCGTACCTCTGAATATAATACTACCACACACTGTACCCTCTGAATATGATACTACCACACACTGTATCCTCTGAATATAATACTACCACACATTGTATCCTCTGAATATAATACTGAATATAATACTACCACACACTGTATCCTCTGAATATAATACTACCACACACTGTATCCTCTGAATATAACACTACCACACACTGTATCCTCTGAATATAATACTACCACACTGTACCCTCTGAATATAATACTACCACACACTGTATCTTCTGAATATAATACTACCACACACTGTACTCTCTGAATATACTAGCACACTGTACCCTCTGAATATAATACTACCACACACTGTATCCTCTGAATATAATACTACCACACACTGTACCCTCTGAATATGATACTACCACACACTGTATCCTCTGAATATAATACTACCACACATTGTATCCTCTGAATATAATACTGAATATAATACTACCACACACTGTATCCTCTGAATATAATACTACCACACACTGTATCCTCTGAATATAACACTACCACACACTGTATCCTCTGAATATAATACTACCACACTGTACCCTCTGAATATAATACTACCACACACTGTATCTTCTGAATATAATACTACCACACACTGTACCCTCTGAATATACTAGCACACTGTACCCTCTGAATATAATACTACCACACACTGTATCCTCTGAATATAATACTACCACACACTGTACCCTCTGAATATAATACTACCACATACTGCGCTCTCTGAATATCACCTTACACTTCAGTGTACCCTCTTAATACAATACCATAACGTATTGTGGCCTATAAAAACCATACCACCTCAGAAATTCCTTATAATATACGCTATACCTATGAAATGCAAAACATTATGTGCCCCTCACATATAGAAATAATGCCCCATGTACTTTGTCCTGTGACCGTCACATATAATGCCACCTGTCCTGCCCCCTCAGAGGGCATTATATGTGAAGGGCACAGGACATGGGGCATTATGTGAGAGACAAAGGACACGGGGTATTATATGTGAGGGGCGGCGGCAATCTCGGGGGGGAATTGCCCCGTTGCCCCCCCCTGGATCCGCCACTGCTATGTGACAAGTATGTTAGCAGAATCCGAGATGTTTCGGCCGCCCAGTGCCCCTGTTGCTATGGCGCCCTGTGAGGCTGCACAGCTCGCACACCCCAAAGGCCAGCCCTGAATGCACTGTTCCAAATTATTACGCACAGTGGCCCTTATTTACTGAGAGTGGAGTGTAGGTTTCTTGGGTCCCTACAATTTATTTTCCACGGTATTTACTAAGGTTTCCCTACATTTTCCACTTTCCCTACACTTTGCTTTTTTCACACATGCTCTGATCTTTAGGGTTTTCCTCAACTGAAATCCACCACGTTTTCTGTGGAAACCTTAGTAAATGTTGTTTTTTTGTGAAAATGTCGGGAACACGCCCCTTTTCAGAGACCACGCCCGCTTTTCCCGGCGGCCACGTCCCTTTTTCGGGTTTTCTTAGCAAAAAATGGAGAGTTAGTCGGGTTTTTTTCAATTCTGACGCAAATTCTGGCACAGACAGAATTTCTGGTGTAATGCGACAGAATCTGGCGAACAACCCAACAAAACATGTCGGGTTTGCAATAGTAAATGAGGGCCAGTAAGTTTCAAAATACTTTATAGGTTTAAAGAACTGAAAACTGTAATTTGTTGTGTTTGCAACATATTTACTGAAATCAAAAGCTATTTCAATCAAACTTTTAACATTTAACTTTTAACATTTAACTCAGCAGCTTCACAAGTCTTGCATCCATTGAACTTGTGAGTTTTTGGACAGTTTCTGCTTGAATTTGTTTGCAAGATGTCAGAACAGCCTCCCAGAGCTTCTTTTTAGATGTAAACTTTCTACCACCCTCATAGATCTTTTGCTTGAGGATGCTTCAAAGGTTCTCAATAGGATTGAGGTCAGGGGAGGATGGAGGCCACACCATGACTTTCTCTGATTTTAACCCCATAGCAGCCATTGATGCAGAGGTATTCTTTGCAGCATGAGATGGTGCATTGTCATGTATGAAGATGATTTTATTATGGAAAGCATAGTTCTTCAGTGGCGTTGTTAGGGGGGGTGCAGTCCGCATCGGGTGACACCCTCTGGTGGGGTGACACCCTGTCCCAGCATTCATCCCTGTCACAAGCTATTTTTGTATACTCAGTTTGCAGTGCAGAGCGAGCGTTCACACAGCGAGTCTGTGGAGTTATTGGGCACTTACTCGGTTTCTCTTCCCCCTGATTGGCAGCTTTCTATTGCTCTGCTTGGGTCATGTGACACCAAAACATCACATGACCCCAGTAAGCAGGAAGTGCCTGGAGGATACGGGAGCCCAGCAGTGTTTTAAGGCAGGTAAGGTAAACTACCCCCCACCATCCATGCCCACCCATCCATGCCCACCCTTATGATGGTTTTTATTAATATACTGTAAGCACTTCATCCACTATGTTAATTAATTAACATTGTACACACCCCTTTGTATAAATATCTTGCCATTTGCACTGGTTGTTGAGCTTGAGAAAGACTGCAATTGGGCAGTTGAAACATTGTTCCTGATGTTGGGTCAATAAACCTTATTCACCTTGTACCTTGGAGTGCTGCTGCTTTTTGTTTTTTGGAGTGGATGTCTATGGGACCCTGGACCTGGGACCTTCACCGCCTGCACCCGTTGCTTTCTTTTTGAGGTTGTGCTGCTCTACCTCTTTGCTTATATGTATATTTATATATATATATATATATATATATATATATATATATTGTGACAAAAATCAGCAATTCTAGCATTTCATAAAGCAATTCTGAAGTCTGTGGCCTAAGCTTGCTACTATCAGCTGCAGTGTCTTAGCACTTGTCTTCCATCAAGCACATTTGGCATGTCATTAGTCCCCCATACACACTTAAAAATTAACATGTACACTGAGATTGCATTTATGCTTGCAGTTTATTCAAAAATTTATTATACAGCAGTTTTAAACAGGATACAAACAATACATTCACCCGGTGTCAAAGTCTCCGGAAGTCCCTAGGAATTACAGCATTTTCAGAACATATTCACCTTCTCTGAGGTCTCTCATTCCTGGCTATTCCAATTTGTCTTTCTGCTGGACTGAGGTCAGGTTTGAGAAAGGGAGGTAGGTAACACTCCTGAAACGTTACCTGACTTGTGGAGCTCACAGGCTTGTGAGCGATCAAGTTTTACCCAGCGGAAAGACAAATTGGAATGGCCAGGAATGAGAGACTTTACATAAGGTGAATATGTTCTGAAAATGCCGTAATTCCTACGGACTTCCATAGACTTTGACATTGGGTGAATATATTGTTTGTATCCGGTTTGAAACTGCTGTATGAGACATAAACATTTTTGGGATGAACTGCAGGCATAAACGCAATCTCAGTTTACATGTTTATTTTGAAGTGTGAATTGGGACTTGTGCTGGAATAGTGGAGCGTACAGTTAGACACGTGGAAGCCATCCAATGTGTTACTGATTATTGTTGTGTATATTGAAATAAGTCCCCCATACTCAAAACTTTTGGCAAGCGTGGCATCTCAAAAGTTTATATAAATGGCAGGAACACTTTCAGAGGTTAAAAGTATAATCTTTTTTTAAGTGTTTGATAAAAGGCTCAAAGGGGTCATCCTTGCTCAAACTTTCCAAATGGCTCAGGGAACACATAAAGCACAAGGTTTGTTTGACTCATCTAAACAAAGTGTTGCTATGTAAACTAAACCATACACTCGCTCACATCCAGAAAGAGCTTAAATAAGTTACTATCCTAAATAACAAGCTAGATCTTATTCTTATTCTATCTAGAGTCCTTGGGGGCCCCAGGACAAATTGTTTAAATGTGTCCCCTCCCTTACTGTGACAGCTAGTGGTAACATAGGTATAAGACAATTTTCTATGCATGATAATGCTTTTTGGGGGATATGTATCAAAACCTGTGCAGAGAAAAATTTGACCAGTTGCCCATAGCAACTGATCAGCTTGCATATGAAAATAAAAACATCTGATTGAATGCTATGAGCAACTGGTCAACTTTTCCTCTGCACAGGTTTTGATAAATCTCCCCTATTTATTATCACTAAATAATAGTCATGCAGATACCTAATAATACCAGCATGCAAGGAGAAAATATCACTAAAGGGGCACATGATGCTGCCATTACAACATAATGACATGACAAACATGGCAACCAGATAATGATGAACTTATACTACCACCTGGGACGTGCACAGGTTGACTCCAAAGGGTTTTTTTTTTTTTAAGTTCAGCCCCTGCCCCCCAAAATGTCTGTGCACGTCCTTGCCTACCACACTGTTACTGTAAAAATCGACTATACAACAAAGACCAATATTCCCCCCTTCCTCCATACACACCTTCCCCTATACACTGACTAATTGAGGTGCAGTTACCAGGCTCTGCATATACAGTGCAAATACATCTAGTGACTCACAGAGGGCCTCTTCTCTAAGTGATTTACAAGTGCCATATTCTCTATTCTGAGTCATTCGCTTTTCCTATCCATCAGACCTGGGCCATTGTGAAGACTTTTCGCTGCAAAAACTTATTTTCACAGAATATGCCAGACAAAAAATTTTAACTCCCTGCCCCAGAACTACCTCAACTCTATACAAATGTCACACACAGTAATAGTGCCCACTTTATGTCCCCATATAGTATTTAGGCCCCTTCTGTGCCACCATATAGTAGTTAGTCCCTCCTCTGTGCCCTGTATATAAAAGTTATGCCCACTTTGTGCCCCCATATAGTAGTCAGGTCCACTCTGTGCCCAATTTAGAATGTTTCAGCTCTGTGTGCATCTTAAAGACACACACAGTTGAAAGCCACACTTGCCAGGGGATCCAGAAGAAAAGACCTGGATGCCCAGATGGGTCCCCCTTCCCCTCCAGGCCCGTTTGCACCCCCTAATCGATACCTGCTGAGTGTACTCCTGCAGGGGTACTAGTTGAAGTAGAAATGTCATAATATTAATAGTAGTTAGCACCATATTTAAAATCACATCACTGGCAGTTAAATTATTTTTTTCTCATCTTAGAAACATATGACAAATTGCTAGGATGCCCATCAATTC